>NW_021320102.1:329859-380086 GCF_001605985.2 Dendrobium catenatum
AAAAAAAAGATTACAGACTGACTCAACCCTATGCTTCCCACTTATGTATTTGCATCGTTTGTTCGTCCAATCTTCGATTCCTGAAATGTTAAAAAAAAATAGGCAGTCCAAGATAATCAGTAGGGTTTGCCAATCATCAAAACATAAGCCATGAAATAAGGTTTGAAACAACTCATTCAAGGCACTCTTGGGTAGACCTTGACTCCATAAAAAAAAAGATTACAGACTGACTCAACCCTATGCTTCCCACTTATGTATTTGCATCGTTTGTTCGTCCAATCTTCGATTCCTGAAATGTTAAAAAAAAATAGGCAGTCCAAGATAATCAGTAGGGTTTGCCAATCATCAAAACATAAGCCATGAAATAAGGTTTGAAACAACTCATTCAAGGCACTCTTGGGTAGACCTTGACTCCATAAGAATGTTCTTATTCCATCAACTACGCACCAATGCATGAAATATCTAAAGGAGGGAGAAGAGTTCAGGATCTCTGGAGATATACAACCCTTTATAGTCCATGAAGTGAAATTTTATAATGATGCAAAATACTTCATTCTAAATGAGGTGAAGCCGATAAAATCTTCTATAGTTGAACATCAACCTCAAGAGTATTAAATAACTTGAAGAAGTTGAGAAAAAGGAGTCTGGAAGAAAGTGTGTGACACCAAATCTTCCTAAAAAGGCTAATACATTTCTTAAATTAAATAAAATTGTACTTTATTTTAGAAGTGACACAGAGCAAGATGACGATATCTCAAACACCTACAAGCCTAGGAGTAGTGTATCATTTCAAGAAAAATAAGTAATATGTTAATTTCAGAAAATACTTTGTAGTTATATTGATCCCTCCATAATATTTTTGAAAAATTGTATCCTATGAGTTTCATAAAGTTGAAGAGCTTAAAACATTTATGTACCTCTCCTATATGGAAGTAAAATATCGAAAAGTTTATTTCATAAATTTGGAGAATACCAAGAAGAGAATCTCGATGGGCTTGGGAATTTTAATAAAGATGTAGAGATAATTCATACAGAAATGCCTAGATATAATTGTCCAAAAAGAATTCAATAAATGATACAAAAATTGGAGTTCTTATTATGGTTACTTGGCAATGAGCTCATTTCTTTCAAAGAATTTGATGTCAAGAATTATAAAAAAGGGGTAGTCATGATACAAAAGGCCTTGGATTTATCATAGTAGAACATACTCAGAAAAATATATATTATGTGATAATGGATAAATGTCTAACTACTAAAAACGCAGATAAGAATGAAGAATAAGATATCAAAGCTAAACCTGCAGCATAAGAATTTGAAGATGGTGGACTGGCCACTACCATGGATGAGTTGAAGGAAATAAACCTAGGAACTATTGAGGACCCTCGTCTGACCTTTATTAATGCTTTTCTCTCTATGAATAAAGTTGAAAAGTTAAAAACATTACTCAGTGAATTTGGTAACTGCTTTGCTTAGACATATAATAAAATGCTAGGCTTATCCCTTGACATAGCTATTTATAAATTAGCCATCAAACTAGGTGCAATACCTATTAAGCGAGCTCCAAGGAAAATAAGGCTAGAGATTGAAGAGCAAGTGATTACATAAACTAAGAAAATTATCAAAGAAAGTTTCATTAGAAAAGAAAAATATACTGATTGGATAACTAGTATTATCCAGTTAAAAAGAAGAATGGATAAATCCACATATATATCGACTTTCAAGATCTTAATAAGGCGTGTTCAAAAGACGACTTTACACTTCTAATATCAGAATTTTTAGTTAAAAATATGTCTAACTATGATATATTCTCCTTTATGGATGGGTATAATCAAATCATAATGGCACATGAAGATGAAAATTGTACTTCTTTCTGGACTCCTTTCAGTATATTCTATCAATAATCATGCCCTTTGGCTTGAAGAATACTGAAGCTACATACCAAAGAGCTATGATACATATATTTAATGAGCTTCTCTACCAGAAGATTGAATGCTATGTAGATGATCTATTTGTCAAAATTATAGACCAAAAACATTACCTAGAAAATTTGAGAATTGTGTTTGAAAGGATTAAAAAATGTAATCTCAAAATAAACCACTCAAATGTTTTTTTGGAGTTTTCTCAGGTACGTTCTATGACAAAGAGGGATTGAGGTTAATCCCAACAAAGTCAAGGTAATTATAGAAATGTTGCCATAAAAAGTCTCTGTCAACTCCATTCTTTATAAGGATAACTTGCATTTATAGGACAGTTTATCTCAAGTTAACAAGTATATGTCAACCATTTGTAAAGCTGATGAAGAAGGATGTTCATTTTAAATGGGATGATGAATGTCAAGAAGCTTTTGATAGTATAAAGAGATACCTGTTAATCCCATCTATTCTTGCAACACTAATTTTAGGGAAGCCTCTTATCATATACACTACAACTTTAGAAGAGTTGCTTGGAGCTTCACTAGCTCAACATAATAAAGAAGGCAAGGAGAATGCCCTCTATTACATCAGTTAAAGGTTGATTGGAGGAAAAGAATTTTACTCTCTTATTGAGAAGCATTATTTGGTGCTAATTTTCATAGTTTAAAAACTTTGCCACTATATGCCCTCCCATAAAATCACTTTAATATCAAAGATCAATCAGTTGAAGTTCTTGATGACAAGATCAGCATTGATAGGTCTCTTAGCTAGGTGGGCAGTGATACTTCTATAATTTAATATTACATATATTCTATAAAAAAGCTATGAAAGGGCAAGTCTTAGTAGATTTATTGCATATACCATTCCTGCAGACTCATCGCTCAATTATGATATGCCCGATAAAAAAAATCCTAGTTGTCCTAAAAGAAAAAAAATATAAATATATGAAATTTACTTTGATGGTGCATCATTAATTAAATCTGCCAAACCTCCAAACCTCCCTATGGCTTGAGCTGGTGTCGGTCCTATCTTTATAGCACCTAATGGAGGGATAATAAGGTTTTTTATTTAATTTAACTGAACCTAGAACCAACAATAAAGCGAAATATGAAGCTTTAATAGTGGACCTCAAAATTGTTATTTCAATAGAAATTCATAACCTTAGAATTTTTTGTGATTCTGAACTCATTATAAATCAAGTATTGGTTATTTATAAAATCGGCAAAGTCGGGTTAATTTTCTATCATAAATGAGTACTCAAGCTCATGAAGTAAATTGCAAACCTTACACGAATCTAAGTATCTCAAGCTCATAATAGTAAAGCAGATTCATTAACAAAATTAGTTAAAGAAATGGAAAGCATGAACGACGAGCTTGTGTTAATCAGTGTTAACACTCATTGAGTGTTAGAGATAGCAATTTTATATTCCTCGTAGGTAGAGAGGTCACAAAATTTAAGATAGTAGGGTACAACTTCGATTATTCCTCAATCTCCCCAACTAATTATTCTTGAAAATCAACTAGATAACCCCCAAATGGTTATAAGAAGAAAAATTAGTAGAGCATTTGAATCAAGGCTCGAATGCCTAGAAATTAAAGAAAAAAATGACTGGAGGTAGCCTTTCATCGACTACTTCAAAGAAAGCAAACTCCCTACATATAAATCACTAGCTGTGCAAATCAAGAAGAGAGCATTACAATATGTGTTTGTCAACAACACGCTATATCGAAGATCATTTGATCAAATGAGAATATGATGTCTAGCAAAAAATGAAGCTGATAAAGTTATTTCTGAAGTTCATGAAGGACTATGTATTGCACATTAATGGGGTCCTAAGATGGACATTAAAATTAAAAGAATGAGTTATTCTAGCCATTAATGGTAAAGGACTACACTAATCATGTGCATAAATATTTTAAATGTTAAATTCATGATAATATTATACATCAACAGCCAAATCTATTACATCCCATTATAGCATCTTGGCCATTTAAATATTGGGGGACAGATGTAATAGGGCTAATTGATCCACCATCATCTACTAGAAACCATTTTATATTAGTTGCAATAGACTACTTTTCTAAATGGGTTGAAGCAATTTCTTTTAAAGAAGTCACTGCTAATCACCTGATCAGCTTCTTTACTCATAATGTTATTTACGAATTTAGTATCCCACACCACATAATCTCATACAATTGTCATGATTTCAAAAGTACTAAGATTTATAAATTCGTTAAGCGATATAAAATCAATTATCAATATTCATCGATTTATAATCCAAGAGCTGATAGATTAGTAGAAGCCTTCAATAAGATGGTGTAAAGCTGCTTAAGAAAATCCTCACTAAGAATAAAAGGGAATGACAAACTAAAATGGCATAAACATTATAGACATATTGTACTACGTATAAGACACCAACAAAAGCAACTACATATGTGTTGGTATTTGGAGTTGAAGTTGTATTGCCACTTAGAGTTGAATTTTTGTTACTTCAAGTAGCTGTTCAATACGATCTCACGGAAGAATAAAATGCTCGCCTATAAATGGAAGAGCTTGATGCACTGGATAAAGTTATGCTCCAAGCTCAATAGAATTTAGAAATTTATCAAACAAGATCGGTAAAATCCTTCGGCCGTATGGTACGACATCAAGAATTTCAAGAAGGAGAATTAAAGCTGGTGCTGAGAAGACCAATTATCCCACATTAAAAAATTGGTGATAAATTTGAACCAAACTGGGAAGGCCCTTTTGTCATCGAAAAGGTGTACTAAGGAAGAGCCTATAAACTCATCGATATGGAAGGTCGATGACCTATGCTCCTAATCAATGGGAGATATCTGAAGAATTATTATTCTCAGGAAAGCAATCTGAAGATCAATCTCTTATAAAGAAATAATACATTTCTAAGATGTCTTAGAAATTCTCGTTTAAGAGAGAGGGAATTTTTAAGTTTTAAAAATGCAAAAAATCCGATGATAGTTAAAATTTCCGATTAAGATAGGGGGCATTTTAAATATTTATTTTGGTTAGCATCGATTCCAAATAAATATTTAAAATCATATATGATGATATCAATGCATAAATACATGTAAAAGCTGATAACTTCAAGAAAGTAAATATGCAATCATGA
This sequence comes from Dendrobium catenatum, assembly GCF_001605985.2. NCBI lineage: Eukaryota > Viridiplantae > Streptophyta > Magnoliopsida > Asparagales > Orchidaceae > Dendrobium > Dendrobium catenatum. The sequence continues at coordinate 334,904 of NW_021320102.1, forward strand.
TAAAAATTTAATGATTCATCTTCAAATTTACCAAAATCCTAGAGTTCAAATGAAGAGACTTTTGGTCTGATAACTTTAACAAATCAAATTTGATAAGTATGAGCTATTATAGTACAAGTCCAATGCTCAAATAGGTATAATATCAATCTCAACAAGCCTATATGCGACTGAGTCACTACATCTTTACCTATTCAATAAGATATGATAAGAGTTCATAATGGGAAAGCACCTATTTCATTAGCCCAATGAAAAATATTATGAAGTTTGATATTTATCAAATTTAACAAATCAAAGCAAATCAGATTTAGAAAATTTCTTCAATTAATAAATTGATTGAGGCAAAAATTCAAAAAAATAAAATCTCAATCAACTCAAAGGCACCAAGCCACAATGAAAATTACCATTATGGAATTTGTTAGTTAAGCATAAACCTTAGGACCAAAAGAAGTCATTATAGAATTCGTATAAAGTCATAGGTTGAACTAAAGGAATATTATCATCATCAAAATCTATCATGCATAAAGCTTTGGACTAATGGCTATTTACCATGGACCTAAATTAATCTAAAGGATTTAGGTCACAAGTATGCAATCCTTTGCTAAGCCCACCAAAGCATGGAGCTAGGGCAGAAGTTATATTTATTCATGACAAATCAAGAAGATAAATCAGGGAACTGTAGGGTCAACTAGTTTGCAACAAACATGATTTGATATAAGGCTCATATCATATTTGTTAGGAGGCATTTTTTACATATAATAGACATTCAGCTCGCCTAAAATCACCCCACAACCTCATAATTGTGACCCATGATCATAAGTAACTGTTCATCATGATAAAACCAAAGGTGAGTTATCCAAAGACATACACATACAGAAACAGAAGAGGAGTTAGTTTCGGAAACTTATAGAGAAGAGATCAAAGCTCTGACTAGTGCTCCAATTCATCCATTTTATTCAACCCTCAAATGGCCCGCCATGCCCTAGCGGAACCTGCTCCCACACCGGTATGATCAACCAACGACTTCCTCTAGCCCGACTCCTGCATCTATGATGTTGAAGCCTCTACTGACCCAACATTTAACTTCTTCTTACCCGAAGCCCTCCACCGTTTTACCCAAGCCCAAACTCCAGCCCTCTGTCTACTACCTCCGACCTCACTAACTAACCCAACACCTACTTTGGCTGAACTACCACCGACTAGTCATATGCACCTGACGTCTATCTACCGAACACGCACCGACGCCTGCCTCTTGGTCTCCACTTCTAACCCTAGCCTAATCGGCCATATATATATATATATATATATTATTCGTATAAAAAAGAAGGTGATGTTTATTAAAAATAATAATAAATTGAAATGGAGAGAGAGAGAGAGAGAGAGAGAGAGAGAGAGAGGTGATAGAATTTTTCAAGTACGTACCAAAGCAACAAGATAATTTAAAGGAATGCTCAGGGTTGATTCGGTCCCCTGAAGCCCATGACCATCAATCTGATCTGGACGAGGGATTGAATACTTGAAGACTCTTTATGGGATTAATTTGCTCTCCTAATATCCTCATTGTTGATTTGATCTGGTTGAGTCAATCCAAAAAGGCAAGTGCCCTCGCCAACCTCACCTTATAGGGAGGGGGCGCTAGAAGGCTGCCAAATTTTTAAGGGGAATTAAAAAAAATTGTTTTTTAAAAATAAAAAATAACGTAGAAGACTTCAAGAAAGTCTCAGGGTTGATGCAGTCCCCCCGAAGCCCTTGGATGTGGATCTAAACTCGCCGAGAGATTGAGTACTTGAATATAATTTTGGGGTTGATTTGCTCCCCCATACTCTTCATCGTTGATTTGATCCGGTCAAGTCAAGCCAAAAGGGCAGTTGCCCTCCCCAACCTCTCCTCACGGGGAAGGGGGCGTAGGAAGGCTGATGGATTTTTTGAGGGATAAAACTAGTTTTTTTTTTTTTAAATTAAATTAAATCACTCAAATAACAAGTTGCACAAATTTTGAAGACTCGAAGACTATCAAATGAGGTTGATTCACTCGCCCAAACTCCTAGACATTAATTTGATCCAGGTGAATAGAGACAAAAGGCAAGTGCCCTCCCCTTCCTCCCTTTATGGGGAGGGTTTCCTAGGAGGTTTCCGAAGTTTTAATTGAATAAAATTGGACCCCCACACCATAAATTTGTCACTTTAATTAATTATATATATTTAAATTTAGGAAAAAAATGAAATGATGAAAACCAAGCTTAAAAGAATAAGTGTAAACTGGAATTCAACACACATAATTATTTCAAACCACTTTGAAATTTCACTCATGCAATCTCTTTGAGGGTGGAGTTATAATCCTTCTCTTATAGAGGATTACTCATCCAAGGATTTAAGAATTACAATCTCTTCCTATTATGCTCGAGCTTACGATTTTATGTTTTTGAAGATAAAAAATATATGTATGTCTCCTAATATTTTTCATTCTATATTTGTTTATATATACATTAATATTTCATGAACACCATGCAACATCCAACAAAGAATTATAGCTCAAGATTGGGTAGAATAAGGTTATGCTGTAAAGAGCATGTAATATTTATTGATGTAATTTTGATTTGTTGAGCTAAGTCTTATAAAAGTATTTGTTAGCTTGGTGTCCGCAGCATACACACTCAAGGGAGTGAGATCTAGTCAAAATAGAAGTTTAAGTTTTGAACTAATCATACTATATGATTTTGATCTTATAGGATGATTAACTCATTGAACTAGTTGTACTTGATTATTTCGATCATCTAGGATGATCCTTTATAATCTTGGAAAATAGCCGCCAATGATAATTTAGTTAAGGATTTAAGATTCAAATTTTGTTCAAATTATCCTGGATGATCTAGATCATCCTAGAAAATCAATGCCAATCATGCCTAAATTAATCATGTGATTAGGGGACTAATTATAATTAAATTGTTCAATCAGATCATCTTAGATGATCTGTATATTTTACTGGATGATGTTGCCAACATATTTGATTTTTCTAAATCTTCCAAGATGAAATACTATAATTTTTCTTCTAATCTTCTAGGACAATCAATAATATCATTTTGGACAATCTGTACAAATTAAGCTGATCGTCCAGGACTTTCCTGAGATCATCCAAGACTATCAGGTCAAATTATACATATCATACTAGATGATCCTATGATCATCGAGGATGATATTTTTCATCGAAATTGAGTTTTAGGGTTTTCTGAAGCCCTCTATTTAAGCACATTATATGAGACGATCCTACGATAGTATTGGATGATCTTTATTACTAAAATTAATTTTTAGGATTTTTTTCAAAGCCCTCTATTTAAGCTTTATCAAGGCACTTGGTAAGTGTCTTTGGCAGCCATTGTGTATTTGTTCTTCTGGGAAAAACATGAAGAGAGAATTTGAAAGGGAGAGAGAAAATGGTGGAGTTTGAGAGGGAGAAAATCAATGGAAGGGGTTTCAAGGTAGTTTGGAAGGGGGTTTCATACGATTGCTTCGGTAAGCTTGCATCTTAGTACCATTAAATTTGAGGTTTATCTTGAGTGAAGTTTTGGGAAGAAGATCTCTTTAGTTTCAAAAGACCCGGCTACTCCACCGCACTAGGGAAGGTGGAAGTAATTTTGTAAGGATTTTTTCTCCTAGCTGTGCAGGCTAAAGGAGAGTCACTAAAGGCTTAATGTAATACTCAGAGGGTGCCTCTGAGGAGTGGACGTAGGTCAGGTTAGACCAAAAAACTATAAATATGGTGTGTTCTTTTTTATTACTATTTCACATTTTAATTTCTGCACTTTAATTTCATGTGGATGATTACATGGTTAAAGTCTTTGATTTATTTTGTTAATCGCTTCCACATCAAAGGTTGATTATGTTTGTTTTAAAACATTCAAAAAGATTTCAAAAAGATTTTTCTTTTTATTTAAGAATTTTTAAATATACAATTCACACCCCCTCTTGGTTAGCCTCGGGACTAGTTCATAAGAGCTTAACACTCTCACAAACTTTCAGATGATTTCAGAGCTGAATTCATAAATTAAGTTTTTAAAAACTTTTGAATTTGATAAATGACTAATTTTTATAATTATAATATTATGGAAGGATATTCAATTATATGTCCTCCTTTATTTGAAAATATTACTTTCAATTTTTGAAAAATTTACATGTCTACTTTTTGCAATCAATTGAATATTGAATGTAGCATAAGATTCTAACTAGTTATTATGTACCGTCACATATTATAGATTGAATTAAAACTGATATTCCTTTTAATCATTGGAGTAGGGTAGAATAAATTAATTCTCAATTAAATGTTAAATATTTGAACTATTTTTTCTGTGCTTTAAATTCTAAAGATTATTTGTTAATATCCATATGCACTACTGGCAAGGAAATTTGGGACAAATTATACACTACATACGAAGGTACTAGTAAAGTCAAGCAATATAGGTTGAATATTTTAATGCATGATTATGAACTATTTTGTATGAAATATTATGAGACTATACTAGACATGTATACCAGGTTTACTCAAATATTGTCATCATTACATGCCTTAGGAAAATAATTTTTAAACTCTAAAAAGTCAATAAAATTCTATGTTGCCTACTTGATAAGTTTAAAGTCAAAGTTATTACTATTTATGAATAAAAAAATTTGAATGAATATTTTATTAATAATTTAATAGGATCATTTATTACCTATGAATAAAGTTTGGGTCAAAGATTTTTAGATGTAGGTGAAATGAAAGTGTTAAAAACTGAAGATATGGAGAAAAGTGGCTTAGTAGATGATAAAAGTGATGAGTTTATAAGAAAATTTGAAATAAAGCATAAGCATAAGAATCAACAAAAGTTGAACAAAGATAAAAATGGTAAGATTGTTAAGATTTCTTCTGATATTATTTACTTTAGATGTAGGAAATATGAACATATGAAAAATAAGTGTCTTAATTTGAAAACTCTTCCTGTAAAAGAAAATGTAAAGATAAGCAAATTGTAAAAAAGCCAAATAATAAAAAAACAAAAAATCTTCTAGGCAGACCTAGCTTATGAATTATCATACAAGGAGCAAGATGATGCTTAAAGCTTTGTTTGTGTGTTTATTTATTTTGTGTATACATGTATGTTTTTTGTTCGTTGGGTTTTTATATTTTTTTCTCTATTTTCTTTAAGTTTTATTTCTTCCTCTTAGTTTTTTTTTTGTTTTTTTTTTATTAAAATTTTAAATTAGTCTTTACATGTATTTTTTTTAAGTTTTCTCTGATAAACACACACATACCACTTTTTACACTTTAAAAAATCAAATTTTTTTCAAAGTTAATTTTTTCTAAAAAAAAAATTATCTCCTATTTTTATTAAATTATTATGTAAGTTATGGTTGACTTCTCTAAAAATAGTCAAAAGAAGAAAACTCATAATTTTGCTCTCTATTTCATTTCTTAAAGATGCTATTTTACTTTTGATTTAAAATCTTCATCAAATATAAATTGGATTTTGAAATTAAACTTTTTTCAACTCCCTATATGTTTTTTTTCTCATAGAGATTTTTTGCAAGTTATTGAATCCACCTCATTATTTTTTTTATCAAGCAGTTCATTTTTGTCACTAGAATGGGTTTGCTTTAGTTTTTAAAATCATAAAAAGGAAGCATATTTATTGAAAAGAAAAGAGGCACAAAATGAGCCAAAAGCTGAAAAGAAGAGTAATGATGTCAAATATAAAAAGATACACAAAGGGTATCAAAAATTAAAAGATACATAATGATGCCAAATATGGAAAGATATATAAAGTGTAATAAAAATCATAAGATACATAAAGTGCGCCAAACAACTGATTAGAGGCACAAAATGATCCCATAAAAAAGTAAGCATACCTTTCTTGTATTTCTTAAATCTGAAGAAAACCTTATATCTATTGATATTCTTGATACTTGAGTTTAAAAATCATGATTCTTGATTCATCAATTTTTTTATTAATTTTCTATTAGATATATTTCATAAAAGGAGTTTTGAAAAGATTTATGTTTTCTTTTCTAATTTGTTCCTTATTTTAAGCTTTGATTATTAATTTTAAAATTTTTAACCATTCTAGGTTATGCATTGTCAATACATTTCTTACTAAGTTCTGAATAAAATCAAGAGGTAACTTCTTTATTCTAAGAAAATTTGAAATTTCAAAAAAGATTTTTCTAAAAACATTGTCTTCACTATATCAGGGATCATTTTATTTTTTATTCGATTTTTTTACTATTCTGGTTTTTTTTGCTCTTCTTTTTTATAATATTAAAGGGGAAGAATATACTATTATTTTTTATTTGTTTTTATTTAACTTTTTATCTAGTTAAGTGTTCTATTTTATCTATTTTATTTTAAAAAAATAATAAAAATTAAAAAGAAAGAAAATTTTAATTTCTCCTATTTTTAAATTTTTATTTTAGTGGGGTGAGATTAGGAGAAAATACTTTTAGTTTGCAAATTCACAGTAATATTTACCATCATAAAAAAGGATAGATTATTATGACTCAAGCTCATGAGTTTATGTTTTTGATGATAACAAACATGTTTATGTCTCCTAGTATATTTTATTCTATATTTATTTGTGTGTATACTAATATTTCAGGAACACCATGTAACACTCAACAAAGAATCAGAGCTTAAGATAGGATAGAATAAGGTTATGTTGTAAAGAGACTGTAATATGCATTGATGTACTTTTGATTTCTTGAGTTAAGTCTTATAAAAGTGTTTTTTAATTTGGTATCCTTGCTCATACATACTTAAGGGAGTGAGATTTAGTCAAAACCAAAAGTTTAAGTTTTGAACTAATCATACTGGGTGATTTCGATCATCCAAGATGATCAACTCATTAAACTAATCATATTAGATAATTTTGATCGTCCAAGATGATCCTTTATGACCTTGGAAAAATAGTCGTTAATGATAATTTAGGAAAGGATTTAAGATTCAAATTTTATTCTGATCGTCATGGATGATCTAGATCATCTTGGATGATCAATGACAATCATGCAAAAATTGATCATATGATTAGAAAACTAATTATGATTAAATTATTCAATCAGATCATCCTGAACAATTTATATATTATACTGGGTGGTGTGTGCCGACATATTTAATTTTTCTAAATCGTCCAAGATGAAATACTATAATTTTTCTTCTAATTATCCAGGACGATCCATAATATTATCCTGGACGATCTATACAAATTTGAACTGATCATCCAGGATTATCCTGATATCATTTAGGACTATATAAGGTCAAATTTTGCACATCATACTAGATGATCCTATGATTATCCAAGATGATATTTAGCATTGGAATTGAGCTTTTAGGTTTTCTTTGAAGCCCACTATTTAAGCAGATCATACTGGACAATCTTACGATTTTACTGGATGATCTTTGTTGATAGAATTAATTTTTAAGGGTTTACAAATCTCTCAATTTAAGCTTTATCAAGGCACTTGATAAGTATCTTTGGCAGCCATTATGTCTTTGTTCTTCTGGAGAAAACTTGATGAGAGAACTTGAAAAGGAGAGAGGAAAGCTTGCATGTTAATACCATCGAATTCAAGGTTCATCTTAAGGGAAGTTTTGGGAAGATAAAGATCTCTTTGGTGTCAAAGGACTTGGCTACTCCTCCGCACTAGGGAAGGTGGAAGTGATTTTATAAGGGCTTCATCACCTAGTTGTGGGGGCTAAAGGAGAGATACTAAAGGTTTAGTGCAATCCTCAGAGGGTACCTTCAAGGAGTGGATGTAGGTTAGGTTGGACTGAACCACTATAAATCTGGTGTATTCTTTATGATTTTTTTCTCACTTTATTTTTACTACGATTAAATTTTTGGGAGAAATATCTAATTAATCTTTTTATTATTAATTTAATTTTTTTTCCAATGCAAGGTATATAAAGATTTTTCTTTTAGTTAAAGAAGTTTTTAAATATCCAATTTAGCCCACCCCCCCCCTCCCCCCGCTCTTGGTTAGCCTAGAGACAAGTTCATAAGAGCTTAACACCCCTTATGAACTTTCACTTCCAAGTCAAAAGACACACTTCCAAATATAGATATATTATGCTTAGTCATATACATATATTCATCCTTATATTAGACATGCTCTTATGAGTCAAAGGATTAAGTTTCTAAAAACATATATGTTTGATGCATCCCTTAGTCAAATTGAAATCATATATGTAAACACTTATGGTGTGACATTCAAAGGTTATTGCAATTGACCTTAAACATTCAAAGGATTATTGTATAGAAGAGGTCAGGATGAAGATAAAACTAACAAAATTTATAATAATTCAAACAATGCGGATTTGAATGATTTTATGGACAATCATAGTAATATTGGCTTGGGAAACAATGTTATTCTTCATGAAGCTGGTAATTACTTTATGAATGGATGTGTTACATACAAATTAAAAAATAACAAGATTATTTATGGATACAAGTATTTCACAACCAATCTATAAGAGAGTTTTATGAAAAATAGAAAACTCTTATAGTGGCTGATCTTCCATCTTGTAAAGATATTCTAATGAAAGAAATTGGAAGCTTGATGGTAATTTAGGAGAAAATTATGCTTAATCAAAAAACTTAATGGTTAAATTCAAACATAATCTCAAGTCAAAGATAAGTGAAGTGTAAGAATCAGAGGATCAGTATCATTCAACAAGAATGAGAATGTAGTTATATCTTAAACTACAATTGTAGAAGGAGAGAGGGAGATTCTCAATGACATATCAAAATAAAAAATCCATAATGATAAAAGGCATACTTATGAGGAATTCATAATCTAATTATTGAAATTCTATGTTTGACAGGATTAAAGAGGCTAAAGAAAATACATTACAGTACTAACAAATATGCAACTATTGGTCCAAGAAAATGATAAAAGACTGAATGATCACAAAGAAGAAAAGGAATTGTCTAAAATGCCATAAACATCTTTCTGAAGCAAATTTATTAATTGTTTATGCCACCAGATCCACAACCCTACTTCTACAAGTGGATATAAGGCGGCAACCTATGATAATATTGAAAATACATTTGAAAATAACTTCATGCATGTGCTCTAATAAATATGTTAAAGTTACAAACACAAATATTTAAGGATGCTATGCAGGGTCAAATGCTCACTAATATAACATTCTATTATAAAACTAAACATGACATACATGTTCTCCGATCGTTACAAATATTTCTTAAATCTAATGGTCTTAGAATATTGTGCGGGTCAAATATTAAATTTTCATCCTCCTCCTTCAAAAGATTAGAGTCAATGTGACTTGAAGTACAAAATGACTCCCAAATTCCTATGAAAATACAAGTGCCTTCAAACTCCTCCTCGATGATGGCTACATTGATAGAAAATCTCAACCTTATGGGTCAAATCTTAAATCTAATAAAACCCCAACCTGAAATAAAACTGATTATCTTAAAAACTTAAAACTAAAATAAATCCACCTCTCACAATCATTTGTCAGGGGTGATAGATTTGAAATTAACCCCAGCTCACAAAGAGCGAATGTTGTGCCGGGTGTATCACTAAGATTCATTCTTAAATAGTCTTTTACCAATAGGGACATTGCATGTGCCATATAATTGGGTGGTTTTGTTGCTAAATGATACTATTATATTATGATCACGGCCAAAGCCTGTATATTCACTAATGGCTTCAAACCTTGAGTGATGAATCATATGGTATATTTGATAGGCATGAAGCCCTCTGTTAGCTAAGGTGGTTTTGATTTATCACCTTATACAAACACCAACCCATGTCTATAAGGTATTCTTGGATGAAGGAACCCATGGGTGCTGATAAGGTACCTTTTGTTAGGTTGGGTCGTCTACCTCCTTTGAATAAGTAGACTAGGGAATATGACATCCGAGACGATAGAACTATAGAATCTTGATCGGGCTCATCTTCATTCCCCCCACCACCAGTTTTAAGTTCAAGGTGATAAATTTTAAATTATAAAACCAAATTCAAACCCTAAAAATATTTCTATTATACACTAGATTTACAACCTATGTGACCTCTTTAATCACTACCCATAATCGAAAGTTTTCTCTCATTATCGAGAGGGGTAATTATCTATAGGGGCTTGCGCCTATAGGAAACTAGAGCTTAGGTCATAAAGTCCTCACAAAATGAGGGAGAAATCTTTGGGTAGTGTCTTATCTAAATCCCAATCTACCTTCTAAAAATTTACCCAAAACCTAATCTCGTTAAAACTCTCCGCTATCACACACAAGTAAGAAAAGAGACAGACTAGGGAGAAGAGGCTAGGGTGCAATGGAATTTATAGAGACGACATTGTTATAATTAACCTCATTAAGAAAATGAGGTTAAGTATGTGTTTAAATGAAACAAAGCTCTTTATGGTTTCAAGCAAGCCCCTAAATTTTAGTATGAGAGAATTGAGCTCAATTAACCTTAGAATGACTATAAGAAATCTCAGCCTTTGATTTATTGGATAGAAAGAAACCTTAGAATGACTATAAGATTTCCAAAATTAGAGTAAAATATGGGAGGACATATTGATAAATAAGTTTTCCTTTTATCAAGGTAAACATTTTCAATATATAATTTTGATTGGTCTCCATTAACACAATTAATTACATAATTATCCATCATATTCTCATTAACCATTTGATTATGATAATTTTTCCAAATTTATGGATATAAACCATAAAATAACCACCTTACTTAAAAGAATGTTAGATTAATTTAGTCAAATTGGACCAATTAAATCAAATTGAACTACCCTTAGAGTGTGATTCAAGTCTTTTAAACATAATTGAACCTTTAGGACCTTTTGAATTGACCATGATTGACTAATTTGTTCATGGGAAATTAAGCTAAACCCATTTAGTATACCTTGACCTAAATGGACTTAAGACCCTCTAAACTTCTAGCCAAGGGATCCTAAACTCTTAAATAAATGACACTAGGTTACTTGAAGTTATTGAATTCTAATTAGATAATTGAAACCATTGATATAACAATTGTACTTATCCCACTTTGATCCATATAGGATAAATAAGTCAAATAGGCCAAAATATTCTCAAAAAGTCAATTAACCTAATCTGTTGTGCATGGAAGCACTCGAGGATGTTTCAAATATAAGTCAAATTTTCTTAACTCAATTTGACAAATAATTTTACCATGCTTGGTCATAAGAGTAAAAATTTCCCATAATATGAACATGTACCATCCAAAATGGTTGAATATAAGTAATTTGCAAAGGCAACCTGAATCCTTAAGATTGATTATATATGTTGATATTAGGAAGAGAGGTCTAGTTGGATTCAACCAAGTTCGACTACTCTATAAGGGTTAATTAGATAAAAAAGCTAAACTTATCTCTTTGGAATCCAAATAGGGACACATCCTTTCAAAGTGATTTAACCTAACCATTCATTTAAATCAATCCAAACCCTTCAACACAAATTTAGCCAAGAGTGTTAAGAGCCGAAACTATGCTTATCTAGCCATTTATCTTATCTAAGTTGGCCAATTTAGCCAGCTAGATTAACCTACCCAAATAGAACCCAATTAGGGTTAACTTAGCTTAAATCTATCAAAATGACTAATCCCAATGAAATTAAATTTTTATTTAGAAATTAGATAGGATTAGAAAACCTTTTAGATAATTTTACCATGGGTAAAGATATTTAGCCCAAGGTTAACCAAGAGTAAAACCATAGTTAAAGAAGATTAGTTTAAATGCACTTAGCCAATAAGAAATTTTCAAATTAAAACCATAAGTTCCATTTCATTCCTTTCCCTGGTAAGTATCCATCCATTCAATTTCCATGACAAAGCTAGGTGGCAACTAGAGGAGGGAAAAAAACATGAAATCCATGGATATTCTTGCCCCAAGCGCTACAGAAGAAGACATCCCTCTCATTATAGAGGAGGTACGTCTTAATCTTCAGTAAGCTTTCATTAACCTATCTTACACATCTACTTGTTACGAAATCCAGTGGCAAGCTTAAATAATCATCAACCTAAAGCTTAATTTTATTTTTTGGATGATCCAATAATTCAGGCCTCCTCAAGATAATCCTAAAGAGGGATCTTTGAGTCTTACTTCACTAAAGGAGATTAATCAATTTCATTAATATATATAGCTCATGCAAGTACAAAACTCAATCCATATATAATATAGGGGTTTACAACTTTAAAGCATGTATGGTAATGAGTATGTGACCCAATAATTTGTAGAAAGAGCAATAGTTCCCTCAAACTTCCTAAATAAAACATCACATAGGAGTGATCCATATATTGAGAAATCAACTCATATAAGGTTCGATTTATCTGAACCAAACCAAACCAAACCCATTTTTATTCTCTTAGCTTAAGCAGAGGTAGAAGACAAAATCATAGCCATTCAATCTATTTTAAATAGGTCGAAAGATTCTAATTAAGATAGACTGGGATTGATTCAATCCTATTTGATTTTTAAGAGAATTGTTTTGATTTTTTTTTAAATGAGTAATCCACCCAATCAACTAAACATGCATAATAGAAGTGTCTTTTTTATTCAAGGACATAAAACTTTGCATTGAATGTCATGATCCTTAGAATAGAGTTTTTCTATAGGCATGAATATTTTATGCCTAGGGCTCCTCATAGTATAATGAGTAGTGAAAATCCTAGCCTAGATAGGATTGTAAGTATAGTTGAATAACTCTGATTGTGTATAATTGGACTATATAATTTAATTCTTTCTATAAGCGATTCTTTATATTACTAAAGATTATAAGCTCTGCATCTTTCTAAATCTACTTTCTAAAGTTTTTTTATCTAGTAGATCGGAGTTTTCTATCCTTGATTTGAGGTCATGAAAGGCTACCACTAGATGATGAAATTCCTGGTTGTTGACTTAACATCTCACGGTTGGGTTGAGCCGGCTACCTTCTTAGCTAAATGCTTTCAAAGTTGATGGCTTGGGGATGTTGAATCCCTGAAGTCCTTACAAACGATATTTCTACAATTTCATGGATTTGTTACCTCTCACTTATTATCCTCTTGATCCCATTGTATTCCTCTAATGAGTTTTTGATGATTCAATGAGTTTTATTGTATATAAAATTGATGTTAAAAGATGAACATCTTGCTAGGTCACTATGATTTACCCTTGCCTCAAAGATTCATCTATCTTGAAGCATAAACATCACTATCAAGCCAATAATTTTTTAATCATAATCTTTCATTCATAATTAACTTATATATATATATATATATATATATATATATCAAGATAAATGTAAATTTTACTTATCAAGAATTGCTCTTAAAGGCGTCCTCGAGCATAATTTATTCATTAATTGAGGGAGATTAGTTTATTTAGGAGACAAAATAACCCGCATTGTCTTTATTTAATTCAAGTTGAGTTTGATTATATGATTTCTTTAGATGCGTGACATGTTTTAGATAAATTTTATTTATCATATCATATTGAATCTTTTTTTTTTCCGCATCTACTCTTATGTAATGTTATGCATGGCGAGAGCCATATCATCATCATTTTTCTCCATAACAATAGGCTCAAACTTTGAACTTTGGAATGAGAAAACCATTCCATTATTATGGAGGTGATGGGTACGAAGAAATCTTCAGCTCAGTCTTCAAACATGTGAACTCTATGTTTTGTAGAACTCTATTTATAAGGGTCTTCGTATTGAGCCTTATAAATAGGGCTAGCCTTTAAACCACATACACTTCAATTTCTTCTATTCATTCCACTTCAATCTCGTCAATTCATTTGAGGTTATAATTTTCCTAACTATTTTTCGTTTATAAAAACCATGGTCCTAAAGCTCTTGTTATCATTGGCATGAGCCGACAGTTATCATTTAGCTCTTTTCAAAACAATCATTTCAAAAATATTATATAAAACCTATGACCATCTACCACATATGCATTCCCGTTAAGATCCCTATAAATTTGAGATTTTTTTACTTATTTCCATTCTGTAAACTTCATTGTTATCAAGTTCAAAAGATGTCACTCATGATACATATGACAAATAAACTTCACTACTAAGGTCAAAGAGTGACTCAAAAGATATCTAATACTTCGTTTACTTTCTTATCGCTCTCTAAAATAATTTTTAAATAAAATAATTACTTATTCAAAAAAATTTATATTAAACAGATACTTTAAAAATACTAAGAAAACAACTTTGAGTAAAAAAAATTATATTAAAAAATTAATTTAAAAAATAATATGAAAACTGTTTAAATCAAAACCTAACTTATATAAAAAAATCAATAAACAAATATACTTGATACGCCACGCAAAATTATCTTGATCGGGCACGAATCTCGAGGCAAAATCAAGCCGGAAAATTCAATAATTAAATCCGGGAGTATCTGAACTCCGATTTCAGCAAACTTACGAACCCAACGAAACCAAATTTGACTCAATCCGAGCCCAAATGAGTCCAAATCAAGGATCCAAAACGCTATTGGAAGGTTCGAACCACAATTTGAGTTACCAAACGGTCTTCGATTTTAATGAGCTTATAGTCGAATCAAACGGCTTGACGAGACGAATCCAACGAGCCCAAGATCATCAAATTCCAACACCATTAAGACCTTTAAATGTCTGATGAACGGTCCATGATCAAGGGATTCTAATCGACCGTCCATTCAAACAACTCCCGATCCGCCCATGATCTCGTACCTATTTACGGGCCATGCCACTCCAAAAAATCTATAAATAGACCCCTCATTTCTCATGAAAGGGGACCCAAGCAAGAAGAAGAAGAGAAGGGGAAGGAGAATCAGCTCCTCCTCGACCACCGCCGGAGTTCTGCCCGAACTCCAAATGACGTCGGAATTCTGCCCAACTTCCACGGGACGCAAAAATTCTACCCAACTTCCATGGAATGCTGAAATTCTTCTCAATCAACGACAGAGTTCCCTTCTGATGTCGAAAATCCGCCCAAGTGATGCCAGAGTTCTCCTCGGCCACCAACAGACGTTAGACTTTTACCCAACGCCGGACCTTCTGTCTTCGCCAAGTTTCTACCTGATGTCGGACTTCTACCAGTTATCAGACTTTTGCTGGATGTATATCCGAAGATGGAATTCTTTCTATTATTGGACTTCTACCTGACGTCGTCCTTCTGACCTTCATCGTCAGACACAGTCCTTTCTACCTCCGTCGCGAGACAACAATACTTCAGGCCTCCATTGCCAGCCGACCGCGGTCCTCCTGACTTATGTCGCCCGCCGACTACGATCCTATTAACTTACATCATCTGCAGATTATAATCTTTTTGACCACCGTCACTAAACTATGGTCTTCCCAACCAAACGAACACGTCAATAGTGATTCTTTGTATTCACATCATGTAATGTACCTTATAAAATGTACATCAAGTTGAGGCCTTCTCCTAAGGAAGGACCTCATTTTTAATCAACTTCAATACTAGTGGGTTCATTCAAACTGGGCTAGGCCCCGTGGTTTTTCCCCCTTTTTAGGGCTTTTCCACGTAAAAATATTGGTGTCTCCTATGAATGCTACACACTCTCTTATCTGATTGCGTGCCGGATTTTCGTACAACGCAAAGATGTTAAATTTTATATTTCTCTACCACCGTAAATACTCTTGGACGTAACAGTTTGGCTCCGTCTGTGGGAAAGTGATTCCAAGACTGGGGGGCAATTAATACTCCAATCACAAATGATCACTCATAGCATCAATTTCATAAGAACCAAATACAGACTGGGGGGAAACTTTGACTCCAACCATGGTCAAATAGATCCTCCAATACTTTCATCAAGATGATATTTCAGGAAAATTCGAGCAAATGCAAGGATACTTTCAATCAATTGCAAGCTTCATACAGTCCCCTGCTGGACTTCTACTCCTTGGACAAAGTCTTAATCTCGACCACAAAAAGGCAATAACAGTCTAATGATAGACAATTCTTCACCTTTGATTCGGGATATATGCGGCGTTCACCCCATCCCAATCAAAGCAAAATCAATCCCAGGGGGATTTGATTTAACCTCTTCCATACAGGTTAACGTCATCGAGCAAAGGCTCTGACATACAACCTCGAATAGGTCTCACATCCTTGGTGGATTCTCTCGACCTCTTCCATACAGGTTAATGTCGTCGAGAAAAAGCTCCAACATACAACCTCGGATAGGTCTCACATCCTTGGTGGATTCTCTCGACCCTTCTATACAGGTTAATGTCGTCGAGCAAAGGCTCTGACATACAACCTCGGATAGGTCTCACATCCTTGGTGGAATCTCTCGACCTCTTCCATACAGGTTAATATCATCGAGAAAAAGCTCCTACATACAACCTCGGATAGGTCTCACATCCTTGGTGGATTCTCTCGACCTCTTCCATACAGGTTAACGTCGCCGAGAAAAAGCTCTGACATACAACCTCGGATAGGTCTCACATCGTTGGTGGATTCTCTCGACCTCTTCCATACAGGTTAACATCATCGAGAAAGGCTCCGACATACAACCTCGAATAGGTCTTACATCCTTGGTGGATTCTCTCGACCTCTTCCATACAGGTTAACATCGTTGAGAAAAAGCTTTGACATACAACCTCAGATAGGTTATATATTCTTGATTGATTCTCTCGACCTCTTCCATACATGTTAACGTCGCCGAGCAAAGGCTTCGACATCTAACCTCGAAAAGGTCTCACATTCATGGTGGATTCTCTCGATCTCTTCCATACAGGTCAATGTCGTTAATCAAAAACTCTGACATACAACCTCGGATAGGTCTCACATCCTTGGTGGATTCTCTCGACCTCTTCTATACAGGTTAACATCATCGAGAAAAAGCTCTGACATGCAACCTCGGATAGGTCTCACATCCTTGGTGGATTCTCTTGACCTCTTCCATACAGGTTAACGTCATCGAGCAGGGCTCCGACATACAACCTTAGATAGGTCTTACATCATTGGTGGATTCTCTCGACCTCTTTCATACAGGTTAACATCGTCAAGAAAAAGCTCTGACATACAACCTCGGATAGCTTATATATTCTTGATTGATTCTCTCGACTTCTTCCATAAAGGTTAACGTCACCGAGCAAAGGCTATGACGCCTAACCTCCTTCAATCTATAGCTAAACTGAATCACATCTAACCTCGAAAAGGTCTCACATCCATGGTGGATTCTCTCGACCTCTTCCATACAGGTTAATGTCGTCAATCGAAGACTCTGACATACAACCTCGGATAGGTCTCACATCCTTGGTGGATTCTCTCGACCTCTTTCATATAAGTTAACATCATCAAGCAGGGCTCTAACACATAACCTCGTATAGGTCTCACGTCATTGGTGGATTCTTTTGATCTCTTTCATAGAGGTCGAGCAGTGCTCTGCGTGAACAACGTTATCTCTATGAAGATTCCATGAAAGCAAGTGATTGATAAAATCATCCCTCATATAAAGACCTTTGCAGTCTAACAATACCCTCAGAAAATATGGGGGGCAATGTATCACGATATGTTTCAAAGATGCAATAACAATTTAGCTTCCTCAAAGGGACAAGTTCTCAATATCACTGGAGTTGCATTGCAAAATTATACAACAAATTCATTTTTGCAAGAATTTGAAAGCAAAATGTACATTGATATCATCTGCACAAGTTACAATCATCAAGCAACAAGAAGCTTTAAAACAGTCAAATATCCTTAGTGGATTTATTGACCTCTTCTCTACTTCACACAAGAAACTCTTATAACTTATTCTTTGAAAGGACATAGCCTGATCATCATCAGGCCTCTACTTAGTTAATAGTGTTATTGTGTCACCAGAATATCGACATAACACACTGCTCCAGCCCCTTGAATTAAGAATATCTGATGTCGGCACACTTCAGTATGGATACATATTGCCTTAGTAAAATGCCACTGGACACCCGCCATTATTGGTCATTCATCTGATATTTGTCGGCGGTCATTCACTTCATATCAGCCATCATCGACTTCTCACTGGATTGCTACTTGCAATGCACCATTGAACTTTCTGCTTCAGCTCTACATCGATCGTTGACTACTATTGGGCTTCAACTCGATCGTCCATCGCCGATAGACTTCCGCTCAAATAGCATTAAAAAATCTCTCGTCTACTCATCACTTCTGGTTCTCCTCCAGGACACTATCATCGCCAGGTCTTCTCAAATCACCCTCGCATACAAGTAGCAATGGATCTTCTTCTGTCAAGGGTTATCTATTTAGAAGATAGCATCTCATCGCAACTTCTTCTACACAAAAGAGGGGCACTGAAGCTTGATAGGAAATGTTTCCTATCTCCGACAGTGGAATGCCTCCAATGCAAGAAGAAGAGCACAAGCAAAGAACAAGGAGGAAAAAAGCCTCCTTCTACACAAAAGAGGGGCACTGAAGCTTGATAGGAGAATGTCACCTATCTCCGACAGTGGAATGCCTCTAATATAAGAAGAAGAATAGAGGAAGAAGAAAAGAAGAGGAATTCTCTAACTTCTACACAACAGGAAGGGTGCTCGCACTCAAAAACAGCGGAAAGCCTCGACTGTCAGAAAGCCATAGGGGGAAAGAAAGAATAAAAGAAGATATCCCCTAACTTCTACGCAAGAGGAGTGGTGCTAAGTCTAGCAGGGAAAATTTCCCACTCAAATATAACGGAAAACCTTAACTGTTAGAAAGCTAGAGGGGAGAAAGAAAGAAGAAAAAGAGAAATCCCCTAACTTCTCCATAAGAGGAGGGGCGCTAAGTCGAGCAGGGAAAGTTTCCCACTCAAAAACAGCCGAAAGCCTCGACTGTCAGAAAGCTAGAGGGGGAAAGAAAGAAGAAAAGAAGAGATCTCCTAACTTATGTATAAGAGGAGAGGCACTAAGTCGAGCAGGGAAATTTTCCCACTCAAAAATAGCGGAAAGCCTAAACTGTCAGAAAGCTAGAGGGGGGAAACAAAGAAGAAAAAGAAAATTTCTCTAACTTCTGCACAAGAGGAGGGGCGCTAAGTCGAGCAGGTAAAGTTTCCCACTCAAAAATAGCGAAAAGCCTCGACTGTTAGAAAGCAAGAGGAGGAAAGAAAGAAGAAAAGAAGAGATCCCCTAACTTCTGCATAAGTGGAGGGGCGCCAAGTCAAAAATAGCGGAAAGCCTAAACTGTCAGAAAGCTAGAGGGGGGAAACAAAGAAGAAAAAGAAAATTTCTCTAACTTCTGCACAAGAGGAGGGGCGCTAAGTCGAGCAGGTAAAGTTTCCCACTCAAAAATAGCGAAAAGCCTCGACTGTCAGAAAGCAAGAGGAGGAAAGAAAGAAGAAAAGAAGAGATCCCCTAACTTCTGCATAAGTGGAGGGGCGCCAAGTCTAGTAGTGAAAATTTCCCACTCAAAAATAGCATAAAGCCTCAACTGCCAGAGAGCCAGAGGGAGAAGAAAAGAAGGGGCAATTTTTCTAAAGGCCTTAGAGGCCTATTTATAGTTTTTGTGAGAGAAGGGAGGAAGTTTATAAAATTCTCCATAATTTTCAAAATTTTCAAAATTTTTGATTTTTTTCAGAATTTTTTGGAATTTTTTTAGATTTTTGTGAGCCCCACTCTATTAAAAAAAAAATCAAAAAATGGAACCGCCGACCCCAAACCGCACGCCCCATAGAGGCCTGCTTGTTCGCGAGCGAGGCGCTAGGCTGTCGCCGCCGGCAGCAGCGGGCGTCAGCCGGCCGGTTCGGCCGCCTACACGTGTCCTGGCCTGATTTTCGGCCTAGACGGTCTGAATCAGACATTTTTGGGGTCCCCGAACATGTTTTTCGACGTTCCGGACTCAATTTTGACACTTTCGGAGCTCAATGAGGCCTCTATCATCAAGTTTGAGGATGTTCATAATTTTCGGAATGCAATTTTTTATGATTTGTCCACTGCAAATTGTCGACACATATATTTTCGGACTCCTGGAACTTTGACGTCCGAAAATAGGGGGGCAACTGATACACCATGCAAAATTATCTTGATCGGGCATGAATCTTGAGGCAAAATCAAGCCAGAAACTTCAATAATTAAATTCAGGAGCATTTGAACTCCGATTTCAATAAACTTATAGTCGAACTGAGCGTCTTGGAAATACCCTTTCTTCCATCAGAGGAACTCTTTGAATCATTAGCCTTTAAGGCTACAATTTTCTCCTCCTTTCTTTCTCCTACATCAAGCTATCTTTGACTCACTCCTTACTCGTAGGCAATGAGTGATTCAAGTAAGTTATCAATGGAGAAAATATTCAAATCTTTAGATTCAATAATAGCAGTAATTTTTGCATCATAGGAAGAAGGTAAATAATATAGAATCTTATTTACTTTTTTAAAATTTGATAATTCTTTACCTAAAGCATGTAAGGATGTGATGATCTGTGTAAACCTTATATACATTTCAGATATATATTCACTAGGTTTCATGCAAAAGATTTCATATTCATAAAGCAGAAGATTTAACCTAGATTGTTTCACTTTAGTTGTTCCTTCGTAGGTTATGCAGTCTATCCCAGATTTCTTTTTCAGTTGTGCAAATAGATACATGCATGTAATATTTAGATTTCAAAGCATAAAAGAAATAGTTTAAGTATTTAATATTAATTTGGGCTAAGTATCTGTCTTTCAAACTCCATTTAGAGAAAGGAAGTTTAGTTTTCATGCAAATAACTAAAAGTGAAGGTACATAATATCCTTCCTGAACTAACTTCAACATACAATAATTAATTGATTGCAAGAAATTAGACAAGTGAATTTTCCAAAAATCAAAAGAAATATTATCAAATAAAGGTGGTTGTGTAATTGAATATCCTTCCACAGTATATCGATTTCTAAAGTTAGCCATTGATCATTTTTTAAAAGTTTTTTAAAATTTAATTTTTGAATCATGCTCTGATACCACTTGAAAGTTTGTGAAGGTTATTAAACCTCTAATAATTAGCATGATGCTAACCAAGAGGGGGGTGAATTAGATATTTAAAAAATTCTTTATGGAAAAAGAAATTCCCTAAAATATTTTCAAACGCACACAGGATAATCAACACAATGGATACATAAATAAGTAAATTTCATAATAATGAAAGAAATCATATTTTTAAACCACACATATAATTATAAAAAATAAAGTGCGAAAATCATTAGAATGAACATATAAGAATTTATAATGGTTCAGTCAACTTGACCTACGTGTACTCCTTGGAGACTCTCCAAGTATTGCATTAAACAGTAGTGACTCTCCTTTTTCTCTCACAGCAAGGTAGAGAAGCCTGTATAGATGTTATTTCAAAACCCCAGTGCAACAGAGAACCATGACTCCTTTACAAGTAGTGAATCTCAACTCTACTTTCACCCTCCAGGTGATGGTCAGAGAACCATAACTCAATTTTCACCGTCCAGTTGATGGTAAGAGAACTACAACTCTATTTTCACCCTCAAGGTGATGGTTAGAGAACCATGATCATTGCTGAAGAACTTCTTCTCTAGAGCTATAAAGAATCCCTACATATGCTTGTAGATGCTAGGCAAGATTCTCGCTTGGAGCAACCTTGTGAATCCCTTTGTAACTTCTCCCTCATAAAATCTCCCTCTCTTCTCTCATAGTGCTCTTTGTCTTCTCTCCCTCAAGGCTCTCTCTTTTGAAGTCTCAATAACCAAAGATTTTCTAATAGAAGTATTATAAAATCTTAAGTAGTGGGCTTCAAGAAACCCTAATTTTTAAGAGATTTATCTTCTATTGTATATTACGATACACTTATCATACAATACGATTAGAATAATTTAGACTCGACTAGCAAGGTCGTGCAGATGAATTATTCAACCTTTATCACATTTCATATAGTAGGATCAAAATATCATACAGTACAAGCTGTAGAAATTTCTTTTATTTATTTGGGATGGCCAACTTTGTATCAATCATCTAGAAGTGTGGACATCATATAGTACGATCGGTATAAAAATTATGGATTTTGTTTGGTATGATCCCTAGGATGATCAATTTTGTACAATGTCAATCATATTGTATAATATGTATTGTACAATTGAACGACCATAAAAAAAAAAAAAAAACTCTCTCAATATATAATTCTGATACAAATTTACTATTCTGACCTGTCGTCCAGACTCACCTCTCCCGAAGACGACTCCCAGTTTTGTCCACTTTAACTTCAAAACCGACAAAAAGTTTGGGATTCAAATTCGACGGCAGCAAATAGGCAAAACAAATATATTCCCATTCGAAAATGTTCAATAAAATACAAACAAAATCGCTGCAGTACAGTCATGGATTACAACAGGGACAAGTTAGAGATGAATTACAAAATTATTAGATTAATTTTAAAATGAATTATTTAAGATATATAATTCATCTTAAAATAAATTTAATAATTTTACAATTCATCGATCATGTTTATAATAAAACATCTTAACCAATTTTTTTTCCCTGCTAGCTTCAGTCCAAACTGTTATCCAATACTCCTACAATGACCACACACTACCCCAGCGTTATTAAACCGGATATAACAGCACCCCGAACCCGGCTCAACTCCCCGGCCCAATGCGCTCGAGCCCATCCACCACCGTCCTCATCCGCGGACGCGCTTCCGGATCCGCTTCCGTACACCCAAGCGCGATATGAAACACCGCAAGTACCTCCCGCTTAGCGTGCACCTCTTTCAGTAACGCCGGGTCCACCACCTCCGATAGCGGTCGTGCCTCCTTGAACGACCGGTGCACCGAGTCCACCATCCCCGACTCCGGTCTCCTCCCGGTCGCCACCTCCATCATCAGTACTCCAAACGCGTACACATCGCCTCTCTGCGTAGGAGGCGACCTCATCTCCGGTGCTGCGTAGGCCGCCTCCACCGCAGCCAGCTGCTGCTTCGTTCCACCTCCGCCACCACGCTGCAATTGAGCAATCCCGAAACCGGAAACGTATGGCCGTAGCTCCTCGTCGAGAAGAATCTTGGTGCTCTTCAAGCTGCCATGAACGAGCTTCCTCGGGCTGTAATCATGGAGGCAAGCCAACCCTTGTCCCACTCCCTTCAAGATCGCAAGTCTCGCCGCCCATGTAAGTGGGGTCAGAGTCGGTCCTCCCGCCGCCGCTTGCTGCTCTCCGTGCAGTGCCATGAAGAGATTTCCATTAGGGATATAATCATAGATGAGTAGCTTCTCGTCAGGTGCGTAGTAATAAGCGCGAAGCTGGACCAAATTAGGATGCCGAGCGCGTCCGATCGCAGCTGCCTCGGCCTCAAACGTGCGGCGGCGGCGGCACTGGTCATCGGGACCGTTTCCGTCGTCTATCTCGCTGAGCCGACGGACAGCTAAAGCAGGGCCGCGACTGACGACGACTTTGTAGACAATGCCACTCCGGCTCTTTCCGATCACATAAGCTGAGGCACGGAGAAGTTCCTCAAGCTCGAGATCGAAGCTCTCGTCTACAGCCATGTAGATCTCTTCGGCATTCTGCCCCTCACGCCGATCATTCCACGCCGGCGAACCTTTCTGCTTCTTGCCAAAGATTCGGTTGCCACCAGCGGAGGCAACGCGCCTTCGGCGGAACTGCCATTGGAGTACAATAACTGATACGAGTGCGGCAATGATGATTACAGCGAGGATCGGGATCATCGCCACTGGCCTACGTTGCCTCGCTTCCGCGGTTGATCGCGGGGAAGGGGATCTGACATTGAAGCTAGGGTTTGAATTTGCAACTGGTTGATCGCAGGCGTACTTGAGCGGGAAACCGCAGAGGGCTGGATTCCCGGCGAAGGCGGTGGGGCCCTGGTTCAGCAGCGAACCGACCTGGGGTATTTCCCCAGAGAGCTGATTCTGCCTGAGATCCAAGCTCACGGCAACCGGAATGTTGCCGTAAGCAGACGGGATTTGTCCACTGAAGAGGTTGCAGGAGAGGTTCAGCACGCCGGAGAGCCGTGGGAGCGCGGCGATTTCCGGGGGGAGTGAGCCGTTGAGTTGGTTGGACGAAAGGTCGAGACTAGCGAGCGATTCTAAACCCGCAATCTCGGATGGCACGGGACCGGAGAAATCATTGTTGGAGAGGTCAAGCGATACCAAGCTTCTGATCTCGCCGATTGCCGACGGGATCTGGCCAAAGAAGCGGTTATACGGTAGCGAGAGGATTTCGAGAGACGAGAGCAGGGAGAGCTCAGACGGGAGGTAGCCCTCAAGAGAAATGTTCGCCAGAGAGACAGCGGTGACCCTTCCGCTCTGGCACGATACGCCTCGCCAAGCGCAGGGGTCTTCATCAGAATCGACCCAGGAGTCGAGAATGCGATAAGGATCGAGCGAGATTGCAGCCTTTAGAGCGAGCAGGGAAAGACCATCGGTTGTCAGCGCCGCCGCCTGCGAGGCGACAGAGAAAAGAAGTAGCGCCCAAGCAACCTTCACCATTGTTCTCCCTTATTCTTCTGCTCTCTCTCTCTCTCTACAATACCACCATTACTGCTACAAGGAGTGGAGGAGTGCGGCGTAGAGTTGAGTGAAGAGGCTGAGGAAGTAGACGAGAAGTGTATGCAGTACTGAAAACTCGAAAAGACAAAAATAGGTTGTTGAGTTGATGAAATTTATGATGAAGCTTAAAGCTCAGATGACTAATTTAGTAATTTGTTAGGTATTAAAAGGGCGAGTTGGGAGCCGTGGCGTTTTGAAATGATTCAAATCAATTTAGGCTTTTGTCGGGACCTAAGGGCGGCCCGGGAAATAAAATAACCGCGGTTTTGAAAAAGAACTGAGATATTATACGGAAGAAATTATTGTGTTCGTATGATTTACTTTATTGAGGATTGGACGGTGGGATATTGAGATTCTTTGTCCGCATAATCCTGCGCGAAGGAATTTTCTCTGCGCCACTCCCTTGGCCCACAATCTGCTTGTCGAAATTTGAAAATTTCCTTCCGATTATTATTATTATTATTTTGAGACTACGGTTCAATAAATAAAGTAATTGAAATTTATTGACCAAGAAGTTGACCAGATAATGAGATTGGTTTGTCGGCGGACCCCACCGTCCTGGTTGTATCGTAACCCGCAAGAGCTCGGTAAATATTGGGAAAGAGACTTCACATTTCACTCTCGCAAAAGCCAATGCCAAAATAACATCTATGTTTTCTTAAAATGATAAACAATTTTGTTTTGGAACTGTAAAAATGGTAAACATATAATTAATAAATTTTATTTATTTTTAAAACAATAAATTGATGACAAAGAACCAAATCTATCAATCACGTCTCTAATCATAATACTTAAAATATAGTAACTCGACCGTGTTGGTGTTTGGACTGAGCGAAAACAGGCCATCTACAGGTAGGATTTAATTTAATTAAGATTTAGATTTCGTTTGGCGTAAATTTTTAATACTTTCTAAATTAATTTTTTTAAGATTAAATTTTTTAAAGCAAAAATAATGATAAAAAATTATCCCAAATAAAATATTAGTAAATTACAAGGTTTTGAAAATAGGATCATACATCGAATCGGAAAAATGAGAAGTTTACAGTTCGACCGATTCGATTCTAACTGGGTGGCATAATAAATAATAATATTATTAAAAAGTATAAAATAAATGAGAAATTTTTCTCTAGTCCCTTCAATCTAGTATCTACAATCTATTTTCATATCAAACTAATCAAAGAAGCAAGCACTTGATGTATAAGATGTCTAGCATTCCGCCTTTTGTTCGTAAACAGGCAATTGATGTTGGCTGAAGTGTTTTGAAGAGGAATGCATATCAGGAAAAAAAATGTTTGCATAATCAAAACTAAGTAATTGGAGTAATGGTAAAGCCTTGGCTATAGTGATTTTTGATGAAGAGTGGTTTAGTACTTTGTCTTTCTTTTGTTCGCAACCACAGTAATAGTAAAGTCATGACCAAAAATATTAAGTAGAAAGAAAGACAGACAAATCAAAATAGGAAGATGCATACTAAATTGATTTTTACCCTATGATGACAACCTTATGATGATATGCTAGTGGTTTCTGAATGCAAACATAAATGTGAAAAAAATACTCAAAATGGAGAAGGAATTCAAACATGCGTCGGATTTGGCTAGTCTGAGCTCAATGGGTCGGCGGCCAAGATGAGTCGAAGCACGTGAGCTCGACAAACGGCGAAAGAAGTTTGATTAGCCGTGTGCGCCGACGGTTGGGAGGTCGGAGGATTTGTCTCATTGTTCCTTGTGGATGGACCGAGACCGGCGGAGAAGGAGCGCCAAGAGTCGCATATGGCCTATTTTAGGGCAGAACAACGAATAATAGAAAGGTTATACCAAACCACGCATACCCATGACCATTCGACCGTAGATTAAACGATTAGATTTGTGTTTTGAAGAACCGCCCGATTCTTCAAAAACCATCCAGTTCGGCGATTTCCCAGTTCAACTGGGTTCTTTACTGGTTTTTGACCGGTTCTTAATCCAGCTGGTTATTCCATTTAATCAGACCGCCCACTGGACTGGTTCATTGTTAAACCAATCAAATCGGTCTGTCTAGTCCAATTTTAAAAACCTTGGTAAATTATATAAATTTTGAATTTATTAAATTTTAAAGTTGTTAAATTTTAAAAATTATTTATTAAAATATTTTAAATTTAGATAAATCCTGAAAATTGTTTGGCAATGTAAGTTATAATTTAAGGTAATTAGTTCATTAAAATTTTAAATTAAAATTTTATTTTTTAAAAATTACATTTTAAATATGAGTTACTTTTTAATTTTAATCTTAAATAATAAATAATATAATTTGAAGTTAACAAAATGATTAAATAATTTAATTCATAGTTTATTTATTAATTACAATAAAGAGAGAGAAAATGCAAAATTAAGAAAAACTCATAAGAGCAAAAATGGAGTTTAAACCAATGTATATATGATATAATGCAAGACAAAGGCCATGGATTTTATATCAAGATTTGTGCAGTTCATCAAGCACAACTCTTCATACAAACTTATGAATGTCTCATAATCCTCTTAAAATCATAGGAGAATAATTATGAAGCGTAATAAAGGATACTTTGATGGGTAGATGGACCATACTAGTCATGAAGGTAATAATCTTCCTAAATTGATTGATTAAAATATCATTTTACTTATTTTTATATGGTCAATTTGAACTTTGGTGTATTTAAAAAGTTTTTTTTGTTTCTTTTTCTTTGTATTAGGAGATATCATCAATACATATAAAGTATTTTATTTGCTCATAAGACTTTTAAAAGTTGTCGAGTGTTGCGACTCATGACCCCGAGTTTGAGATTTTGATTATGACAAATAATGTCGTCTGAACTACTTTTCATTGAATATCATTTATGGTTTGCTATTGTCCATGAGTACTAACATTTCAGGAAGATCACAAGCCACTCAGGACAACGGGAAGACTCAAGTCTGGTTAGATTAAGAGTATGAGTTTGACAATGTAATTTGTTATTTATTTTATTTTTTATTTTCTTGAGTCTGACCATAAATTGCATGTAAGTTTGAGCAACCATGCACACACACAAGGGGATAGGGTTTTAAAAGTAAAAAATATAGTTTTTTCTTTCTCTAATAATCGTACTGTACGAAGTTATTTCATACTGTACGATATTATGTTATAAAATGATTTCTCTGAATAGATCGTACTGTACGAATACTATCGTATTGTACGATGTGTTTCAGATCCAAAACCCTAGCCGTCACATTAACTTAAGTAAGTTATTCTCCGCCATTCGTACTATACGAATAACATAGTATTGTACGATCTATTTTAAATATTTACTTAAATTAACCCGTGATTAGTGGAATAAATCAAAGCCTAATTACTGATTGATAATCGTACTGTACGAATACGTTCGTACTATACGATGAACAGAGACGAATTCTGATCGTCCCGGAGATCGTCCTTGACGATCCCTAGTTTTTGTCTCATCGTACTGTACGATGTCTATCGTACCATACGATGAACAGAGACGACATTTGATTGTCCCAGAATTCATCCTGGATGATGCCTTGATTTTGACCATTCATACTATACGGTGTGTATCGTACCATACGATGAACAGAAGACAACATTTGATCGTCTCGGCTATCGTCATGTACGAGCAGTGGTGGTGAGGATCGTACCGTATGATTCAGTATCGTACAGTACGATTAGATTTTGAACTGTTCGTACAACTTTGTACTAGGATGAAGCCTATTTATATATGTCATACTGTACGATGAGAAATCGTACTGTACGATTGTAACAGCTACTTTGAAAATTTCAGGGATTTTGGAGCCCGTTTTATGTGTCAAAATTGTTATGTTTCGAGAGATAGACAGAAAGAGAGGAACGTGATTAGAGAGGAAATCCTTGGGAGAGAGCTCTTGAGAAGTTTTGAGGGTTTGAGAGAGGAAGGAGAAGGTGAGCTTGGTGAGGGAGAAGAGGTGTGAGGGAGATCACACGGTTGATCCATACTTACTGCATCTTGCTCCTCCTGTGGCCTGGGAAGAACTTGTAGGAGGCTCTCTAAGGAGGAGACTCTTCTACATCCGTGACCTCGAAGGTATTCTGTCTTCTTTATGAGGGAGAAAAATGAGGAGGTTCTCTGTGAAAGATCGTTAGGGATGTTAGGCCCTATGAACTAGCCCAAGACTAATTAAAAGAGAGAGGTGAATTGATAATTTAAGAAATCTTTAAACCAAAGACAACAAACCAAATTCACCATAAAGAAATCAATGATGCAGAAATTAAATGCGGAAGTAATAAAAGAAAGAATACACCAGATTTATAGTGGTTCGGTCAAACCTTGACCTACATCCGCTCCTTGGAGGCACCCTCCAAGTATTGCACTAAACTAAGTGTCTCTCCTTTAGCCCCCACAGCTAGGCAGAGAAGCCCTTACAAAATCACTTCCACATTCCCCGATGCGGCGGAGTCGCCGGGTCCTTTAACACCGAAGATATCTTCTTCTTTGGTGAACTTCCCTAGAGACAAGCCTTAAATCAGACGGTATTCAGGTGCGAGCTTGCCAGAGCAACCGTGTGGAACCCCCTCCA
This sequence comes from Dendrobium catenatum, assembly GCF_001605985.2. Lineage (NCBI taxonomy): Eukaryota > Viridiplantae > Streptophyta > Magnoliopsida > Asparagales > Orchidaceae > Dendrobium > Dendrobium catenatum. The sequence continues at coordinate 363,948 of NW_021320102.1, forward strand.
CACTCCCTTGAGTCCCCCCTCACAGGATCTTTTCCCTCTCTCAAACTCCACCCTTTCCTTACTCCCTTTCAAGCTCTCTCTTAAAGTTTTCCCCAAAAGAACGAAGTTACAATGGCTTCCAAAGATACTTACAAAAGTGCCTTGTTAAAAGCTTAAATAGAAGATCTCAAAACGTGCTCATTAATGCAAGTTGCCAACTTTATCGTCCAGGATGATATTCCTATCATCCTGTATGATCAGTGCAAATTAAGCCCAATCAGTCACGAATATTTGAGATGATCAGAAGAAATTTGTTCATATCATTCAGGACGATAATATATCATCCTGGATGATCAGTACAAATCATCTAATATCGTCCTGAACATCGCCCTGAAAAAGAGCTATTCAATGTCCAATCATCCAGCGTATCATCCCGGACGATCCTGCGATCGTCCAGGACGATTTGATCGTCCAATCAAGTGATAATTGCTTTCCTTAAATGTCAGATTAATTTAAGAAAAAATGTCCTGGATCATCCTGGATGATATTTTATAGTCTAGGATGATGTCCATAAATAAGGAATTCCTAAATAGATCTGGCGGCAGATTCTTTCTATTTTGAGCCTATCATCCTGGCCGATACAAAATCGTCCAAGATGATGTTTTTTGCAAAATGATAACTGCTTTAATGACGATGCCCTAATCAGAGTTTCTGCTTTTGAACCGATCATCTAGGACGATATAAATATCATTCCAGACGATGTTACCAAAAACAGTAAACTTTTGGGAACAGTTAAAGAATCTTCCAAGTTACAAAGTATTAGAAGCCACACCAAATACAATAGACTCAAGAAAGGAAAAAGGGTACAAACTAACTCAGAGATAGTCTACCCAATCCTGAGCTTGTTCCAAATTACAGTCTGATCGTGTAGACCTAAAATGTCAGTAGATAAGACAGTCGTAGAGAACATATCATCAAAATCATAATAAGAGTGTTTGCAATAAGAGTGTTTGCTATCATTAAAATTATAATCCATGAAAACAAATCTGCAACACTCTACCGTTACCAGGAGGGTGAAAACAGCGCTTGGCACTCCGCCATACCGGGTTGGTGAAAGGGAGTATTATAAGGGATTCTCCGCCTTGTCGAGGGGGGCAAAAGGAGAACTATAATTTATAGTAAAATTCCCAGAGCGGAGGACTCCGGGAAGTGGACGTAGGTCATGGTTTGACCGAACCACTATAAAATTTTGGTGTACTTTTTCCTTATCGCTGTTTACTTTTACTTGCACTTAATTTTCATAATATTTTCTTGATGAAATTTGTGGAAGAAAATGATTCTATTGTTGCACGTTGAGTTCAATTGTTTGACTTTGTAATAGTTTAAATTTTCATGTTAAAAATTTAAAAACATAAAAAAAATTAGACTCCTCCTTAGGTTTTAATTATTGGAACAAAGTTTTTACAATTCCCCCCCCCCCCCTTGTAGATCTATTTATTTCAATTGGTATAAGAGCATATTTTCAAAAATAGTGTTTTAAAAATCTTGAAAAAATGATCATGTCGCATTTTGGAAATCATAACACCGCGGATGGTTATTTAATAACCCGTCCACCTCTTTTTGATAACATCCCGTTTGATTTCTGGAAAATTAGAATGTCTACCTTTTTGTAATCTATTGATTACCGCATGTGGATTTTAGTCAATGATGGATATATTGCACCTTTTAAAACTATGAATGGAGTGAAAACTCCAGTACCTTTTAATGAATGGAGCAATGAGGATAAGGATTTAGCCCAATTGAATGCTAAGTGTTTAAATTGATTTTTTTGTGCATTGAAGTGTGAGGACTATATAAGAGTTTCTACCTGTGCTACTGGGAAGGAGATTTGGGATAGACTGTGCTTTACAAACGAAGGAACAGGTGAAGTAAAACAGTCTAGGCTTAATATTATATTGCATGATTATGAACTCTTCCGTATGAAACCTAGCGAAACAATATCTGACATGTGCACGAGGTTCACCCAAATCATGGCATCCTTGCATGCATTAGGTAGAGAGATTTCAAATTCTGAGAAAGTTAATAAGATTTTAATATGCTTACCTAGTTCCTATGATGTTAAGAAAATTGTTATCACTAAATCTAAAGATCTTAACGTTTATTTTATTGATAATCTCCTTGGGTCACTCATTGCATACGAGTAAGGGGTGAGTCAAAGACAAAGTGATGCAGGTAAAAAAAAGGAGCGAACAGTGGCACTAAAAACAAACAACTCAGAAAGTGATAACTTTGCAGGGGAGGAAGAAGATGATATAACACTGATGACCCGATAGTTCAAGAACTTTTTAAAGAGAAAACAATGGCGTCATAAGAATGGCTGGAATAAAGGTAAAAGCTCTAAGTTTACTAACACAATCTATTTTGAGTGCAGAAAGCCAGGTCACCTTCGAGCTGATTTCCCCAACTTAAAGAGCCAACATTCTAAGGAAAAGAGTGAAGACAAACCCAAGTATAAGAAAGGAAAAATGAAGACACAAAAAGCTTTTTGGGCTGACTTTGGCGCAGAATCATTAGAAGAAGAAGCAGAGGAGGAGGTAACAAATTTGTGTCTAATGGCTAATGATAATTTTGATCAATCAGATAGAGATGAGGTATGTCAGCTCTCATATGAAGATTTATTACTCATTTTTGAAAAAAGTCATGACTCGTATAAGAAATTGAAAAAGAAGCATGCTAGCCTTAATATTGAATTTAGTAGTTTACAAATTGAGCATGCTAACTTAGTCAAAGAAAATTTTGATTTAGATAAAGATCATATGCTACTTCTTGATGAGTATGATGCATTAAATAAGAAGCATATTGGACTAACTGAAATGCATGAAACCTTGAAAACCACTCATGTTGAACTAGAATAGGCTTTTCATATACTAGACAAACTTGCATTAGAAGTAGATCATAGTGAGCATTTGTTAAAAATAGAAGTTCATGGATTGGCATATCAAAACAATACTTTTCAAGAAAGAATCAAAGAACTAGAAAAAAGAAATTGCATCACTCACATTAGCCCAACCTAGTCAACCCCCAACATAGCATGCATCACACAACTTTAGGAAGAGGCATTACCACCCACATAGGTTAGTGAATCCATTTCCTAGTGTTAAGTGCTTCTCTTGTGGCATGCTAGGTCACATAGCCCGCACTTACATAATTCACCATAGGACACACTTATCATGGAGACCTAAAGTGCATCCATCATAGCATAGCATGCATACATCTCATTCATGCAAGCATAAGAAGGAACCCAAATTCACTTGGGTTCCCAAATCTAATCCTTGAATGAAATTATAGGGATGCTCTCACAAAAGACCTAGTGAGAGCATGTGGTACCTAGATAGTGGCTGTTCGCGACACATGACTGGAGATCTGAAGAAGTTCATTCTACTGGAGACCAGAAACGGAGGCAAAGTAACATTGTAAGACAACACTGCTAGGAAAGTGATAGGCTCATGTATTGTTGGTAATGTTAAAAAAATTTTAATTGAAAATGTCTTATTAGTTGATGGTTTGAAGCATAATTTACTTAACATTAGTCAATTGTGTGACAAAGGTTTTAACATTAAATTTTTGTTTGACAAATGCCTGATTAGTTTAAATGATAAACTAGTTTTAGAAGGAAAATGAATGAACAATGTTTATATGTTAGATCTTGATTGCATTGATAGTTCAAATTTATTTTATTTAAAAATAATAGTTGATGACTCGTGGCTATCGCATAGGAGACTATGCCATGCTAGTATGAAAATACTTAGAAATATCACTTAGAAAAATCTAGTTATAGACATACCTAAGTTAGACTTTACTAAGGATCACTTATGTGATGCTTGCCAACTAGAAAAATTCAAATCATCCTTTCATTCAATTATAAATGTGATCACCTCTAGGCCATTAGAAATCCTACACATGGACTTTTTGGACCCGTTAGTACAGCCAGCCTAGGTAGAAAAAATTATGAATTTGTGATTATAGATGACTTCACTAGGTTCACTTGGGTAAGATTCATAGCACATAAGAATGAGTCTTTTGAGGAATTTAAGATATTCTTCACATGGATTCAACAAAAATTAGGTTATGAAATATTAACAATCCATAGAGATCATGGTGGAGAGTTTCAAAATGTTAGATTTGAATCATTCTGTTAAGAGATAGGAATAGAACACAATTTCTCAGCCCCACAGAACACCTCAACAAAATGGTATAGCATAAAGGAAGAATAGAACTTTGGTAAAAGCTGCTAGGGCAATGTTAGCAGAGTACACCCTTCATATATACTTTTGGGCAGAAGTAGTCAACACAGTGTGTTATGTTCTAAATAGGGTAAACATTAGATCTAAGCTGAATAAAACTCCTTATAAACTCCTTAATGGTAGGACACTGAACCTTTCACACTTACATGTCTTTGGGTCCAAGTGCTTCATCTTGAATAATGGCAAACATCCCTTTGGAAAATTCGATCCTAAGTCGGATGAGGGGGTCTTCTTAGGTTATTCTTCTATAGGTAAGGCCTATATAATCTTTAATAAGAGAACCCTAGTAGTAGAAGAGTTCACCCATGTAGTATTTGATGAATCAGATAAGCCATCTAAATATAAAATTGAAGATGATGAAATAGAGGCAATTCAAGGAGTATAGACTATGACCTTAGGAGAAAGGGTAGAACCTCAAGAAGATTTTCCTAGAGAGTAGAGATATTCTTCTAGTCATCCTAAAGATTTAATTTTAGGAGACCCTTCAGAAGGTGTAAGAACTAGGCATGGACTTAGGAAAGAGGTTAGTCATTCAGCATTCATCTCTATGATAAAACCTACAAGTATAGATCAAGCCTTAGGAGATGAATTTTGGATTCTAACAATACAAGAAGAGCTGAACCAATTCACTAGGAATGATGTTGGGGAGTTAATCAAGAGACCTAAAGAACAAAGTGTTGTTGGGACAAAATGGGTCTTCAAAAATATGGTGAATGATTCAAGAATAATAATAAGAAATAAAGCCAGATTAGTAACTAAGGGGTACAACCAAATTGAGGGAATATACTTTGAAGAAACCTTTGCCCCTGTTGCTAGACTAGAAGCCATAAGAGTGCTCTTAGCTTTTGCTTGTTTCAAGAACTTCAAATTATATCAAATGGATGTAAAGAGTGCTTTTTTGAACGGGGTAATTAAAGAAGATGTCTATGTTGAGCAACCCCATGGATTTGAAAGTTCACAATTTCCAAACTATGTATTCAAATTAAAAAAGGCACTTTATGGATTAAAACAAGAACCTATAGCAATGTACAAAAGACTTTTCTCATTCCTATTGGATAGAGGATTTGAAAAGGATAGTGTAGATACTATACTCTTCTTATAAAAGATCAAAAATGAAATTCTCATTGTTCAAATATATGTGGATGACATCCTATTTGGATCTTCAGATAAAAACTTGTGTGATGAATTTTAAAAAATAATGAGTAATGAGTTTGAAATGAGCATGATGGGTGAACTTAATTACTTTCTTGGCTTTAGTGTAAAACAAATGGATAACAAAACTTTTCTTAGCCAAATAAAGTACATTAAGGATATTTTGAAAAAATACGAAATGGATAGTGCTAAACCCATGAACACTCCAATGAGCTCAACAATCCAATTAGACAAAGATCATAGTGGAAAATCAGTAGATTAAAAAAAATATAGAGGAATGATTGGATCCCTTCTTTACCTGACTGCCAGTAGACCGAACATAATTTTTAGTGTATGCCTCTGTGCCTATTTTCAAGCCGATCCTAAAGAGTCTCACTTAACTGCGGTCAAGTGAATCCTTAGATATCTACTAGGTACCCCGAACTTAGGAATTTGGTATCCTAGGTACAACACTTCCTTTGAAATCTTAGGGTACTAAGATTTTGATTTTGCTGGATGTAGGATAGATAGAAAAAGTATCTCTGGTACCTGCCAATTCATAGGACAATCTTTAGTTTCTTGGTCTAATAGGAAACAAAACTCAGTAGCCCTTTTCACGACCGAGGCAGAATATATTGCAGTAGAAAGTTGCGTTGCACAAGTACTATGGTTAAAACAACAAATTCTTGATCTTGGCCTACCTGTAGAAACCATCTCAATAATGTGTGACAATACAAGTGCAATTTGCATCTCTAAGAACCCAATTCAGCACTCTCGAATGAAACAAATAGACATTAGACACTATTTCATAAGAGATCATATTGCTAAGGGAGATATAGAATTGCATCACATCGCTACAGGATATCAATTGGCTGACATATTCACAAAACCACTAGGGTTCGATACCTTTAGCACCTTGAGGACTAGACTAAATATCATAAACATTAATGCATAAAAAAAATCACTCTTCTAAGGTTGTTCCTGATCATCACACACTCACTACCTTTAGCCTTCTCTCCAACCCATTAACACTGCCGTTGCCAGGTCCCAAGTCCTGGATGAGAAAAGTGGAGGGTTGCGTTAGGTAGTCGACAGCCAGCGTAAAACTTGTCGAACAATAATGACATGAATCCTTTAAGAAATTGTGTTAATGCTAGGGCGTCCCCTGGAAGCGACGCGCTGTATGGCCTGAATACAGTGACAAGTGTGCAAGGGCCGCTGCACCGGCGCCCGGGTGCAGTGTTAAATAGGCAAGGGTTCCCACATCAAGGACGAATGTGGGCAAAGAAGCTAGTCCATGAAACTAAAATTAGGATAGGAACTTGGAATATAGGTTCTCTTACAGGAAAATTAATGGAATTAATAAATATTATGATTCATAGGAAGTTAAATATTTTGTGCATTCAGGAAACTAAATGGGTTGGAGAGAAGGCTAAGGAAATTGATAGTTTAGGATTTAAACTTTGGTATTCGGGTAAGAGTCGTACTAGAAATGGTGTAGGTGTTATTATAGATAAGAGTTTAAAGGATAATGTTATAAAAATTAATAGGATTGGAGATAGAATTTTAGCGTTAAAGATTGTTGTTGATGATAAGATTGTTAATATTATAAGTGCTTATGCTCCTCAAGTAGGTTTGGATATGAGTTCTAAATTAAATTTTTGGAATGACTTAGAAGAATTAATACAAAATATACCTCTTGAAGAAAGAGTTTTTATTGGAGGAGATTTAAATGGACATGTTGGTAGAGAGGTAGATGATTTTAAAAGCATTCATGGTGGCCATGGATTTGGAACGACGAATGAAGGTGGCAAGACCATATTAGATTTTTGTTTAGCTTATGATTTTTCAATTGCTAATACCTTATTTAAGAAAAGAAATGAGCATCTCATCACTTATAAAAATGGATATAGTACAACCCAGATTGACTATTTTCTTATTAGAAAATTAAATCGTTTAGATTGCAAAGATTGTAAAGTTATTCCGAGTGAAAATTTATGTACCCAACATCGATTATTAGTTTTGGACTTTAAGATAAAGGGGCATAAAATAAAAAATAAAGTAAAACAATTTTCTAGGATTAAATGGGGGCATTTAAAGAATATTAACAAAAATATTTTTGGAAATAAGATTTTAGATCTTAAGATTTTGTCTGTGCATGAGGATGCTAATATTATGTGGGAAAAAGTGGCTAGTGATATTAAGAATATTGCAAAAGATGTCCTTGGAGTATCAAAGGGAAAAGCTCCCAATAGTAAAAATAGTTGGTGGTCGAATCCAATTGTGCAAGAAAAGATTAAAAATAAGAAGATTTGTTATAAAAATTGGTTTAATTTTAAAAATTCCGATAATTGGGAAATATATAAAGTTGCTCGTAAGGATGCTAAGAAAGCCATATGCGATGCAAAGACATTAGCTTTTAGCGATTTATATAATAGATTAAATACTAAGGAGGGAGAAAGATATATGCATAAGTTAGCCAAACAAAGAGATAGGAGTAGTAAGGATTTAGTTCAAGTGAAGTGTATTAAAGATGAAGATCAAAAAATACTTTTCTTAGAAGATGATATTCAACAAAGATGGATGAGATATTTTGCTAAACTTTTTAATGAAGAGTGTGAAAATAAGATTGACTATAGTGACCTTAGCACCCTAGATGAAAATAAAGATTTATGTTTTTATCGGCGTATTAGTAAAACTGAAGTTAGAGAGGCTTTAAAGAAAATGAAGGGTGGAAAAGCTAATGGACCTGATGATATTCCAATAGAGGTGTGGAAATGCTTAGGAGATGAAGGAATTTCATGGCTTACTAAACTTTTTAATACTATTTTGAAGACTAAAAAGATGCCAGATGAGTGGAGAATGAGTGTATTAATTCCTATTTTTAAGAATAAAGGTGATGCACAAGATTGTGCGAATTATAGAGGTATTAAGTTAATGTGTCATACTTTAAAACTATGGGAGCGAGTTATGGAGCATAGGTTGCGGCGTGATACTAATGTTTCTCAAAATCAATTTGGATTCATGCCGGGTAGGTCGACTATGGAAGCCATACATTTATTAAGAGGTTTGATGGAGAAATATAGAGAAAATAAGGAGGATCTACATATGATATTTATTGATTTAGAAAAAGCATATGATAAAGTTCCAAGAGAAGTGCTATGGAGAGTTCTTGAAAAGAAAGGAGTCAATAATGCTTATATTCAAATCATTAAAGATATGTATGCAGGAGCTATTACATGTGTTCAAACACAAGGTGGTTTGACCAAGTATTTCCCGTTTTAGATATCTTAGATCAATTGTTCAAAGTGATGGTGAAATAGATGGGGATATTATCAGCAGAATTCAAGTTGGATGGTTGAAGTGGAGGAATGCATCGGGCTTGTTATGTGATAGAAATGTACCCCTCAAACTTAAAGGAAAATTCTATAAGATGGTAGTGAGGCCTGCAATGCTTTATGGTGCCGAATGTTGGCCATTAAAAGAGAAGCATAATACTAAGTTAAGTGTGGCAGAGATGAGAATGCTCAGGTGGATGAGTGGCTTTACCCTTAGAGATAGGATACGAAATGAGCATATACGTGAAAAGGTTGGAGTAGCTCCAGTAGAAGATAAAATTAGAGAGAGTCGCCTTAGATGGTTTGGTCACATAAAACGACGGCCTTTCAATGACCCGGTTAGGAGAGTAGAGGTATTAGATTTGACTTATGTTAAGAAAGGTAGGGGTAGACCTAAAAAGACTTGGTTAGAAAATATTAGGAATGACCTTTCTTTATTAGGTTTAAATGAGAATTTGACTTTTAATAGAACACAATGGAGAAAAAGGATTCATGTAGCCGACCCCACGTAGTGGGATAAAGGCTTGATGTTGTTGTTGTTGTTGTATTGTACGATCTACTATCGCACTGCACGATATACCTAAATCTACATAGTACAACCCATAGGCAAATTTCTCCTCTGTTGATCGTATTGTATGCTGTACATCGTATTATACGATAAACCTGGTAGGCATTCAATCCGTCTGGTACGACATTATTGAGCATTATATTGTACGATACCTCTTTGTTGTAATGTACGGTCCACGTCAGTAAACGGATTGGGACGAATTAACTCGGGTTGGTATGATATTATTGGTGTTCGTACTATACGATACCTCCACTTCGTTCTGTACGATCCACCTCAACAAAACGGATAAGAACGAGTTAAAGGTGTCTGGTACGATATAAATATAGTTTGTACTATACGATCCACCTATTCGCATAGTACAAAACTTTTTGTCAAAATTCGTACCGACGCCCCTCGGGATGATCAAAATCCTTATGATCGTACGGTACGATACCTGTCGTACTGTACGAATTAACCAACATTTTCCAAAATGACCTATCAGAACATTTATTACCAATCATACTGTACGAAACAGGATCGTACTGTACAATGTTGAAAAAATTATATAAATTTTCCTCACTTGTAGCTCACTTCACTCACACCTATTCCTTCTCACCTTTCACTCAGCCCTACACGATGTCTAGTTCCAACAAGAGGAGTCATTTGGAAGCAAGAAGTTTGTCTTCCTCTAGCCGTCACAACGCTCGATTCCTGGGTGCTAAAAATGAGGAAGCTTTCCATAAGTATAAAGCCTGTAAAATTACACCTTCCAAAATGCTCAATCAGGCTGCCCTGAATTTTGAGGTAATAAACCTATTTGCTAACACCACCTTTCAGTTCATCCTCACTATGGCCTTCCCTTACAACTCTGAACTTCTTTTGGAATTTCTAGCAAATCTAATTTACACTGTCGACAACGTAACTTTCCACTCCTTTGCTTATCTTCAAAACATAGAGATCACCAGAGCTTACATTGCCCATTATATTGGGCTATCCACTGAAGGTCCTAGTGTTTGTTCCTTTTTCACACACGAATTTGATTGGAGTGAGGTTAATCAAGTCCTTAGCAATGCCGTATTCTATCAACACCAGCCTCTCGTCCAATCCCTAGATCGAAATGCCAGAATTATTCAACATGTCCTTAGAACCTCTATAATACCCAAAGCTGGCGACCGGATCAACATGACCCCGATTTTATTTGTCGCAACCTACCTTATCATGTCCAACACCAAATTTGATGAGGTCGATTTGATTATTAGTTACATTCTCCATATGTCTTTCGTTCGCCACCCTACTACTCGCCGGAAACAAAATCTTGCTCTTGGTCACCTTATAGGATACATCCTTCAGAATAAATACCAACTATCCTATCCTGGTGAACCCGATAATCTTCCAATCTTTTATACGGATGCCTCTTTTTGTATTCTTTTCAATCAAGGATAAGAGCCTAAAGAACTCATATTTGATGAAGAAGAAGGAGAAGATGCCCTCGTAGTAGCTCGAGCTCGACCACGACGACATGCAGCACCTCGAGCTCTTGCACCAGTTTATCCTCACGATGATTTGGTCAAACGCTTCGACCAACTTCAGACTCATCTCGATGTGCACATCTAAGAGCAACATCAGCAATACGAGACTAACATGCAATGGTTTGGGGAACGTTTCATTGCGATCAATCAACGATTTGATACAATCCTTCAATATTTTCAGCCAAACCCACCTCCACCTCCAAGTGATCAGGATCCTTCCCTTTGAAGTGTATGTGTTGTAGTCTCTCTTTCTTAGTATTGTTTGCTCCTCTTTTTGGTGCTGTCAAAAGGGGGAGAAGGTTGTTGTAATTTGTTTGTTCTTATGTTTCCCTATGGTTAAATTTAATGCATTTCCTTTTATTTCGTACTGCATCTTCCTTTTTAGTGCTTTTCTTGTTCATATGTTTAAATTGAAAAAAATAAAAAAAAAATTGAAAAAAAAATGCCGTTCAAATTTGCTTACAACAAAAATTATTTGACATCATAAAAAAGGGGGAGATTGTTGCGACCCATGACCCCGAGTTTGAGATTTTGATGATGACAAATAATGTCGCCTGAACTACTTTTCATTGAATATCATTTATGGTTTTCTATTGTCCGTGAGTACTAACATTTTAGGAAGATCACAAGCCACTCAGGACAACGGGAAGACTCAAGTCTGGTTAGATTAGGAGTATGAGTCTGACAATGTAATTTGTTATTTATTTTATTTTTTTGAGTCTGGCCACAAATTGCATGTAAGTCTAAGCAACCATGCACACACACAGGGGGAGAGGGTTTTAAGAGTAAAAAATATAGTTTTTTCTTTCTCTGATAATTGTACTATACGAAGTTATTTTGTACTGTACGATATTATGTTGTAAAATGATTTCTATGAATAGTTCGTACCGTATGAATACTATCATACTGTACGAAGTGTTTCAAATCCAAAACCCTAGCCTTACATTAACTTAAGTAAGTTATTCTCCGTCATTCGTACTGTACGAATAACTTAGTACTGTATGAACTATTTTAAATACTTACTTAAATTAACCCGTGATTAGTGGAATAAATTAATACATAATTACTGATTAATAATCATACTGTACGAATACATTCGTATTATACGATGAACAGAGATGAATTCTGATTATCCCAGAGATCGTCCTAGACAATCCCTAGTTTTTGTCTCATCATACTTATGATGTCTATCATATCATACAATGAACAGAGATGACATTTGATCGTCCCGGCATTCATCCTGAACGATGCCTTGATTTTGACCATTCATATTGTACGATGTGTATCATACCATACGATGAACAGAATAACATTTGATCATCCCAACTAGCGTCCTATATGAGCAGTAGTGTTGACGATCGTACCGTACGATTTAGTATCGTACAGTACGATTAGATTTTGAACTGTTCGTAAAACTTTGTACCAGGATGAAGACTATTTATACATGTCGTATTGTACGATGAGAAATCATACTGTACAATTGTAATTGGCTACTTTGAAAATTTCAAGGATTTTGGAGCCCATTTTATGTGTAAAAATTGTTATGTTTTGAGAGATAGACAGAAAGAGGTGAACCTGATTAGAGAGGAAATCCTTGGGAGAGAGCTCTTAAGAAATTTTGAGGGTTTGAGAGAGGAAGGAGAAGGTGAGCTTGGTGAGGGAGAAGAGGTGTGAGGGAGATCATACGGTTGCTCCATACTTGCTGCATCTTGCTCCTCCTATGGCCCGTAAAGAACTTGTGGGAGGCTCTATGAGGAGGAGACTCTTCTACATCTGTTACCTCGATGGTACTCTGCCTTCTCCAGGAGGGAGAAAAATGAGAAGGTTCTCTACCATCACCAGGAGGGTGAAAACAACGCTTAACACTCCACCACGCTGGGTTTGTAAAAGGGAGTATTGTAAGGGCTTCTCCGCCTTGCCGAGGGGGGCAAAAGGAGAGCTATAGTTTGTAGTGGAATTCCCATAGTGGAGGACTCCGGGGAGTGGACGTAGGTCATGATTTTACCGAACCACTAAAAAAATTCGGTGTGCTTTTTCCTTATCGCTATTTACTTTTACTTGCTCTTAGTTTTCATAATATTTGCTTGGTAAAATTTGTGGAAGAAAAGGATTCTATTGTTGCACGTTGAGTTCAATTGTTTGACTTCGTAATAGTTTAAATTTTCATGTTAAAAATTTAAAAACATCAAAAAAAAAAAAAAAATAAAACTCCTACTTAGGTTTTAATTATTGGAACAAAGTTTTTACAATTCACCCCCCCTCTTGTAGATCTATTTATTTCATCGAGGATTGGAAAAAGGCCTATAAATAGACATTTTCTTTATATTTTTGATTCATTGAATAAAAATTATTTTTGTTCATGCAAATTTCGTATGAAACAACTTTGTGGTTGCTCTACTCATTGGTGAAGTTTGGTGATTGATTCCTGAGGGCTTTGGTAAGTCATTGGTTATCTCTTCTTATCTTTAGTCCCTCTCTTTTGCAACACAATTTTTACCACCTCCACTTAGCATTAATCATAGCTTCCTCTTCTCCCGCAAACATCCAAACTCTTTAAAACTCTCCCAAATATTTCAAGATAACCCTCAAATATTTCTAAGGCCTCAACTCTCAATAACCTCAAGATATCATAACTAAAATTGCAATTTCCTGCTATGAGCAACCTCCTGCTATGAGCAACCAACATAAAATTATCATAACTCCTTAACCACTAATTCTATATTCATAAAAGCACCACCAATAGTTTCTAACATCCAAACCTTTGATCTTGGGCTCCTCCCAATTTTGTTATAGAAAAACTTTATGTATTTATTAATATTTGAAAGGATTTCTTGGTTTATAAAATTCATAAGAGATTTTATTTGCATGCTTTAGAATATATTATGCTAAACACAATGTTTTTAAGGCTAAATAAAACTTTATCAAAAAATCCTAAACTATCTAAGGACAGCTTGAGATCTAAGTGGTCTTGTATTCGCCTTCCCCCCTAGAAGTTCTCAATTTCATTTTGATTATACAAATATATTCTCCTTCCATTTCCCTCATCTAAAACATTTCCCACTCATGTTTCACTCATTCATTATAAAAAAATACCACACATAGCATATCAATATGCCACCGAGATGATCAACTTAGAATATTTCCTATACAATGTCATCAACCAAGACAAGACTTTAGGTTTCTTGATGATCCATTTTCCAAAATAAAAATTGAAGCCCTAAGTTTTAAAGGAATTCATGACCTTGATAAATTTCTTGGTTGGTTGACCCAAATGGAGGATTTCTGTACTTTGTACAATATGAATAATTATCATCATGCAAATTTTTCCAAGACGAAGTATATAAGGCATGCTAAAATCTATTGGACCAATATCATAAACAAAGAACTTAGGAATGATATAAGCTAATAGACTTGGGGTGAGATAAAAGAATTTTTAAAGCCAAACAATATCATAGGTTTTATGACAAACATCTACATAGTCAACTATTGACTCTTAGACAAAGAATTATGTTTGTAGAGACTACATGAATACATATGAGTCCCTCTTAGCAATGATATTTTACATTGAATTTGATTGTAAACTTGCCAATAAGTTTATCATTGGACTCCAACCTAAAATTAGAAAAAAAGTTGAGTTACAAGATCCTTAGTTTTTAAAAGGTGCCTTTCACTTAGCTCTAATGATTTAGAAATAAAATATAGTGATATCCTCCTTAAAACCTAAAAATTTATCTTACTCAACTCCCACATCCAAGTATACTACTGGACCATTTGCTTCGACATCCACTACCTAATCATCAACTAGTTCTCAGTAGCCTAGCACTTTCCTTAAACACAACCATAAGAGAACCAATGATAATATTTTCTTTAAATGCTATACAAAATGTCATATACAGAAATAGTGCATTTAAAAAAAAAAAAATCTATATTGAGTGCCTTGAATAAGAAACTTGAGGAATTATTCGATGAAGATTCTCTTTTAAAAAATAAAGTTCAATTAGATGGTAAACTCACAGCTATTATAAACTATCTTTTAGTGGCAAAAAAAAAAAAAAAAAAAAGGAAAAAAAAAAAAAAAAAAAAACAAAAGACTAGCATCAACGTAGTATTTTTCAAATAATAGCCACTTGTAATGAAAAGAGATGTAAAGTTGTTAAAGATGGTGCAAATAGAATGAATGTTATCTCCACAAGTACCCTTCTTTAGACAATCCAAAAAACTTAACCTCACCTTGAGACATTTCATCACTCATCTTTACCTATTTACTCAAAATGCTTAGTAAATAAGATGAGGACTTATGAGGATCAAATATGGTGTGATGTTCTATCCATGGACATAGTGCATATCATATTAATTTGACCTT
Organism: Dendrobium catenatum; assembly: GCF_001605985.2. NCBI lineage: Eukaryota > Viridiplantae > Streptophyta > Magnoliopsida > Asparagales > Orchidaceae > Dendrobium > Dendrobium catenatum. The sequence continues at coordinate 379,139 of NW_021320102.1, forward strand.
AATTATATGATAGGAATACTTATGCATTTTAAGTTAGTAATAAGTCTATTGCGAATCTGGTTTCAAAAATTAAAATTTTAATGATAGCAAATATTTCTGTTACTTCTATTTTTTCTACGAATGCCTTGTCTACTAACATTTTAGGTCCATAAGATCAAATTGTAAATTGAACTAGCTCAAGATTGGGTAGATTAGGACTAAGTCATCTTGTAATGTACGTCAAGTATATTTTACCTTTTATTGAGTCCTTTTGTAACAATGTGGGTCCTGATGCTAAGTAACTTTGCACACACACGCACACTTGGGGGAAAAATTCTGAATATTTTAGAGTTTTCTATTTTCGATCATATCGTTCGGGATGATTAAAAATTATCCTAGATGATCGATTAAAAATAGAAACCCTAATTAGGGCATCCTAGTTAAGGCTATCACAATTAAGCAAATCATCGTGGACAATATTATCATCGGGCGGGATGATATGCTTAAATCAGAAAAAATGAGCCGCCACAACCTTTAGGCATGCAATTAAGGTTTGATTGCTCGATCATATCATCCTAGATGATAGCAGGATCATCTGGGACAATTAGTTATTAGTTCTTCCTAGACGATGCAAAATCAGCCTAGCTCCATCCAGGGCGATGTTTTGGCTGATATATGATGTTTTGTACTATTCAATCCATACAATCATAAGATTGGACTAGATAATCTATTTATTTTTTATCGTTCAGACATCTATCCAGGATAATGTTCTGGATGATATGTGATGTTTTTTTACTAATCAGCCCAAACGATTATGAAATTGTCTGGGATGATCAAGTTATTTTTTCATCATCCAGACATCCATCAAGGGTGATGGTCTAGATGATATTCAATGAATTGAACTTGAAAGTTCTTTAGGAATTTTAAGCCCTATAGAACTGGCCCGAGGCTAACCAAGAGGTGGTGGTG
>NW_021320102.1:387236-395203 GCF_001605985.2 Dendrobium catenatum
AATCAAATGGGGTATTATCAAAGAAAGGTGGTCGTGTAATAGAATACCCTTCCGGTGTATTACGATTCCCAAAGTTAGCCATGGATGTAATTCAAAAAGTTTTCAAACTCACTTTTTATTAATCCCGCTTTGATACCACTTGAAAGTTCGTTAGAGATGTTAAGCACTATAGAACTGGCCCGAGGTTAACCAAGAGGGGGGGTGAATTGGTATTTAAAAATTTCTTTAAAAAAGAAGAACGATTATTACAAACCAAATCACCACAAAAATAAGTGTGGAAGAAAATAAATGCAGAAGCAGTAAAAACAAGAACACAAGGGTTTATAGTGGTTCGGTCAACTCGACCTACTTCCTCTCCCGGAAGGCACCCTTCGAGTATTACACTACCGCTGTGACTCTCATTTAGCCCCCACAGTTAGGTGTAGAAGCCCTCATAAAAGTACCTCCTTTTTGCCACACCCGGCAAGGCAGAGAACCCAACTCCTTTTGCTTCCTCCTGAAGCAGGAAGAGAACCAAGATCACTTGCTAAAACTTACCTCTCCCAACCCTTCCAAGAACAAGAGACTCTAGGGAAGAAGAAGTGGAACAATGCTTGGAGCAACCCTTGAGAATCCTCCTGAGAATTTCCCTGAATTCAAGCTGTCTGATCCAGATCATCAAGGAGTAACTATGGTTTTTGACTAGATTATCCTGGCCGATCCTGCGATCATCCAGGACGATGTGATTATATCAATCATCCTTAATTACTTCCTTGATTGTCTAATCAATTAAGGCATAATTGTGAATATTGTCCAAGCCAATCCAAGATCGTCCTGGCCGATTACCAAAAATACAAAATACCTTAATTGTTTATGGCAGCAATTTCTTTCTATTTTGAGCCTATCGTCCAGGCCAATACAAGTATCATCCAGGCCGATTGGCTAACGACGGTTGCCTTAATTAAGAACCCTTGATTAGATTTTCTTTTTTAAGCCCGATCATCTAGGACGATGTAAATATCGTCCTGGCCGATTTGAGTCAACATAGAAATTCTAAGTCTTTCAAGTGTGTGTGTGTAGGGTTACTTTGCATCAGTTACACCAAATATTACAATTGACTCAAGAAGGGAAAATAAAATTACAGACTGACTCAACCCTAATCTACCCAATCTTGAGCTGATTCTGATTTTCGTCCGATCTTTGAGTTCTGAAAAGTCAGTAGAAAAAAGGCAGTCGAAGACAAGTACGAGTGTTTGCCAATCATCAAAACATAGTTCATGGACCTGAATTTGCAACAGAACTAATTATACAGGATGATATACTATTATTCTAGATGATCTAACAAATGGACATTCTAATCGTCTAGATTCTCCCAAATCATTCTAGCTGATTGTGCTAAATTTGAACTGATCAGACAGGACGATCGGTCGATCATCCTGGACTATATCTGATGATTAGTTGCAAATTAAGGTAAATTTGAAGCCTTTGTATAAAAGATCTCTTGATTTCTCAAGAAGAGATCTTTTGCTGTTGTCCTGACCTGAAAGAGCCAAGAGGAGAGGGAGAGCAAGGGATAAAGAGAGAGGATCTTGTGAGGGAGAGTTTGTGAGGGGTTTCATAAAGGTTGCCCCAAGCAAAGATCTGAGTCATCTTCTCCTGTCATCGTCCCTGGTTTCTTGGAGGTTCGAGAGAGGTCTACTTTAATAACTAATCAAGGCTCTATGTCTGCTTCAGGAGGAAGCAAAAGGAGTTGGGTTCTATGTCTCTCTTAGGAGAAAGCAAAAGGAGTTGGGTTCTTTGTCTCATTAGGATCGGTGGAAAGGAGTTTTTATACGGGCTTCTCCGTCTTACTATGGGAGCAAAAGGAGAGACTCTAAGTTTAGTGTAATACCCGGAGGAGAGGCTCCAGGGAGTAGATGTAGGTCAAGTTGACCAAATAGTATAAAATCTAGTGTGTTCGTTCTTATTATTTTTTCGCATTTAATTTCTGCACTTTAATTTTTGTGGTGGTTATTTGGTTGTTTTTGTGATTTTATTTGGAGAAATTTTTAAATACCTATTCACCCTCCTCTTTATTTGCACTAGGACTAATTCATAAGGGCTTAACATCTTTGATGAACTTTCAAGTGGTATCAGAGCGGGATTCATAAAATTGAGTTTTTGAAAACTTTTAAATTTTGATTAATGGCTAACTTTGGTAATCATTATACTGCGGAAGGGTATTCTATTACTCGACCACCTTTGTTTGATAATATTTTGTTTGAATTTGGAAAACTAGTATGTCTAAGTTTTTACAATTGATTGACTATCGCATATGGATGCTTGTTAAGGATGGTTATCCACCTCCGTAATGTGAAATTAATGGCATTAAAACTAAACTACTTTTTACTGAATGAACTTTTGATGATAGGGATTTAGCACAACTGAATGAAAATGCTTGAACTATTTTTTCTTTGCTTTGAAATTGGAAGATTATGTGTGTATTTCAACTTGTTCTACTTATAAAGAAATTTGGTATAAATTTTATATCACTTATGAGGGAACAAATAAAGTTAAACAATCTAGGTTGAATATTTTATTATATGATTACTAACTTTTTTTGTATGAAACCTACTAAATCAATTTCTGAAATATATACTAGGTTTACTCAAATTATCACCACATTGCATGCTTTAGGAAGAGAGCTCACTAACTATGAAAAAGTTAATAAAATTTGAGATTCTTTTCTTATTCCTTTGATGCTAAGATTACTGTAATTACTAAATCTAAGAATTTGAATACTTATTCTATTGATAACTTACTTGGATTACTCATTACTTACGAGCAAGGGGTGAATCAAAGACAACTTGATGCACGTGAGCAAAAGAAGGAGAAAGCTATGGTGCTAAAGGCTAATGAAATATATACTAATTGTTCTATATCTAAAAGTGATGACTTTGCTCTAATCACTAGACAATTTAAAAGCTTTATAAGTTAGAATCACAAGCAACATCTGAAATAGAACAAAGGTAAGGGTAGCAAAAGTTTTAAAAGTTCTTCTAATTTTGTTTGTTTTGAATGTAGGAAGTCTGGAAATGTCAAAGCTAGTTGTCCTAAACTTAAGGATCACTCATGCAAAGAGAAGGGTGAGGAGAAACCCAAGGTCAGGAAGGATAAGAAGTGGTTCTAAAAGGCGTTCGGGGTGGATTCTATATCTGATTCCTCTGAGGCTGAAGCTGAGCAGGAGACAACAAAATTGTGCTTAATGGTTGATGATCATCTTGGTAATTCTGACCAAGAAGAGGTATGCAAACTAAGCTGCTAATAATTACTTGAAGTTTGTGAGAAAATTCATGCATCATATAAGAAACTTAAGAAATCACATGCAAGTTTGAAATTGAAGTTTTAAAATTTGCAAAAAAGAGAATGAAGTAATTTTTAAAGATCACTCTACACTTGATAGTGAACGCAGATCTTTACTTGATGAGTTTGATGCATTAAATAAAAAGCATTCTAAGTTGGTCATTGAGCATGATTCATTGAAAGCATCATACACCTCACTTGAAATTGATTTTAAAACATATATTAATGAATCTAAGCATAGGGAACACTATTTGAGAGTTGATAACATTATTTTAGAAAGTTCTAACTCGAGGTTTAAAGCAGAATTGAAAGCACTTGAGGAAAATATAATTTCACCCACACCTGAACAATTTTTCAATCCTAATCCAAAGCCAAAAGGTTTGAAACCTAGCAAGAGGTACTATAACCCGAACATATTAGTAAACCCTTTTTCTGGAGTTAGATGTTTTTCATCTGGCATGCTAGGGCACATTTCACACACTTGCACTGTTCACCATAGTACACATTGGGTGTGGAGACCCAAATTATATGATTTACAGCATAACACACATTCATCGCTTTCTTCTTTTTATAAGAAGGGACCCAAACTTCTTTAGGTTCCTAAATCTGAAGTTTGATGATTTTGTAGGTGTGCTCTCACAAAAGACCTTGTGAGAGCATATGATACCTGGACAGTTGAGGCTCATGACACATAATTGCATGAACTTGATGTTTATTGAATTCTGAATTTTATGTCTTATTGTTTGTTGTTATTTTTCTACTTTTTTATTTGTTTTAGATTTATTTTGTTTCACTTTTTACTTGCTATTGTGTTTCATGTTTTTCATTTCTGTTATTTTGGTATCTCTACTTTTTCTTTTTTGATCACTGTTGAAATAATATTTCATGTCGTATTTTTACTTTTGAAAATTTTTAGTCAATATTTTACATCTTTAAATCAATTAAAGAGAGAAACACCATTGATTGTCTTTCTTCCTCTAACTTTCTTTTGCAATGATTTTTTTTTTTAACAAAAGTCCATCTCAAATTAATAACTAGACTTTGCAATTGAGATCTTTTCTATATTGCTATAATAATCTATCTTATATTTATAATGTTTAAAGTCTTTTTTCCAATATCAAACTTTAGTAATCTTGTCATTACATTTATCATACGAATTTGATTCTATTTTGTGGTTCATTCTTCATTATATTAAAACGTGAGTTTTTTTCTCTAATATTTGAAAGATATACTCACAACTGAGAGTATTTAAGAGTTTTAAAAAGGAATCTAGCTTTAGAAAAAAAAAATGATGACAAGGGCATAAAAAGAGCCCCAAAAAGAAGAAAAACTGAAACGATGCGCAATGACCGCCAAAAAATTGAAAGATACACAAAGTGTATAAAAAATAAAAAAGATGCGTAAAATGCAACAATCAATTGATAAAAGGCATAAAATGAGCCTACAAAAAGCAAGCTTCCTTCTCTTTCAAACTTTTAAATCTTAGAAGAATTCATGTGTCACTTGATATTTTTAAATGCTTGATTTTAAATTTCGCGATTGTGATAAATTACTTTGGTATATTATTCTATAAGATATTTTTCTAAAACTAAGCTTTGAACGGATCTCTTTTTCTTATCCAATTGGTATTTCTGGGTTAGGTCATTTATTTTCAAAAGGCGATTTTGCCCTGATTGAAGTTCGAGCAAGGGAAAACAGGATCAGTTGTTCTACCTTTTTTTTAATTTCAATGATGTTAACTCATTATTCTTCCAATTTTTTTTAATTCAATCATATGGAGACTTTATCATATTCATGCTTTGATAAAAACAAAACTTTTTTTTTCATTCTCTTTTTTATCTTCTATTCTACTTTTCTTTTCTAGATTCCTCCTCCTTTTTATGATGTCAAAAGGGGGAGTAGTGTTTGATAGTATTTGAGTTGTTTTCATCATACAATTTTACTTATGTTCACATTTCATTAAGTTTTGATTATTTGCCATCTTAAAAAAGGGGGAGATTATTGCAAATCTGGTTTCAAGAATTATAATTTTGATGATAGCAAATATTTCTATTACTTATATTTTTCTATGAAGGTTTTTCCTACAAACATTTCATATCTACAAGATCAAATTGCAAATTGAACCAGCTCAAGATTGGGTAGATTAGGACTGAGTCGGGTTATAATGTACATCAAGTATCTTTTACATTTTGTTGAATTCTTTTGTAATAATGTGGGTCTTGATGCTAAGTAACCTTACACATACACACTTGGAAAAAAAATCTGATTATTTTAGAGTTTTTTTGTTTTCGATCATATTTTTCGGGGCGATCCAAAATCATCTTGGATGATCAGTTAAAAATAGAACCCTAATTAGATCATCCTGGTTAAGGCAACCGCAATTAAGCAAATTGTCCTTGACGATATTATCATCGGCCTGGATGATAGTCTCAAATCATGATAGTCTCAAATAAAAAAGAATCAGTCGCCATAACATTTTAGGCATGTATTACTTTTAGACATCGTCCAGGACATTGTCTTGGACGATGCACTATAATTATGCCTAAATTAGTGTGGTAATTAAGGAAAGTAGTTAAGGTTTGATTGTTCGATTATATTGTCTTGGACGATCACAGGATCGTCCAGGATAACCAGTTAAATAAACCTTAGTTCTTCCTAGATGATGCAAAATCAACCTAGCTCCATCTAGGGCGATGTTTTTACCGATATGTGATATTTTATACTAATCATCCTAGACGATCATGAGATCGGCCTAGATGATCTAGTTATTTTTTCATCATTCAAACATCCATCCAGGGTGATGTTCTAGATGATATGTGATATTTTGTACTAATCAGCCTAGAAGATCTTGAGTTCGTCTAGGACGAACAAGTTGTTTTTTTTTATCATCCAGACATCCATCCAGGGCAATGGTTTGGATAATATTAGACAAATTGAACTAATCGTACAGGATGATATATCATCCTGGATGATCTGAACAAAGGAACCTTTTAATTGTCCAGAATCTCCTAAATCATCATGGCTGATAGTACTAAATTTGAACGGATCATACATGACGATCTGTCGATCATCCTGGATGATATTTGACGATTAGTTGCAAATTAAGGCAAATTTAAAGCCTTTGTTTAAATGATCTTTTTTTTTCTCAAGAAGAGATCTTTTACTGTTGTCATGACCTAAAAGAGCCAAGAGGAGAGGGAGAGTATGGGAGAGAGAGAGAAGATCTTGTGAGGGGGAGTTTGTGAGGGGTTTCATAAAGGTTGCTCCAAGGAATGATCTGAGTCATCTTCTCTGGTCGTCATCCTTGGCTCCTTGGAGGTTTGAGAGAGGTCTACTTCAACAATTGATCGAGGTTCTCTATCTTCTTCAGGAGGAAGCAAAAGGAGTTAGGTTCTCTGCCTTCTTCAGAAAGAAGCAAAAGGAGTTGGGTTCTCTGCTTGCTTTTGGAGGAAGCAAAAGGAGTTGGGTTCTCTACCTCACGGTGGTCGGTGAAAAAGAGTTTTTGTACGAGCTTCTCCGCCTTGCTGAGGGGGGTAAAAGGAGAGACAAAGAATTTAGTGCAATACCCGGAGGAGAGGCTTTGAGGAGTGGATGTAGGTCAAGTTGACCGAACAACTATAAAATCTAGTATGTTCTTTCTTATTATTTTTTTACATTTAATTTTTGAACTTTAATTTCTGTGGTGATTTTTTGGTTGTGTTTGTAATTTTATTTGGATTAAATATCAATTCATCCCCTCTTCGGTAGCCTCATGACAAGTTCACAAGGACTTAACACCCCTGACGAACTTTCAAAGACCATCAAGTTACCCTCTATAAAAAACATAAGAGAAAGAGGTTGCACTTCCTCCACGTAAAACATCTTTTGTCCTAAAACCTACGACTACTCATAAGAAAACAACAAAATTACAGCTTCTAATTGTGGACAAATTAAATGTTGAATGTGCCACTCTATTTATTTTAATATTTATTTAGACAAATATGTATAGTTAGTATTAATTACCCCAAAGGATAAATTAGCACTTATATTATTGATTTGAGAAAAGAAATAATTTATTTTTGTATTAAAACTCAGTGTACGAAATATAACAATTATTTCAAAGGCAAAAAGTCACATTCACCTATCATTTTAAATACAAAATTTTCCCAAGATGAGCTTCATTTTAGATTAAGATATTTTTTCACTATCTTAGCAAGCTAAGATAGAGTTTATTTTATACTGGGATCTCGGGTTCTTATAGAGGCAAGCCCCTATAGTCGATTACATCTCTGAAGAGAAGATTTTTAATTAAAGTGGATATTAAGTTCTAAACTTATAATAAAATCATATATATATATATATATATATATATATTACTAACAAATAAATAATAAATACTATTTCTGAAATTTATATTATTTTAAAAAATAAAAGATAAAGAAAAAAATAATAAATAAAACAACCACAAAAATAAGTGAGGCATAGTTTCCTGCCCCCAATAACTCCCAAGGCATCAAAGTTCTACAGCCAAAGTGAGCTATTATGACTTTCACGTGGGGGTTGTCTACAAGAAATCATGTAAAAATGCACTCCCCTTCCTAGATCTCACTCCAAACGTAGTCCATCTTTTATAATCATAGCTACTCAATATATGAAGGCCCCGTTTT
>NW_021320102.1:397757-401807 GCF_001605985.2 Dendrobium catenatum
ACACACACACACACACACACACACACACACACACACACACACACACACACACACACACACACACACACACACACACACACACACACACACACACACACAAGAATTTAGGAGTTTTTCAAGTTTTGCCTTCTGTCTGCTTGTACAAAGGGTTGTGGATCTAATAGCATAGAAGGTAACTTCAAGCAAATATGAGGATTTTTGTATGAATTTTAAGACATATAAAAAGAGTTGGAAGTCATCTTACAAAATTCCTTGGACATATTTGATTTTTGTATTTAGATATTTTACATTTAGATATTTTGCACTTTTTATGAATTTTCATCATAGCTTGTATGATAATGTTGTGGATTCAGTGGCTAAGAAGAGGTGAATCTTATATCAAATGGTTGTAATAGGTACAAGCACCTTTTTAACTTATTTTAAATTAAAAAACAAAAAAATACTACCAAAGGCATACATAAACGGTGTTAGGTGACACCTATAGAAAAAAAAGTATAGCCACTAATTTCCTTTAATGTTTTTTTTTCTTTTAAATCTGCATAGGAAACATTATAATACCTCGAGAGATTGTCTAACACTTATCAACTTGAAAAGAGAAAATATTTTCATAATCAAATTCAGCATAAGGAATGTAAAAATCATTCGAAGTGTTAAAATTCAGATTCACCTATCATTCTGAAAATGAAACTAACCAAGCAATAGCTTTAGTCTACATCCAAAGAATTTTTGTCTTGTTAAAGTGAACTAAAGTAGGGTTGATTGTAATCTGGGTCCATAGGTTCCCATAGAGGCAAGACTCTATAGTTAATTACATCTATGAAAAGAAAACTTTCAAATCAAGTGGAGACTAGATTGATTTTAGATTTTAAAAGGTTCTTATATTTAATGTAAATATTTAAAATCTTCAATCAATTACTTTGAAAATATTTTTTATTTTAAATTTATAAAGTTTATTTGGAAAATCAGGATAACCACCCCCCCCCCTTTGTGGAAGAAAATTTAAGAGGTGCAAATGCATCTGGACTTACGCTTGATTGGAGTACAGTGCCAACTAACCACTAAAGCGCACAATTTTACAACTTTGAATCCAAGTTTGATGCATGCATGTAAGATAGTTATTTTAATATTGAAATCAAGGGATTTTAATTTAGATTTATAATTAGAGTTTAACAACATGAATCGAATCAAATGCACCTAGCTATTTGCAATTTTGACAAAAATGACACCCTAAGAGCTATGTTTTATCTTTTTTTACCTAAACTAAATTATTAAAATGCTAAGTCTAAAAATTTAGAAAAATTTAGCAGCATAATAGCCCTAACAAATAGCCCTCTCACCATGTTGTTTTAGTGAGAGGCTCTCATGGTATTGGCTAGAGAGAGAAGCTCCCATTAGAGAGAGAAAGTATTCGAAATTTCAAATTTTTTTTTCGCGGTTTCAAAGCCTACGTTCCCGGGGCTGGTGGTGAAGATGGCGGCGAATAGCTGCCGGCAACCTTCGGCGGGCTATTCCATTGGACATCAACCCCCTGGTAGAATGACTCGAGTTAGAGATGAATCTCGCAGTGAGCATCTTGATTTGGAAGCTAATAAATCGCGTATGAAGACGTGTACGTGTTCCTTGATAATTAAAGAGGTAAGTGAATCACAACTGAAGAATGTGGATTTGGTGGAAGGTAAGGGTAAAGGAATTGCTATTTCTTCTGAATGTATTACTCCTCGGAAGGTTAAATCTATTATGGTTTCGTCACTAAAATCTAATGATTGTGAAGCTTCCTCTTCAGGCATGAAATTATTTGTTAACAAATTTGGACATTCAAATGCAATCTCTGTCCTCATGTTAGGGATAAATGTGAATCTCCCGAATAAAGGTAACAATGATATTCATGAGTCTGGGGAAAAGCTACAAGTTTACGACCTCATAGATTCGATTGGTAGTGGAAAATTGGATTCTGTTTTGAAGGATGGCTGTGTTATGAATTCTGGGCAAAATTTGGTAAATCAAAAGCCAATAATACTCCAGGAGAATGAACAGATGGAAGTTGTTGTTTTTTTTTTTTTTTGTGAAGAATTTAACTGGTGGAAGTGTGAATGAGATAGAAAGAAAGAAGATAAATTCTGTTATTGTGGCAACTGGATTGGCAAGTCAGTTGGAGAATGTGTGGAAGCAGACGTAGCACATCAAAATTAATTCTGTTGATCTTAATTATCAGAATAAGGAGGAAATTGTGAAGCTTGATGTAAGCAAAATGGATAAAAATGTGGAGATTCTTAAAAAGTCATTGGTTGTTAAAGTGTTTGGGAAGAATATACCTTATTCTATTTGTTGCATAGAATTAAGGCGACAATGGAACAAATTTGGTGGACTACACTTGATGTCCCTTGGACTAGATTGGATTTTATGTTCTTTCCAATCTAATGAGGCTATGGAAGAAGTATTGAGTGGTGGTACATGGTATGTAGGTGGTCACATTGTGGGAATGGAAAAATGGACACCTGAATTTTCTAAAAAATCATTAAAAGGCTTGTCTTCTCCTATTTGGATTAGACTGTCATTGCTGCCACTCTCTTGTTGGGATGAAACAAATATTGCAAGAATTGCTTCAAAAATTGGTGAACCATTGCTTCTTGATGGTAACTTGTTTAGATGGGTGAGAAGAAAATTTGCGAGAATATGTGCTCGGGTGAATTTGGATTCTATGTTACCGATGGTAGAAGGTGTTAATGGAAATTTTTTTCAAAAGGTAGAATTAAAAAAAAAAAAATTCCTTTTGTTTCTTGTGTGGTAAGATTGGCCATACATTAAATGAATGCCCGGACAAGTCCAGTAAGCAAAACAACAATGAGAAAGCTAATCAAATGGAGGATAAATGGGAATTTGTTAAGACAGCTGATGAAGTGGAGTATGGGCCTTGGATGCATGTGAATTTTAGAAATAAAAAGAAGACTATGATGAACAATAAGAAAATAATTAAGATAGATAATAAGAAAGCTGGAGGTTTTCAAAATTATAAAGCTACTTGTACTAAAGTTGGAAAGGCTAACCATGAAGAACACAACAATATACAGGCCCAGATAATTGGAGAAATATTGATAAATGAAGTAGCTGATAGAGGATCCAAGTTTACCGAGCCTAGTTTGAGTTCTAATAAGTTTAGTATCTTAGCAACACAGTAAGAGGATATTGATGATATTTAGATGGAAAATCAACTGGAAGGGCTTGGTGGGGAAATACAACCGGATATATAAATTGGAGATACTCATGTTTCTAGTGGAAATATAGAGGAAGGGGAATTGGTTGAAAAAGAATTCATTATGCCTTACAATGGTGTGGAAATCATGGATGTTGTTATGCCTAATATGGTGAATGGTGGTGTAGGTATTGATGTTATACATGTAGTGGAGAGTAACAAAGCAACCTTCAATCCAATATCAGACAGCAGTGGAAATGAAATTGTTCAAATTGAGAATTTGAAGGCAACCACAACCTCAAATTTGAAGGAGCTAAAAGCTCTAGGGCCAGTGGAAAATAATCCAAGATTAAGAAAATTTGATGTTAAGTTGGGGAAGTGTGGCGGGGAGAAATCTCTGGTACCTGCCTAAATGGATTCAATTTTGTTTTGGAATTATAGAGGAGCCAAAAATAAGGAGGCTTCTCTTTACCTTAGGGAAGTGGTGAGGGAATATGGGTGTTCTTTGTTGGATTGTTGGAAACAAAGTTGGCCTCTCTAGAGAGAAGTGATATTAATAAATTCATTGGAAATTATTGGGATTATTTTCACTATCCTGCTGTAGGTACTTCTGGTGGTATCCTTATTTTATGGAATAGAGAGATTGTCTCTTTTAATATTTTTGATTGCTCTTCCCAATGTGCGGTGGGATTGATTCAACTTCCTAATGGAAGTAAGTGGAATGTATCTACTGTGTATGTCAATAAAGAGGTGTATATCAGAAGGCATCTTTGGGATAGAATTGAAAGAATTTCTTCCTCTTCTATTCCTTCTATTGTTGGTGGATATTTTAATTGTCTTTTGGCTAAAGAAGATAAGTA
>NW_021320102.1:401852-407920 GCF_001605985.2 Dendrobium catenatum
CTTCTCTCAACGGCCTCAAGAGATGAGGGCTTTTTTAACTAACAATGATTTTCATGATGCAGGTTTTCTTGGTCCCAGATTTACATGGTGTAACAATAAGGGAATTCAAGAATTTTGGAAAGATTAGATAGGTGTTTCATAAATTCAGCAGCTATCCAATGTGTTCCAAATGCTCGGGTGAGGCATCTTGCTAGAGTTTCCTCGGATCATAACCCTATTCTATTCAAGATTAATGAGTCCAATTCTCCTCAAATGAAGTTTTTCAGATTTGAGGATGTATGGAAGACGTTTCCAGCTGCTTGGAAGGTAGTTTTCAAAGCTTGGAAGAGGTCTAGTTTTGGAGATCATGCAGAAATTCTTAACGCAAAATGAAAAGGTCACTTAAAGCTTTGCAAGATTGGAGTAGGAATAAATTAAAGACTTTGAGTGAGATTAGAGAGAACTTAAAGTCTGATATCTTGTTATTGCAAATAAAAGAAATTGAGGATGGTTTATCTGTGAAAGAACTGAAAATTCTGACAAAAAAGGTGAATGATCTAAATGTGACTTTGAACCAACTTGCTACTTGGTGGAATCTAAGGGCTAAGGTACAATGGGCTGATGAGATAGACTCTAATTCAAAAAATTTTCATAGTTTTGCTTCAGAAAAAAGGAACAATAATTTAATTAAGAAAATTAAAGATGAGAATATGCAGCTTGTGGAGAATAAAAAAGACATTAAATCTATGTTTTTTCAGTTTTTCAAAAGAAAATGGAAAACTAGGAACTGTGATCTTTCGGGATGGCTTGAACCTTGTCAAGAACAACAAATTAATCCTGAAGATTATGACAAGCTTGATGTAGAATTTACTTACTCATAATGTTATGAAGCAGTTCAGTAACTGGCAAACAACAAGTCACCTGGTATTGATGATATGACTTCTTCTTTTTTTAAATTTTATTGGGAAATTGTTAAACATGACACATGGAGAGCAATTGAGAGTTTTTTCAAAACTGGTTGTATGAATCCAAGGTGGAAGGATACTCTCATTGTTTTGATCCCTAAATTTAAAAATCCTTTGTATCCTTTACAATTTATACCGATCAGTTTGTGTCAAACTGTTTATAAAATTTCAGCTAGAATGCTTTTGAACAGATTAAAATGGGTTCTTCCCAAATTAATCTCTGAAGACCAGGTGGCTTTCATCTCATGAAAATCCATGTCAAACCATTGTTTGTTAGCATAGGAAATCTTTCATAAGTTCAGATTGTCCACATCAAGGAAGAGACTTATGGCAGTTAAAATAGACATGGAGCAGGCATATGATAGCATGGGCTGCCCTGCATTTATCAAAACATTCGATTGGTTTGATTTTCCGAGCAGGTTTTCTAAATTGATTATTGAATGTGTGGTTAGGGTTAGATTTTTTATTCTTGTTAATGGAAGAATGTCTAATTGGATTAATGCTGAGAGAGGCTTTAGACAGGGTTGTCCTTTATCCCCGTTCTTATATATCATGTGTTCTCATATTTTTTCTAATTCTATTCTTAAGGAAGGTGTGGAGTTGGGTGTGAAGATAGTGCCTCAAGCAGAGAAAATTTCTTGTCTACTATATGCTGATGATATCCTCTTTTTTTCCAATGCTTCTATCAAAGCGGTAGATAATATGAAGGAGATTGTTCAAGAATATTGTGGATGGACGGTGCAGGCTGTTAATTACAAAAAGTCATTTGTTGTTTTTGGGAAATCAGTGGATATTGCCTTAAGAAGATGTATTTCCAAGATGTTGGGATTCAGAAAAGTAAAGGAGTTTAAGTATTTGGGAATAATGATAGACTTGAGAAGATTAAAGTCGGCAAATTTCAGTGGAATTCTGGATCATGCCTTGGATAAATTCAATTCTTGGGAAAACAAATGTCTTTCAATAGGGAGATTTTAGCTCATTAATTCTTCAATCCTTTCACTTCCTATATTCCTTGCAACTCATTCTTTGGTTCCTAAAGGTGTGTTGATGAAACTTGAAATGCTATGTAGAAGTTTTATTTGGCATAAAGAAAAAGGAAATAAATGTTTACATTATGTGGCATGGGCTGATCTACGTAAACCGAAGCTGCAAGGAGGTGCATGAATTCAATCTATCCTAAATAAAGTTGGTGATTTCAAAGCCATATTTGCTTGGAACTTTGTACATGATAGTTCCAATCTTATGAATTAAAACCTTGCTGTTAAATATGGCATGGAGCTATGGTATGAACACACCGAAAGAGGAGTTTCACCAACATGGCAAATTATACTTGGTGGTGCATCTTGTTTGAAGCCAATTATAAGATGGAAGGTTGTGGAGGGAAAGAAGGTTAGCATTCTCGATGATGCATAGATAATGGATAGAGAATTGAATAGATGGTCTACATTTGTGGATCATGATGCGTTGCATGGTTTGGAAGTAAGCAATCTTCTTAATGCCGATAGAAGGTGGAATATTGCAGAAATTCAAAAATACTTCAATGAAAACTAGACTTCCTTGATTATGAAGGTTCCTATTGTTTCCAATGAGGACGAAGATTATGTGTAATTAATGCACCATTATTCGGGTAAGTCTATTTCATCTTTGGCTTCTATTGCAAGAATGTAAAAGAATTCAATGGGAGAATGTTGAATTGTTGGAGTGGATTCTAAAGCTGAAATTAAAGCCAAAAATATATTGTTTTTAGTGGAGATTAAGTAAAAATGCAATTCCTACCAATGAATTTTTACATTATAGAAAACTGGGTGATGTTATATCCTGTGCTAGAGGATGTGATGATATTGAGAATGTATCTCATATTACTATGAGGTGCAAGTTTCTTGTGGAGGTAATCATGAAATTCAGAGAATGGGGTTTCTATGTTCCTGTTTTTCAAACATTGGAGGAAGATATTATGGAACTTAGAAGGCTATCTTTCAACAACCCGAGCATGGTGCGATTGTATATGACTATGGTATATTTTTCTTAGAAAAGTAGGAATGCAATAAATCATGGAGAGAAGGCAAGTTCTATTTCTGTAACTAAACGAATGCATTATTTGTAGCTATGCAACCTTGGGTTAATCCATCACTAGAAGACTGGGATGTTAGCCTCCATCAGGAGTTTGTTAATTTCTGGCATCCCTCACCACTAGGATGGATTAAGATAAATGTTGATGCCTCCTTGCATTATTCTAATCTTGGTGGGATTGGAGGAGTTATTAGAGATGAAAAAGGGAGACTCTTATTGGCTTTTGGTAAACAATTGAATCATTGGGATATTGCCCAATTGGAGATGCAATCGGTTCTTTCCATTAGAGAAGTTCTTCAAGATTGGTTATTTGAATATAAAGGCGTGGTAGTGGAAAGTGATAATGTAAATATTATCAAATTCATTTGTGATTCGTTGGAGTCCAATTGGAAGAAAGAGAGCTTCTGGAATAAGGATCTTCTATTTTTACATGGCTTTAATAATGTTTTATTTCATTGAATTCCTAGAAGTTGTAATAATGTGGCGGATTGGTGTGCCACATTTGATTTATCAAGTAATTTCCATTGGGATAGCTTTGATTATTCTAACATTCCTTCTTCTTTTAGTTTGTTACTAAAGAAGGAATGTGATGCTTTTATTTAGTAGTTTGTAATAGCCTTTATCTTTTTAATGCCAATTGCTACTTGCATCTTCAAAAGAAAAAAACAAATAGGAAAACTACAAAAGGTTTGTGCTCGAGATTCTCTTTCCTTGTTGATGGCTTATGTGCTAGGAAAGTGTATGTTAAATAAATAAAATGCATGTATGCATATATGTAAGAATAAATGTGTTTGTGTATACGGTACCACTACAGAATCATTCTTGAATTAACATACATGTTTCAACAAAGTCTAGAGCATATACACTGAAAAAAACCTATGAAAAGACTACCCTCTAAAATGATCTGCCACCTATATTAATATAATGCTTGTGTATTAAGCAATGTATAAAAGAGTAACAATACAACAACAACAATAATAACAATGTGAAGCCTTTGTGCCACTATGTGGGGTTGGCTACATGAATCCTTTTTCTCTATTGTGTCATGTTAAAGTCAAATTCTCATTTAAATCTAACAAAGAAAGATCATTTCTAATATTTTTCTAACTAATTCTTTTTAGGTCTACCGCTTGCTTTCTTAATATAGGTTAAATCTAATACCTCTACTTTCTTAACCGGGTCATCGGAAGGCCATCAATTTATGTGAACAAACCATCTAAGGCGACTCTCTCTAATCTTATCTTCCACTGGAGCTACTCCAAGCTTTTTTACATATATGCTCATTTCATATCCTTTCTCTAAGGGTAAATCCACTCATCCACCTGAGCATCCTCATCTCTACAGCACTTAGTTTAGTATTATGTTTCTCTTTTAATGGATAACATTCTGCACCATAAAGCATTGCAGGTCTCACCACCATCTTATAGAATTTTTCCTTAAGTTTGAGGACTTTTTTATCACATAACAAGGGCAATGTGTTCCTCCACTTCAACCATCCAACTTAAACTCCACTGATAATATCCCCATCTATTTCACCATCACTCTGAACAATAGATCTAATACATCTAAAATATATACTCTTATTAATAACTTGATCGCCCAAAGTCATAATTCCCCCATTATGTCTATTACTACTAAAATTACACTCAATATATCCAGCTTTAGATCTTCTTAAGTGAAAAATTTTAAAATCTAAGGTTGAACTCCATAATTCAAATTTACCTTCAACTCCCTATCTAGTCTTATCAATAAGAAGAATATCATCAGCAAAAAGAATACACCAAGGTACATCCTCTTGCAAATGTCTAGTGAGAACATCCATGACTAAAGCAAAAAATATATGGGCTTAAGGATGATTCTTGATGTACTCCAACCGAAATAGGAAAATACTTGGTCAAACCACCTATTATTTCATTTATTCTAAAAGATTTGTACAATCTAGATTCTATAAGAAAGTAAGGTGGCAAGGCTCCACTGCAACATACAATATTTTTTATGCCTATGATATACGTAGATTTAAATGCAACTACTTATCATTTTTTAGCTCTGGGTGTTCTTATAGAATTCCAAAATAGAATACCATCCAAAGGAGAGGGAATTATCTTTTGGAGCCCTATAGTGTAAGCAAGTACCTTTAAACCTTTAGCACTCATTGACACTTTATAACTTGATCTCTACTCAAACTATATATACATTGACTCTTTACATTTACATCAGATACTAGGTACATTTTACGTTGACACTTACTAGTAATAAAAGTAATGAAGTAAACAAATATAATAAAAGAATGCAATGCAGATGTATAAGAACCTGATAAATCTAATGAAACCTATAAGAGGCTAAGGTGCATCAATAAAAAATAAAATTTGTGTACTATTCTTAATGATTTGGTGTTTTATTATTTATATTTTGGAATGTTAGAGTTGATTATTTAGTTTTAAAGAACCATGTAAGCTAGTGACTTCAAAGTTCAAAAGTCACTAACCTACAAGTCTTAAGACTCATAATTAAAATGTTATCATTTCCCCATAAATGCTAGGATTGGTTGTATATAGTCCTTGAAGATTTGTAATATTTTATTAGGAGAGTTAAGGGAAAAACCTTATAAATTTAATGCATACATTCTCTCTAAAAGGAATTAGGCGTGATGTATGAAGGCCTTTTGATTATTAACTATTTATCAAAGATTCATTAAGTACTTAAGAATGTTATACACTTATGCATTCCAAAATGGAGGTAAAAAAAGTGCATAAAATACCTTTTTATTTATTTAAGGATTATTAAAAATCCCTCAATCCAATGCATTTGTGTCATCATAAAAGGACATATAAACAAGACATGAGGATCTTTAATTTATTTAAAATTTAATAAGGGCCTTGAAATCCAATGCATTTATTATGTCTTCCAAACAAGTTGAACATAAAGCATAAAGGTCCTATATTTAATAATTTTTTATTTAATTATCAAATTCATTTAATTAAATGAATTATCAAATATTTATTTAAAATTTTAATGATTACTTTTGAATTTTTAATAAATTTTCTTTAATTATTT
>NW_021320102.1:415762-422109 GCF_001605985.2 Dendrobium catenatum
ATCGTTTTGAGGTATCGATTGAGTGATCAGTGGGTCTTCCCTATATTTATGTAATTATGAATTGTCCTATTTTTAAATTAAATTATTTTTCAAAGATTATATATATTTACAATTATTTTGAGTATTTGCGAAATTACTTATGTTATTAAATTCCTAATTCCGTGAGATCCACTATTTCATTAAATTTTAGACGTGGGTTCTAGATATGAATAGCAATCATGGGGGAGAGGATTAGTGGGTGATTGAGTCCCAATCATTCGCTAATCCCTTTATTAGGTGTCTTTCCTTTTATTTTTCGTAGAATGCATGTGTAGGTCGCACCACGAGCACTTAGTTTAGGTTCTCCTAGATTTAAGGACATGGTGTGTTTATTTAATTTTTGTACTCCCATGCATTTATTACCTTGAGGGTTAGATAAAACATCACTTTAAACCCATATAACGTAGTGTCACCCTAAGGATAATAATTAAGGACTCGTCTAGTAAACTTAGAAGTTTTTTAGGAGCTAGGATATATCCCGAATTGACATGAAAACTACAAAACATAAACTTAGTGACATTTGAAACATTACATAATTTTCTAGAAATTTTTAGGACTTGTTAGACCCCTTAGTTAACTAACCCTAATTAACCTATTAAATAAGGCCCCGAGACCTTCCAAAAATTACAATAAATACACCTTAGGTCAGAAAATTACCCATAATACCTCAAATTATTCAGAATCTGACCCTTGACCTTAGATAAATAGGGCTCCCTAGTTTGACTTTAGGTTAACCCCTAATTTGACCATAGGTTAAATTTACCATTTTGCCCCCTAATATTTCGTTAAAAATTATTTAAAATCCCAAATTTTCTCCAAGCACTTGGGAACACTTTATTAGGTCATTCCTGACCTCTGGGAGTGATTCCAATTAGTTTGGAGTTGATTTAGATCAAAATAATAAAAATAGCCCTTTATTAGGAAATTTAGAAATTTCCCTTAATTACCCGATCTTTAGAAATCCATAACTAATTGTAGAAAATTCCAAATTAGGCAAACCCACTTGCATTAGACCCCAATTAAGGCCTAGTATTTATTAAAAATCTTAAGTTTCCAGAAAATGGCGTGGATTAGAAAGTCAACTTTTTGGTCAACCGTAGTTCATTTAGGCCCAAAACTTAGAAAATTCATAACTTTGCCTAGAAAACTCCGATTTTAGCCTACTACCTGTCTAACTACTCGTATTAAGGTCTAGTATTTTCCTAGAATGTTAGGTGACCCAGAATTTGCCTTTTTCCCATAATGACTTTTTGGACCCTTAGTCTAGTTCCTATAAGGACCCGGGACTTTCCAAAATTGGTTAATACAATTTAAACTTCAAATATGAATGCCCTAAGATTTTAAAATTGTTCAACAAACTGAAATAATTAAAATGCATCCTAATTCACTAATATTTGAACTTCAGCTAAAATATCCCTTTTAGACCCCAACAAACCTGAATTCTAGATAACTTTAACTAACTACCATGCTTAGGACCTATCCAAACCACACCAGCCTTACATACACATAGAATTGTTTGCTAGGGAACCACTTCTAGATCTAGGTTAGGCCACTGGGTTTTACTTTTTTGCTGTGTGCCGGAGATTTTTGTGGATTTCATTGCATGCCGTTTAAAAAATGATTGGTGTGTTTGCTTACATTTATTGCCTTCTGGATGTGAGCGTTAGACTTACCCATAGGTTAGGAGCGCTATATATATACTGTTCTTCCGTACAGGTGGCCATGCTCATGCTGATAAAAGTGGGGAGCAATGTCATGATTTCTAATAATGTGTTTTATGTAGGTGCTTGCTCAGCTCCCCCTAAATAAAATGAGGGCTAAATTAATTATAACTACACAGGTAGAGCGCTTATCCCTCAAAATTAAGAGCATGGCTTGGCACAGGGTCAATGGTGTTAGCACTTTCATTTTTTTTATATAAACTGCTTGGGATGACTTTTATTAGGATAACCTTGCAGGTGATTTAGAATTTACTGCTTTTCGATAAATGTAAATTTGTATGTAATAATTGTTAAGAGTTGTGAAAACAACTTTTGAGTTGGGATATTTTTATCCAGCTCGGATTCTAAAAGAAGAAGGCATCCCTAAGGGGAGAGTCTTCTTCTATTTGGAAGATCGAGCTGGATGACTTTAGGTATCCGAAGAGAAAAGGCAATACCCCCATACTAGGGGAATTGTCTCTTCGTTTGGATATTCAAGCCAAGACGGATCCAAAGAGTCCAAGGAGGAGAGATCCAAGGAGTCTAAGGAGGAGAGATCCAAGAAGTCTAGGGAGAAGATATCCAAGAGACTAAAGATTTGAAGACCCAATATCCCACTCAAAGTTGTTGGCGTCTGTCATTGGCTTAGAAATCCGGGTTGTTGGCAGTGGTGCCCGGCCACTTTATTTTCTGCATACCCTGGGTTGTAATAAGGGCAGTTTGCCTATGGACATTTAGTTGATTATTTTTGTGGATTTATATTGATTTGTTTACCTGATTGTGCAGTAGAATTACCAGCTTTTCTAGGTTTCTTTCTTGCATGTCGCTTTTGTTTTTCGCCTCGATTCCGTTAGGCTCATTAAGGACTATAAAATTCTTCTACTCGTAATCCCCCATCCAGGCCATGATAAGTCTAGGTTTTGCACTGCATTAGCTAGGATACGGGTCTTAGTGTTCGTAGAACACTAAGTCCAACCTAGATTTAGGATTCGAGGCAACTACATTCGGTCTCGTAGTATGCCTTAAATAGTAGGTAGATCCCTTCCTTTCAGGGACCCTAAAACCTACTTATCCGCGTCACAGGATAATGCCACCTCCATCCTTCTCTCACGCATGTGATTGAGTGCCTGATTTTCTTTTCCCTGTTTCTCTCTAGTTCCCTAGAGCCTCCGAATGCTGGTATGAGCCACGCACGTTGATCCAACCCTTTGGACGTTTCTTTCCTTTGAGTAGGACTTCTTAGTCTTTACCATTGTGCCAACCCCACTTTAGGAGAGGATAATGTATGATCCTTAATCGAGAGTTTTCTCGGGCTTCGGCCTGGGATGTAATTAACCACGGGGGCTTGCGCCCATGGGAAACTTGGCCCCACATCTACTAAACCCCATTCGAGCCTTTGTATCGGATGGGGGAAACCCGTGACTAGGTCGTGTATATTACTACCTATCGGGGTGTGTCGGCGACAGCCCCTATCCTCAATGGTTAGTCGTATGCATGATCCAATCTGCCCTTCCAATCGATCCGTTCACGCGGTGCTCTTTTCGGAGGTCCACAAAAGAAAAAAAAATCAGTTTCAAATTCCAATTTAAAATATGATGAAGATTTTGAATCAAAAGTAAAATAACCTCTTTAAGAAGAGAGAAAGAGAAACAAAATCATGAATTCCCTTCCTCTGACTGTTTTAGAGAAGCCAAACACAACTTACCAAAGATTTCAAGAAAAACAGGAAGTAAATTTTTCATTTTTAGAAAAGTGAATGTGTGTGTTGATTTAAAAAAAAATATCATGAAAACAAAAAGTTTCAAAGAATAAAAAAAAAAACATAAAAATGAAAACACAACACAAAAACATGAAAGACTTTTAACAATTTTCTCTCTCCTAGTTCGATGCTTCAGAAATCAGATATGCCCATGAGATTTTTTGCCTTTCATTGTTTTCCCTGTTTAAATTTTGCTTTGCTTTGCCCTTTTCTTTCATAGGAAGAATTTTTAAATTAGGGAACTGATTTTTCATATGTCCAGGCTTCCTGCATCGAAAGCAAATAATGTCAGAAGATATATGGACATCCTTGCCACTTTTACCTTTTTTCTACTTTTGCTTATGCTTAGGTGAGCTTTGTGATTTGCTTGACACGTCATTTCCTTCGTCACCAACTAGGCTATCTCTTTATATATCTTCTGCTTTTAGAACAATCGTTTCACCTGCATCCAAAAGTCTTTGACCCAAACCTTGCTCGTAGGCAATGAGTGAGCCAATCAAATTATCAATAGAATATTCATTCAAATCTTTTGATTTACAAATAGCAACTACTTTAGCATCAAACATATCCAGTAGACAACGAAGAATTTTGTTAACTTTTTCAAAATTTGAAAATTATTTTCCTAAGGCATGCAATGATGTTACAATTTGAATAAACCTGGCATATATGTCTAAAATCGTTTCAAAAGGTTTCATTGAAAACAGTTCAAAATCATGCATTAATATATTCAACTTGGATTGCTTGATTTCATTAGTGCCTTCTTATATGGTGTGTAGTTTATCCCCAACTTCCTTACCAGTAGTGCACATGGATACTAACATAAAATCTTCAGAATTTAAAGCACAGAAAAAGCAATTTAAAGATTTTGCATTCAGTTGAGCATTCAATTATTCTTCCTTATTCTATTGATTAAAAGGAATATCAGTTTTAACTCCATTAACAATACGTGACAATGATGAATAACCAGTTAAAATCATATGCCACATGCAAAAATAAATCGATTGCAAGAAAATAAACATTCGAGTTTTCCAAAAAATCAAATGATATATTTTCAAATAAAGGAGGTCTAGTGATTGAATATCCTTCCGCAACATTACGATTCAAAAAATTAGCCATGGATCAAAATTCAAAAGCTTTTAAAAACTTATTTTATGAATACGGCTCTAATACCACCTGAGAGTTCATTAGGGATGTTAGGCCTTATGGAACTAGCCCAAAGCTAATTAAAAGAGAGAGGTGAATTGGAAAGCTTTAAAACCAAAGATAAAACTCCAACCAAAATCACCACAAACAAAGTGCGGAAGAAAAAAAATAAATTCGAAAGCGATAATAAGAAAAGAACGCACCAGATTTATAGTAGTTCGGTCGAACCTTGACCTACGTCCACTCCTTGGAGGCACCCTCCAAATATTGCACTAAAACAAGTGTCTCTCTTTTAGCCCCCACAGCTAGGCAGAGAAGCCATTACAAAATAACTTCCACCTTCCCCGGTGTGGCGGAGTCGCCGGGTCCTTTGACACCAAAGAGAACTTCTTCTTTGGTGAACTTACCTCGAGACAAGCCTTGAATCCGATGGTACTAAGGTACGAGTTCGTCGGAGCAACCGTGTGGATCCCCCACCACACTCCCTTGAGTTCCTCTCCCTCACAGGATCTTCTTCCTCTCAAACTCCACCCTTTCCTCTCTCCCTTTCAAGCTCTCTCTTCAAGTTTCCCCCACAAGAATGAAGCTACAATGGCTGCCAAAGACGCTTACAAAGTGTCATGTCATAGCTTAAATAGAGGAGCTAAAAACGAGCTCATTAATGCAAGTTGCCGACATTATCATCCAGGATGATAGAAATATCGTCCTGGCCGATTAGTTCAAATATGAGGAAAATCGTCCTGAATAGTGCCCTAAAATGAAGCTGGATGATGTCTAATCGTCCAAGACGATCTTGCGATCAGCCTGGATGAAATCCCCATTAATTGCTTTCCAAAACTGCCTAAGAAATTTTGGAAAAATTGCTCTGGATCGTCTAGGACGATCCACTGGGATGATGTCCAAAAATAAGATTTTCCTAAGTAGATATGGCGGCAGATTGTTGCTGAATTGAGCCAATCGTGCTGGCCGATACAAAATCGTCCAGGACGATGTGTTTTGCAAAAAGACGGCTGCTTTAATGAGGATGGCCTAATTAGGGTTTTTACTTTTGTCAGATCGTCCAGGATGATATTTATCGTCCCGGATGATGTTACCAAAAATAGAAATCTTTTAGGGCACAACAGAAAGTCTTTCAAGATACAAATCATCAGATGCCACCCCAAATACAACAGACTCAAGAAAGTAAAAAGATTACAAACTGACACAGACTTAGTCTACCCAATCTTGAGCTGGTTCCAAATTGTAGTCTGATCATGTGGACCTGAAACGTTAGCACATAAGACAATCATAGATAAATAAGGAATGTTTGCTATCATCAAAATCATAAACCATAGATCCGCAACAATCTCCCCTTTTTGATGACGACAAACAATTCAATTTGAATTTTCAAAAAGAATAATTTCTCCTAATCTCCCCCTCACTAGAATAATATTTTTAAAAAATAGGGGAGATGAAAATATTTTTGTTATTTTTAATTTTTTGAAAACAAGATACAAATACGATAATAGTATAAAAATTCAACAATACGTTCTCCCCCTTTGACATTATTAAAAAGAGAGGAGGCACAAACAAAAACAAAACGAATAAAAGAAAAAAAAAGAAAGAAAAAAAAGAAAACATTCCCTAATCTAGTGAAAAATAAATATTCTTACAATGAGAAAGTTAGCTTTTGGTTTTAATCAAAAACTTAGTAGAATTGGATTGAC
>NW_021320103.1:0-1662 GCF_001605985.2 Dendrobium catenatum
TCAATTGCAGTAAAGCGTTCTCCAAACCATTGCATATATGTCTCGTGTTGCTGATGTTGTTCTTGAATATGCGTATCAAGACGAGTTTACAGTTGGTAAAAGTGTGTGACCAAATCATCGTTAGGGTGTGCTGGTGCAAGTGCTCGGGGTATGGCATGTCGTCGTGGTCGAGCTGGAGCTGCTGCTGGGGCATCTTCTCCTTCTTATTCGTCAAATACTGGTTCTTCAGGCTCGTGTCCCCGATGAAAGAGGCATCCGTATAAAAGATAGGAATAATGTCGGGTTCACCAGGGTAAGTCAATTGATATTTATGTTGGAGGATATATCCTATTAGGTGACCAAGAGCTAGATTTTGTTTCCGTCGAGTGGTAGGTAGGAAAACAAAAGTTATGTGGCGAATGTAGTTACTAATTAAATCAACCTCATTAAATTTTGTATTGGTCATAATAAGATAGGTAGCGACGAATAAGGTCGGGGTCAGATTGATACGGTCGCCACCTCTGGGTATTATTGAGGTTCAAAGGACATGTTTAATTATTCAAGTATTTCGAGTTAGGGATTGAATGAGAGGTTAGTGTTGATGGAAAGTAGCATTCTTAAGGACTCTATTAACATCGTTCCAATCGAATTCGTCAGTAAGAAATGAGCGAACCATAGGTCCTTCAATGGACAACCCAATATATTGGGCAATGTCGGCTCTAGTGATCTCAATGTTTCGGCCACAAACAAATAAGTGAAAGGTGGTGTTGTCGATAGTGTAGGTGAGATTTGCAAGAAATTCGAAGAGAAGTTCAGAATTATAGGGAAATGCCAGGGTGAGGAGGAATTGAAAGGTGGTGGAAGTGAAGAGGCCCATTACCTCGAAATTAAGAGCAGCCTGATTAAGCATTTTGGAAGGAGAAATTTTACAGGCTTTATACCTGTGGTAGGCTTCCTTGTTTTAAGCATTCAGAAAATGAGCAAGTGGACGACTCGATGAGGATGAGCTTCCAGCAGTCAACCGACCTCGTTTAGACATTGTCAAGAGGGAACAAAACTAGGTGAAGGAGTGAGTGAGGAAGGATTTGAGTGAAAGGAACGGCCTAGCAAAGGGTTCTTATAGAAAATTTCAACAATCGTACAGTACGATTTCATATCGTACAGTACAATAGTCAATCAATATCCTGACCGGTCGTTTCAGGAAAAGACAGCCAAATAGTACAGTATGATACATATCGTATAGTACGATCAGACAAATTTTGATTGTCCCGAGGCCCTCAGTACGACTTTTGACCAAAAGTTTTGTACTGTATGAACAGGTGTATCGTACAATACGATCCATAATAAATATCGTACCAAACAGCTTTAACTCATACTTATTTCGTTGTGCTGATGTGTATCATATAGTATGAAAGGTAAGTGTCGTATCAGACGATAATCAGTAATGTCGTACCAACCGAATTTAATTCATCCCAATTCGTTGTTGACGAGGATCGTACTGTACGGAGAGGAGATATCGTACAGTACGGTAGGCAATAATGCGGATGCATATCATACAGTACGATGTAGGTCTTACAGTACGATCAACAGAGCCGAAATCTGCTTGTAGGTGGACGTTATGTAGATTGAGATGCATCGTACGGTACGATATGCGTATCGTACAGTACGATAAACAGTCAAGTT
>NW_021320103.1:2306-14415 GCF_001605985.2 Dendrobium catenatum
TCTATCCCATATGTCCTTTCCGCTTTTGCAAGTGAAAACCCGCATGTAGTCTTCAGATTTTAAAGCACAAAAGAAACTATTTAAACTATGTACCATGCTCTAGGTGCTTGCTTTAGTCCATAAAGTGCTTTTTTTAATTTGAATACATGGTTTGGAAATTGTGAACTTTCAAATCCGGGGGGTTGTTCAACATAGACATCTTCCTTAATTACCCCATTCAGAAATGCACTTTTTACATCTATTTGATATAGTTTAAAGTTCTTAAAGCAAGCAAAAGCTAAGAGCACTCTTATGGCTTCTAGTCTAGCAACAGGGGCAAAAGTTTCTTCAAAGTCTATTCCCTCAATTTGGTTATACCCCTTTGCCACTAATCTGGCTTTATTCCTTATTATAGTTCCTGAATCATTCACCTTATTTTTGAAGACCCATTTTGTTCCAACAACACTTTGTTCTTTAGGTTTCTTAACTAACTCCCAAACATTATTCCTGGTAAATTGGTTTAGCTCTGATACCAATTGAAATCACTAAATAACAAGAGGGGGGTGAATTATGAAAAACTTTTTCACAATAAAAAGTAACCCTAAGAAGGAGTTCTAATCTTTTTGTTATTTTTTAAATTTGACAACAAAAAACTTAAACAAATTTTCTTTCACAAATTTCACCACGCAATAATTATGAAAAATTAAGTGCAAGTAAAAGTAAATGAAGACAAGGAAAAAACACACCAATAATTTTATAGTGGTTCGGTCAAACAATGACCTACGTCCACTCCCCGGAGTCCTCCACTCTTGGATTTTCACTACAAGCAATAGCTCTCCTTTATCCCCCCTTGGCAAGGCGGAGAAGCCTTTACAATACTCCCTATCACCAACTCGGTGTGGCGGAGTGCCAAACTCTATTTTCCCCCTCCTGGCGATGACAGAGAACCTTCTCCTTTTTCTCCCTCCCGGAGAAGGCAGAGTACCTCGAGGTCACTGATGTAGAAGAGCCTTTCCCTTGGAGATCCTCCCACAAATTCTTTTAGGGCCACAGGAGGAACAAGATGCAGCAAATTTGGAGCAACCGTGTGATCTCCCTCACACCTCTTCTCCCTCACAACGCTCACCTTCACCTTCCTCTCTCAAAACCCTAAAGAACTTCTCAAGAGCTCTCTCCCCCTTGGAATCCCTCTCTAACCCCGTTCTCCCTCTCTGTGATTATTGCTGAAAAAGGACGAGATTAACACCTAAAACGGGCTCCAAAATCCCTCTGATTTCAAAAGTAGCCGTTACTGTTCGTACAGTACGATTCAACATTGTACAGTACGATCTTTATAAACAGACTTCATCCTGGTACGAAGATGTACGAACAGTTAAAAAAATCGTACTATATGATATAGTATCGTACAGTACGATCAACAAAATACTATTCGTACAGGACGATGGTCTGGACGATCAGATGTCGTCTCTGTTCATCGTATGGTATGATTACTATCGTACAGTACGATGAGACAAAAACCAAGAGATCGTTAAGGAAGATATCCGGGACGATCATACTTCGTCTCTGTTCATCGTATGGTACAATCTTGTTCGTACAATACGATGTTCAAAATATAGTTAGGCCTGAATTTCATGCACTAATCACGGGTTAATTTAAGTAAGTATTTAAAATAAATCGTACAGTACGAAAATGTTTGTACAGTACGAACGGCGCAAAATCAATTACTTAAACTAAACTACGGCTAGGTTTTTTGGATCTGAACATATCGTATATTACGAATATATTCGTACAGTTCGATCTATTCACAGAATCATCCACATAGCTCGTATCGTACGGTATGAATTAAAATCGTATAGTACGATCTCCAAAGAAGAAATTCTATTACATTTTACATTTAAAAACAAACTCTCCCCTTATGTGTGTGCATGGTTGCTCATACTCTTATGCATTTTGTGGCCAGACTCAAGAAAATAAAAATACAATAAATAGAAAAATATAATATCTGACTCATACTCCTAAGCTACCCGTTCTTGAGTCTTCCTTTCATCCTGAGTCACTTGTGATCTTCCTGAAATGTTAGTACTCAAGGACAATAGCAAATAAAATAATATCCATTGAAAAGTTGTTTCAAAACAATCATTATTTGGCATCATCAAAATCTCAAACTCGAGGTCATGGGTTGCAACACTAACTTTATTGATTTAAAAGATGTAATATATAAAGAAACCTAAAAAAGAATGCAATTTTCAAGACATAAACATTATAAACAATCAATATCAATCAATCATTAAAAAAATGTACAATCCACATGGCAAGTTCCACATAATTTACAACTTCAGGTCAGTAGAAATTAAAAGTGGTCAGGTACTACTAATAATAACCAGAATTCGAGTCCTATAATTAACACAAGTGATTTTGAGAATGGGGTATTCTTTATGTCTTCACTTCTTCACCTTCTTTCCTTGTGCGAGCTCCTTAGATTCGTTAGGTCCAAATATTCAAATGAAAAAGAAACTCCTATCGGAAGCAGTGTTTCTTTCCTCTTTGTATTTTTAAAATCATCCGTACTTGAATCTCTAAATGAGAGGAACTCTCCCCTAAGGGTTATTTCCCATCTCTTTGGATTTCTAGTTGGATGGTCGATATCCCATCTCAAAATTAACTTTAACAGTACAACTTAATTGAACTCATATAGAAGATTAAAATAAAATACTCTTAAATAACTTACATGATTATCCTAGGCAATTATAATTAAAACACATCCCAAGCAGTTGTATATTTGAATTTCTTAAATTTAAAATAAAACCACACTTGTTCATACTCTTATAATTTTTAAGGCGAACTTAGCATTTTTAGTGCCTAAAAAAAATATATTATTTAAAATTTAATTTTCCCCCTTAATTTATAGCTCTACATGTGCATGGACACTAAATAATTTTTTTTTAAGAATCCAGATCATTCCTAATATATAGGTAATCTAACACCCATTGCAATAATTCATAGATTGCATAATAAAATTAACACATAAATAAATAATCACAACAATCAATTAATTATAACTAGCATGCAGTAAAAATCATAGAAAACTTAGCACACGAAGAGAAGGAAAAGGAAAACACTGGCTTAGCCTTAAATTAAATGTTGTTTTCTTAAAAAATAAATGTGTTAAGTTTCAAAAAAAAAAAAAAGGTTGTCCTAACAAATCATCTAAAGTGTGTGCATCAGGCTATATAGCCTGGATATATCCTATGCTGGGTAGTTTTTGAAGTTGTCTAGTGTTTTGATTTGTTGAAATTCAAGGGGGATTTTTTATTTGAGTTTAAGTGTTAATGTCCTAATGTTGATTTTAAGATCTATATTAAGCATCGAGTGCATACTACCTTGGTTTACACCAGGTCTGTAAAGTTTATTTTATCTTCCTTAGGGCTATGTTAATAGCCTCGACGCTTGAGTTACCCAGTAGTAACTAGTAGTATTTAATTAATTTAATTGGTTGGAATTAAGGGGTTGATAATTTTTAATTAACTTTATTTGTTACTGATTTTAATTATTCAAATTGATGTTTTCTGGAATTTTAATCAATGATTGAATTTTTAGAATTTTAGAGGTAGACCTAAAAAGAATTGGTTAGAAAATATTAGAAATTATCTTTCTTTATTAGATTTAAATGAGAATTTTCTTTTAACAGGACAATGAAGAAAAAGGATTCATGTAGCCCTCCCCGTGTAATGGGACAAAGGCTTAATGTTGTTGTTGTTATTGTTGGAGTTTTTATGGATCATTTTAATCGTAAAATTAAGGGATTAAAATTCAACTTTTCAAATTAAGTTAAATTCCAGAATTTTCATATTTTTCTTAAATATTAAACCGTAAGATGTAGGGGTGTCAATATTTGACACGACACGAGAACCCGACCCGGACCCGACCCAAAAAATCTGGGTTGGACCCGACCCGATTTCAAAATGGGTCGGGTTCGGGTTGACCCGACGGGTTGCCGGGTCAACCAGCGAACCCATTTTAACCTAACCGCGCGGACCTACCCCACTGCTGCGCGACCCGTGCGACCCAGCCCCGCTGCTATCGCGCGACCCCGTGAAGCGACCCTGCCCGACCATGCCATAGATTAAGTAATGAATTCTTGAAGTTTGAAATCAAATTTGAACTACAATTAACAAAAACAAAAAAAGTTGACTCTTTGACTTAATTCTAAAAGTTTGACATTTTTAATAAATACTAGACCCTTAATGTTGTATAATGCCTTTGAGTTTTGTCAAAGTAGATATTTTTTATTTAATTATGAATTTTTAATGGTTGGGTAATTAATTAAATTTTATAAAATGGTTATTTAAGAAGGTTTTGATGGTTTTTCTCCAATCTCATTCCAAACTTTATGAAATGACTCCCAAAGGTTAGGAATGACCAATGGGAGTGTTTCAAGTATTTGAGATTTATTTGGAATGTTTAATTATTTTTAAATATTTAATTTCATTAAATAATATTTTTTCTTAAAAATTAATTAAGGTCAAATTAAAGGTTTAGTCATGAGGCTTTTAATTTTCTTTAGTTAAAATTTTAATTCTGAAGAGTTTGATATATTATTTTTATTTTTTGAATTTATTTTAATTTTTTTAATTTTTAGGCTTAATTAAAAGGTTAATTTTAACTTAATTAAATTTTTTGACTTAATGAGTTTTAAAATCAGTAAAGTACTAACCTAAGGTAGGTAATGTCACTAGGTTTACATATCTTGAATTTCACCCCAACTGGGTGCACATTTAAATTTCTATAATTTTCCAAAATTCCTCAATATTGTCCTTAATTTTTATCCTTAAATGTCTCTAAGCCAAATAGGTTTTTGAATCAAAGCTCTTTGATCCTTATGACAAACATAAGCAATCACACCATGCAAAGTGTTATGGTAAAGGAAACACTTGCCATAGCACTTATTAATCAAATCAAAATGCAAGCCATAGTGCCTATGTCACAAGTATGCATATTAAAATAAGGGATTACAAGCATATGTCCTAAACAGTTGCATCATATTTGATTAATTCATTTAACTCACAATTAAGATTTGTTTAAAAACTTAATGGAGAGGTTTAATTGAATGGAAATATGTAAAAATCAAAACCCAATAAATTTTCAAATTATAAAATTAATCATGATTAATTATGACTTATACTAATGTAAAATTAATTAACATTAAAATATAAATAAAAAAATTTAAATTTTTTTACTGTTGATAGGGTCTAACATGATAACACGTGTAGCCAAAAATAGGGGCACGGTGATTAATAAGTTTTCAATTAAAATTAAAAAAAACTTTGAGAATATTTGAAATAATTCAAATAACATTAATAAAAATGTCCTAAAATTAATTTTAAAATAAACTAGACTTCATTCTGAGTCCATTTACACCAAAATCATAAAAATCCATTAAGAAATGGATTTATCAACATTTTTGGAAGATAAATGCATTTAAAACACCATTTAAAATTAATTTTATTACTTTAAAACTGGTGGCGGTGGCAGAGGGCCACGCAGCTCATTCTTGTTTATTTGTTAAAAATCATGGTTACGGTGGTCATTAATGGCCAATAATTGCACATTGGACATAGGCAATCATTGGCTAATAATGGTGGATGTGGCGATAGGCTGACATGTGTCACTTATTAGAGTCAACATTGAATCATTACAGTTCATCCATGAGCGGTAACCTGCAGCTTGATCAAATGATGAAACAATAAGATCAAGGCCATTGATTACGCGATCAATGACCCAAAAAAAATGCACATGTGCATGCAGAGCATGATTAAACTGTAAATATTAAAAATGAGCTCATTATCTTAAACCAATTAATTATTCTTAATGAATAATTAAATTGAGCATTCATGCGAATTTGTTTGTTTAGGTTAAAATCAGCTTTTTGAAAAGCTATTTTAACCCAAGTGTAGAAATCTATGGTTAATGATTTAATGAGATTTATTCGATGGCTTTTGATGTTCTAAGGCTTGTTGAGCTTGTAGACTGTCCACAATTAATCTTCTTGAAGAAGTCAGCAGCTGAAAATGTCTGGATCATAAGCTATAAGGCATGGACGGACTCCAAGTAAGGGGTGGCTGAAAGCTAGTCACCACTGGTGTTTCACCATTGAATTTGAACAAGAAAAATGTAGTGGAGACTTGGGAAAGGAAAATGAAATGAGGGGAGGGGTAGTGGAGCTCTAGGTGATGAGATTGATTAGAATGAATCCTTTTGGACCCTTAGGCACATTTTGGCATTAGGGTTTGAATTGGGTGATTGAGATTGATTGGACCTCTCCCTTGGATGAAGGACATGTGTTAAAATTGGTTAGGGAGTAGGGCCAAAGGCTAACTAAGACATATGACTTTTAGGTGGTTGTTCATGAAAGGGGGACCACTCCTTCTTTGGGTTAAACCAAGGCCCATGCTTGGTTAGAGGGCCAACAAGATAGTTTTAGCTCTCATTTGGGAAGGTTAGTCTGGGAGGTTTGAGAGGGATTCAAAGCTTAAGAGGGTTTAATCATTTGAGAGGATTTAAGCCTTAAGTTGAATGAATTAACTATTCAACAGGTCAAGGATGTTGTGGTAGACTTGAGGGAATGTGGACATTCATTTGGATGAGGTTGGGACGAGCCAAAGGTGTTAGGTCCAAGGCATGAGAGAGTATATAAGAGGTTTAACCAAATGCATGAGTTGATTTGGTCAAACCCTTCATTATTTGAGTCATGGTAAATTTAAATCCACTTAAACCATGGATTGTAGTGCAATTGAGAGGGCTTGATAGAGTTTGATTTAATGCATGATGTAGTTTAAATAAAAGGCATGATGGGTTGACCAAACTTAATAGGTTGACTTGGTAAAACTCATCAATGTTTGACTAATCAATGGTTTAGAGGCTTTTATATCAAAAAATTGAATGTGTTGAGGGTTATAAATTATTATTTTGATAAGATAGAATGATTTCACCCAAATAGGTCAATTTTGACCAAAATTGGGTCCAACTGACCAAGTCAACTATTGATTAGGTGAAGGTTTACAATCATGATCAATTCACCATAAAGGTTGATCAAATAGGTTGGATGAACATCAAGTACAATCTATAGTTTGATTGAATGTGTATTGGGATTCATGATTTATCTGGTCAACCAGGTTAAACCATGTGTTAAGTTTGGGTTCAATTGCAATTGAGTGATTTGAGACAAATTTAGGTGGTCTCATGCACTAAGATGGTCATTTATTGAAAAGGCCATTTGGACCCTTAAGGGGCAATTTGGTCAACATTTGTTAACTTGATCAACCATGCACGACCAAGGCTTGGATTTGAGTCCAATGCACGCTTAATGGTGTTTAGGATGCATTAGAAGAGGCTTTAAGGTTTTCTTTGACTAGGCCATGTCAAGGTTTAGGGAAAATTCTAATTTTCCCTTTAAAGGGCATTTTGGTCATTTATGGCAACCTAGGTCCACCAAAGTGCAGTTTTCCATTCAAATTTTCATAGCAAGGGTTATGGAAATGGTCATGGTTTTTTTGAAAGGTCTCATGGTCAAATTCCACAATGTGGTAGATCCAGTAGCATAGGTTATAAATATTTGAAAGTTTTGTAGACTTTAAATTTCAATTAGGTTTTTGGATTAAAGGCCTCAGATTGGACTCAAATTTAAGGGGTTGACCCTAGGGATATTCTTAATCAATATGCTATTGATAGATCATGAATTAGAGGTCATTTAATTGGATTTTTAGGTGATTAAAAAATCATTCAAAAAGGGATATAGGACATGGGCCTTTAACCTTAGATTTTAGTCTAAATATATAGATTTGCATGCAATTTTGAATTTATTTGATTGATTTTGAATTATCCACATCAATGAAAATCATCTAGATGATTGAGATTGATGGAATATGATTGAGGTTTAAATGAAGGTTGAAGTGAAGTTTGGACTAAAGATTGAATTGAAGTTTGGATTGAAGGTTGAATTAAAGCTTAGATCAAAGTTTGGGAATGAAGTTTGACTAAAGAATGGATTGAAGTGTTATTGCAGACTGGATGATTGACAACAGGATGATTTTCAACCATCATTTCAACACAAATAAGTCGGGATAGATCCTAATGACCTCATACAAAAATGAGGTCAATAGTGTTTTATTATTTTTTATTTATGTTATAAAAGTTGATAAGTTTCGGAAGAAAGTCTATGTGGTATTTTTGTCCTCAATTCAAGATAGTAGTGTAGATTCTAGTTCTCTTATTGATGTCTCGATAGTGCATGTGTTTCTGGATGTTTTTCCTTAGGAATTAGAGAGTTTGCCTCCATATAGAGACATTGAGTTCCAAATTAACATGTTTTTAAGTACATATATGATATCCAAGACTCTATATAGGATGGAACCCATGATGCTTCATGAGTTAAAAGTACAACTTCAAGAGTTAGTTAACAAGGGATTTGTCCATCCTAGTTTGTCTTTATGAGGAGAACCTATTCTATTTATGAAGAAGAAGGATGGTATAATACATATGTGTATTGATTATAAGGAATTGAACAAGGTCATCATTAGGAATAAGTATCAACTATAAAGGATCCATAATATGTTTGATTAACCAACATGAACTTCTATGTTTTCTAAGATCAACCTCAGATATGGATATTATCAAGTGAAAGTGACAGAAGTCAATGTGCTAAAGACTACTTTAGCACTTAGTACGATTACTGTGAGTTCTTAATCATGGCTTTTGGGGTGACTAATGCGCCAACATTTTTCATGGTTTAATGATCAAGGTATTCAGGGAATATATGGTTCAATTCATGAATATGTTTTTATATGATAGCCTAATTTATTCATATTTTAAGGAAGATCATATTATTATGGGCTCCAAAAATTTGGCCCCGCCCTCCCCCTTTGCTTTCTTTTGAGGAGCTTTAAAGGATTAAGTTATGGGATAAATTTTTGGAAGGAAGATGGGTTTGTAGATAAGACACTACCCAGAGATTTTGCCCTCATTTTCTGAGGACTTTGTGATCTGAGTTCTAGTTTCCAATACGCACAAGCATGTATAGTTAATTACCCTTCTCAAAGATGAGATAAAACTTTTGATTAAGGCTAGTCATCAATCAAATGAGTATGTATACATGTTATTTAGTATATAGTAGTAGCATAGGCTTAAGTATTTTAAGGGTATTAGGAGAATTAATATTTAAAATGAGAAATTTCACCATCTTGCACTTAAAAAAGATGGGGATGATGTACCCAATCAAGATCTCATGGTTCTATCATCCTGGGCCATTATGGTCCGTGGTTTACTTAGTAAAAGGAGGTAGTCGACCCAACCTAATATAAGGATCCTTATCGGCATCCATGGGTTGCTTCATCTATGGGTACCTTGTAGACCTAGGGTGGGTATTTGTCTGAGGGGATAAATTTGAATCCACCTTAGCAAATAGAGGGATTTATGCCCTATTAATTATATTCTATTAATCATATCTAAAGGATTTAATGTCACTAAGGAACATATAAGCTCTAGCCAAATTTGTTATCATGTGTTGCCATTTGGTGGCAAAACCACTCTATTCAGTGGGCCTTTGGTTATAACTATTTACCTACAGTGCCATTTGGTGGTTAAATTGCCCGTTAAAGGACACGTACCACATCTCTATATGTAGGAGATTATTTTAGAATGGATCATAGTGATATTTTTATTAGGCATTTGCTCTATGTGAGATGAAATAAATTTTAATTTATCCACCCTGACAAACTATTTTGCAGAAGGTGGATGGTTTTGATTTACGTGATTGGATGGTTTATTTTTAATTTAAAATATTTGGATTTTGGAAGTTTTAGAAATTTTGGGTTTTTTAAGTATTTGGGTGGCATTTTGAATTATTTGAAATTAATTCCTCCGATTGAGATCTGCATTCAACACGGCCATCATCAGTGTGTTTGGGATTTTTTTTTCCATTTGTGTATTGAACCTTATTGAATATGTTGAGCTATCGATAGAGGATCAGGTTTCATATGCTTTTATGCCTTTAATGATGAATTTCTTTTCACATAGACCTTGAAGGCTTTATATGAACATATAAAATAAATATTCCAGTCGACAACTTGATTGTATATCTATTTAATAATTTGAGATGTGTAGACTCCTATCTATTCATAAAGAAGGATTGAACTTGAACTACGTTCATTTATTGACCCATTCAGCATCTCTAGATGTCATGTATATACTCTTAACATGCTCATCAGGGCCCATGCTGGTGTACAATTGCACTTGCCCTTTTTGTGTACTTATGTGTATACATATTGCAGTACATATGTGGGGGAATTTTGGATATTTAACAGATCTTCTGTGGAAACCCGTAGGAGTTTATATCTACTATATTTATTCCTAGATTTGCGGCAGCTCTTAGTCATTTGCATTTGGTATGATCATGTGGGTTACATTAGATTT
Organism: Dendrobium catenatum; assembly: GCF_001605985.2. Classification (NCBI taxonomy): domain Eukaryota; kingdom Viridiplantae; phylum Streptophyta; class Magnoliopsida; order Asparagales; family Orchidaceae; genus Dendrobium; species Dendrobium catenatum. The sequence goes on from NW_021320103.1 coordinate 12,753, forward strand.
ATAAAGGTTCCTCTACAAAAACTAATAGAAGCCTATGCTTGTCTTCATCCTTCTGCATGCACCAGTTGGCATGTTGATGCATTCGCTTGCACGCAAGTGTGTTGATTTATGAGTCAATTGGCATTGGTGGCAAAGAACCTATCTTCTTTATGAATCTTTTGCTTCATTTGTGGACTGTCGCACTCTTTACATGTCGTAGGTAGAAGTACTATGAATGTGAAAAATCTATACTATTATTTGTAGATACTCATGAAATTTTTCATAGGCAGCCATATATGTAGTAAATTCATGGCTCTTGCTTGCATATGAACTGCAGGGTCTTGTTACATTCACTGTGCATCATCCCTACATCATAGAAGACCAGTGTATTCACTTATATATTGCTTGTCACTTGTCTCACAATTCTTATTAACTGTTATTCAGGGATGACTTAAGTTCAATGTTGCAAGTTGATTATCCACCATGAACCTTATATACATTCATTAACATATCTCCTAGCATTTTTTTATCTTAGGGAGATTTTCGAATTTCTAGCTTGTCCAAAATTGGTGCTTCCCATGAATATCCATGTGCATTAGGGACTTGTGGTATCTGCAACATATCTCTTACGTCACTTGTATTCTAGTCCATATGCTCCTCTATGATTTGTCATTTGACTACTAATCTGACTGCATTCACCATCAACTTTCTCCAAGCGTTTACTTTTTTTATGCTGGTATTTGTAGATTATGCACTTCAACTAACATAGTTGTCATGAATCAATTACTACATTTATTGGAAGTATTTACATTACAATTCATAGATAGTTTGCCACCCTTCTTATTATGCTTCCCAATTTTTATTTATAGATGTGTCATCTACAACATTGCAAGTGACCTATCAGAGTCTAAAGATCTCCCATTTCATGTTTTCATTGTAAAAATTTATTCACAAAATCTTTTGTTTCTTACAAACAAGTTGCACTTGGAAGTTCTTTTATTTTCAAAGGTGATTTGCAATTTTCATGATGAGCTTGGTATCGAATTCAACCATCTATTCATTCAAATTGAGGTGCTCACTACAAGTTGCACGTTATTTTTTAAACAAATTCCACGTCTAAGTTTCAAATGAATTTGTTCATAAGTCCTTGCATATTTGCATGAGATTTGAACTAGTTCTTTAGATTTAAATTAAAGTGACAACTCCTTATCATTCAATTGGAGCTTTTATGTCACTATTCAAATCAAGTTCTTATGGATTGTTCAATTAAATTTAAGTATAGTTCATTATCACTTAATTAAGCTCAAGCTCATGCCCATTGCACTTGGTTTAATTAAGTTTGAGTTCTATTCATTTATGATCAAATTTTGTGGTAAGTCATTTGAGTTCTAATATGTTCCCTACTATCCAAATAAATTCCCTTACTATTTAAAATTGATTCAAGACCTTATTCTTTTTTAGACAAATTTAGGTAGTATCCTGGCGACTCCCTTGTTTAGAGAAAATTTTAGGAGTCTGGGCCTCCTGCCATGCTAGATAAAGCGTGTATGATAGGTATCTGGTGACACCACGGACAAAAAGTCTTCATTCCAACCATGCTAGGGAAAGGCGTGTATGGGTCTTCATGCAAGTATTTAAAAATAATATAATTTTATATTTTGTCCTCGCTACATTAGAAAAAAAC
>NW_021320103.1:19608-26693 GCF_001605985.2 Dendrobium catenatum
ATTTTTTGTGATAATACAAGTGCCATATAAATTTCAAAGAATTCTATTTAACATTCTAGAACCAAGTATATTGATATAAGGTATCACTTCATTAGAGATCATGTGGCTAAAGAAGAAATTGAATTGCACCATATTGGTACTGAGAGTTAACTTGCAGACATTTTCATAAAACCACTGGCTTTAAAATATTTAGCACCCTAAGAACTAGATTAGGTGTGCTTGATTTTAATGCTTAAAATTGAAACTCTACAAATTGGATTTGTAATGTATTGATGTGTTTATTTATTTTATTAGGTTATTTTGTTAAGGTTTATTTGATTGTATGTTTTTATTTCTTTAGTTTTTTTTTTGTTTTTCTTTTATTAGTGTTGAAATTTAATTTTGTTTTACCTGGTAGCATGTCATTAGATCTTAAGTTATTGATTTTTGAAAAGGTTTATTGTTTATCATATCATGTTTTAATTAATTTCTTCATACTGTATGAAAATTTGTCATATTGTACGAATTATGTAGCATGTATATGATATTTTTTTGAGTTGAGCTTGCAAGACTAAAATTTTTAATGCATATCATATTGTATGATGTCATCATCATCTGTATGATCTTTATTTTTTATTTATACGATTGGGGATGATTTTCCAAACGTTCAGTTATTTTTGTTAGAGCGTACGTATGAAATCCAATTTTATCTGTATGATCATATTGTCAGTTTTTTATATGGATGAACCTAACCATCATAAAATGATCTTTGATATTCTGATCGTCCCGGACAAATAGGTGTTGGACTGTATGATTATTTGCACAAAAAGCTTATATGAAATGACACCTTGGGAATGGCATCTTAGGAAAGCCATTTCATTTTTAGTTGTTTCTATTCATATGTACAAAATATTTTTCATTATGTATGATTTTAAAATCATATGTATGATCAAAATTTTGTATTATACGATAGGTCATTTTTCTTTAAATTTAAAGGTCACGGATGTTTTTTTTTTTCACATTCTCATTCGACCTTAAACCATCTCGAGTCCAATCTTTAGCAATGGCCAGCAGTAACAAATGCCCTTATACTTCCAAGGGCTCATCCTCTCGCTCTGGTAGAGGTGAGAACTTCCTTTCTAAGAAAAATGAGGACGTCTTTGATCATTTCATTATAGATAATATTACCCCCTCTCGACTCCTAATTCAAAGTGACATAAACTTCTCTGTCATGCCCCTATTTGCCTCAACCCAGTTTTGTTTTATCCTCACCTTAATCTATGCATATCATCAAGAAACTTTTCAAACTTTTCTTGCAAATATAAAAGTGAACCAAAATCATACTAGGATGACCTCTTATTAAGCATCATGTTGAAATAACTAAGGAAGATTTAGGCAACTTCCATTACCTTAGGACTCAAGGGGTTAGAGCACACACCATAACCATTAGACCAAATTTTGATTGGTCAAAAATAAACCAAACTCTTAGAGGTGTTGCACAAGTAAATCATCTTTCTCATGTGTATACCCTTAACCAGAATGCCAGGATCATCCAGCATGTCTTGAAAACTTCTATCATTCTCAAAGCTGGTGATCATATTAATTTGACTCTTCTTTCGTCTACTGTCACATACTTGATAATGACCAAAACTCCTATTGATGAAGCCCAACTAATCATGGACTACATCTATAAACTTTATGATATTGGACTTCCTCATAATAAGAGGAAGAAAAATGTGGACTTAAGATACTTAGCTGCCTATATTTTAAAGAAAAGGTACAACCTAATCCTTCTGGATCCTCCCACTTAACTTATCATTTACATTTTTATGCCTCTTTTTGTGCACTATTTAATAGGGATCAAAGTTCTGAGAGAGAAGAATTCGAGGGAGAAGGAGCCCATGCTCTAACACCTGCATCCGCACCAAGACCCGATCAAAATTTCTATCAAGAAATGGTCCAGCATTTTAATAGACTGGAATCTCATTTTGATTAGCATTTTGATCAAATTGAGATTCATCTAAATCAATAGGATGCAAGGTACAATGAAGATAAGGTATGGATCTGAGAGTAATTCAACTCGGACAACACTAATGTATCTACGATCAATAACTAGTTTATAATGTTCAGTTCTCAACCACCTCCAGACCTAGGCCCCTCTAAATTTTAATTGTTGCTTCTGTATTATACTTGCTGTTGAGTATTTGAATTTATTATTGAGATATTTTATTGTGATTTCATGTGTTGGTTTCTTCATGTTGTTGTTCTTCCTTTTTGGGAATGATGATGTTTTAGATGGAAAGATGTGTTTGTATGTGTTTCTTATATTAAATGGAAAGAAGGAATGATATTTTATCGTGTATTAAAATTACTCTTCTTAAAATATTTATGTTTTTAGAGAGGAATTATTTGTACCTGATCCCTATAATAGAATTTTGAATTACTTTACTCAACAAATTAATTTTCTTGCAAAATTTAATCTCTAAAAATTTAAAATTAAACTATAACTGGATGTAGATTAGAATATCAATTTCATGTTCTTATAGACAAGTATTACTTAGCGATAATTATTGCAAAATAGATAGCTTATTTTTATTTTATTTCTTTTTTAATGTGTTTATTTTTGTTAATTATTAGTTTTTTTTTAAGATTTATTGATACTAGAAAGACTGAAAAGGTAAAAAGTTTCATAAAGTGTGCTAAACTTGAAAATATGTGTAATGTTTGCCAAAAAAAGTACAAAATTAGCCTAAACTAAAAAAATATACAAAGTGTGACACGAACAATTGAAAAGATACACAATGTTGCCAATTGAAAAAAAAATTCATACTATTCTTTCATTTATTATTCTATCTCTTATGCAAATCTATATAATGGGTTATAATCTTCACTATTGAATTAGAAACTAATTAATCTTTATTTTATCATTTTTTTGTTAATTATTTTTATTTGATTTATCCAGAATGAACAGTGAACCTGGTTGACTTTTCATATCTTAGTTGTTCTTTAATTTAAAATTTGAGTTTTTATTTTTAGCATTAGGAAGTTAATGTTGTTTTTGCAATTAGTTTAAAATCTTCTTCTTCATCAACCTTTTTAATTTATCCATAGAAACTTATCTTTTCAGGATGTACATCCCTTTTTGTTGTTGTCAAAAGAGGGAGTCTTTAGTTATTGATGTATTGATTGTTTAAGTTATTTTTGATGTATTATTTGTTTGATGTTGTTTGGTATTTGTTATGATTTTTATGTTGTATGTATTGTGTTATTTTGTGTATGTGTGTTGTTTTTGTTTAAGTTTTTGGGTCTATCTTTTTAATTTGTTGTTATATTTTTTATTTTTTTTTGAATCCCTTATTTTGAATTGATCATTCATTTAGGGGGAGCTTAGGAGAAAAATTGACTTTAAGTGTTAACTCTAATAATAATTATTTTTCTATCATAAAAAAGAGGGAGATTATTGCAACTTAGTTTTCAAAACTATATTTTTATATCATGTGAGTTTTTGATAATACCAAAATACTATTTTGTTGATTATTATTTCTCCTAACACATATTAGAAAAATTTTATTTATGTTATTTTTGTGTACTAATATTTTAGGGAAATCATACTCTAGACTACCAAAAACTTTAAGATAGATTAGATTAGGGTTTCTTGTAATGGAAGTCTATAATTTTTTTTATTTTTCTTGAGTTTGAGAAAGTGTGATTGTAATTGGGTAATAGTGCACACACACACTGGGGGAGTGAGTCAAAAATTTTATTTTTAAAACTAATCATATTGTATGATTCGTGAATCATAGTAGACGATTTAACCTGAAAGTTCTTCCAAAATGAAGTTAATCCAATCCTGCCTTGGTAAATTTCCTTTAAATTTTTCATATTGTATAAAGTTATATTCAAATAGATGATGTTTAGAGTATGAAATGGATACGTACCAGTTCATCCCATATGAACCCACCATTTTTATATGTTCAACTTGAAATTTTTGGGTTTCAAGACAATTTTTCTTGTCATTCATATATAAGAGTCCTAAAACTGACTATCCAAGACTTTTTCTATGAATTTTCTCTTAGGAGTGATAGTAAGAGTGTTTTGGTAGAGTGCTTGGGAGTGGGGATTGAAATATCTTATAAGTGGAAATTATGAAGGGTTCATAAGGTTGCCCGAAGGTGAGGATTTCTTTGTATGTTCTTAAAATCTCTGTCCTACTTCTTTGAATAATCTTAAGAGAAGATCTTTGGAGAAGATCTGGTACTCTATTATCACTAAGAGGGTGAGAAAGGGTGTTGGTACTCTTTCATCATCATTAGGGTGAGAATGGACATCAGTACTCTATTATTACCAGGAGGGTGAGAAAAGATGTTGGTACTCTGCGATCACCAGGAGAGTGAGAAAGGATGACGGTACTCTGTTGCACTAAAGTTAGTGGGATAGAGATTATTATAATGGCTACTCCGCCGTATCGTGGGAGCAAAAGGAGAGTCACTTTGGTATAGTGCAATACCTGAATGAGTCTTCAGGGAGTGGACGTAGGTCTAGTTAGATGGGAACACTATAAAATTTGGTGTTCATTTATCTTTACTTTTTATAGCTTTTTATTTTCTACATGTTTAATTTTTTGTGATTGAAAAATATTTTTGAGAAAATTTTAATTATTGTGCAAAATATCTAAATCAGTTTTCTAAATTACCAATAGAGAGATTTTTAAATAACTAATTCACCCCCTCCCTCTTGGTTAGCCTTGAGACACTTGTATTTCTTCTAACAACCTATTCAAACTTTTAGGGGGTCCATTTATTAACCTCATTTTTATATGAGGACATCAGGACCTATTCCAGACTCTTGATAAAAAATCTAATGATTGACAGTCACCCAATTTCCAATCATTAAGTAATATGTAAATCATATGTCTAGTCTTTAATCTCTCACTCCTTGTTTGTAATCAAACTAAACACCTTAATGCTTTATAATAACTCTATTACATGGTTTAAATCCCTCCTAATCCACCATGAGTCAAACCATGGTTGGTTAAACTTTGTCAAACAACCATGTGCGGTCAAAACCCTACCATACATGACCCCTTTAATCAAACATTAAATCCATTTCCTTATACCCCTTGAAAACAACTCAAATAGATTCTATATGCTCTCTAAAACCCACCTCACCATGCTTTGACAAGTTGATTGGTCAAAGTAGTCAACGAAGCATTTAAAATGGGCTTATATTATCAACACTCAAACGCTCACATCATAGTTTCTTCTTGATTCCAAACCATCACACCATCACATTAAGTCTTCCTACCTTCTTCCTAGGTAATCCTTGACTTGTTGACTGGTCAAACCAGTCAATAAATGCTTAAAACACTCTTAAATGGTCAAACCACCTAATATAAATCATTTTAGTCCAATCCAATCCTTTCTAGTAGCCTAAACACATACTAGAATATTCCTAATCATATCTTAATCTAAACTTAACCTATGGATTCAGTCTAAGCTTGTTAGATGGTCCCTCCTCCCTATATGAAGATAAACAAACTTTCTAAATCATAGGCCATTGCCCTTTTTTTATTTTCTACTTTCTAATAACCTTAGGAGATGTGGTAAAGACCAAAGAATTGTTACAAAGCAATCACATCCATTCAAAGGTTTCCAAGGGTTTGAATTGAGCTAAGTGTGCAAAAATGGCTCATTCTAATCATTCATACTTTATCACTAGCTTCAACCCCCAAGAGCCAAGTCTCTTTTTGTTTAAGCTCCCAAGCATTCCCTCAACACTTTCCAGGTCCAACTTTGGTGGTTGGAAGCTACCGGTGGCAAATTTTCAAACACCAACCAGGTCAAATTGCTCATAATCTATACCATTTTAGCTCTCGGCATCTTCTAGAGGATTAATCCAAGATAATTTACAAGCTCAATAAGCCCTCATATGCCTCCTAAGACCCAGCTATTCGCCATAGATATCATACCCTAGTTCAATCCCTATAAGTTAAAATAATTTCTTATTAAGTACATTTCAAATTATAAAATCAAGTCCCCATCATTCATTTAACTCTAATAAAGATATGTTTAAAGTTTCATCAAATTTGGTTTATCCATTTTTGAGTTTTATTCATTCTTTATCATACAAGGTTAACTAGAATAATTTTTTATCTATATAAAATCTGGGCCATTTATCTTATGATTAATAGCTTATATCTTGTCATTCCATGATTCATCTGAGCTCCTTCAATCCTCTAGCTATTTAGATTTCAGTTTGACAAGATCCTAGATGTTCATTCCAAACCATGGAAGATTTGATGGCTGCCGCAGTTTGTTTTCACAGATTAATGGAAATTGTGTCTTTTAGAAGACGTGCGTCGCTATTATTGATAATGAGTGTTCCATTGCACCATTATTGCCAATGATTTGTCCCCTACCACTATGGTTTGAAGTGGCCAATCAAAGGTTCATACATGTAAAGTTGTTGCTGCTATTGCTATCTACTGATTGGAACTAATGCGCGCTATATTTTCATTAATTGCTAATGCTTTTCAGCAATGCAATCAATGGAAATTAATGTGCTGTCACTTTTAATTGATTAAAACATTCTTTGAAAACATTTAAATAGCAAAATCTTCAAAAATTCATAAAAATAAAATATATTTAATAGAATTTTTCATATAATAGAATGTTTTGTTTTTGTTTAGATCATTCAACACATCAAGTAAGGTAGCATACTCTTTATTAAACTAGAATAATTAATCCTAATAATATCATGCTCTTTTTGTAATTCAAAAAAATTAACATTCAAGCTAACATGCATTTTCTTTAGCTTTCTATATGCATCATGAATTTTCTGAGAAACTTCAATTAATTCATAATATGAAAGCTAACATAATCTTGATCAGAATGATCAAGATTATTGTTTGCCATAACAAATATACTTGTTACCTCCTCCTCTGCTTCTAGTTCTGATAATTCTGACGTGTAGTCTTCCTAAAATTCCTTCTATGTCCTTTATTTTACCTTCTTCAAATTAGTCTTCCCCTCACCCTTCTCCTAGATTGGGTAAGCCATTAGTTTGGGGAATTTTGTCCTCATGTGGTCGGGTTTCCATCATTCAAA
>NW_021320104.1:0-4333 GCF_001605985.2 Dendrobium catenatum
ATGTGAGTGTCAAGACGACTCTAGAGTTGTTTTAATCATTTGACCAAGTCATCGTGAGGGTAGGCTAGTGCAAGACCTCAGGGTGGTTCACACCATCTTTGTGAAACAGGGGCTTTTGCTGGAGCATCTTCTCCTTCTTCTACATCAAAGTCTGATTCTTCAGGCTCTTGGCCCCGATAAAATAAAATACAGAATAGGAATTTGTATAGAAGATTGGTAGATTATTGAGTTCACCGGGATATGTTAATTGGTATTTATTTTGAAGGATGTAACCTATAAGGTGTCCAAGGGCAAGATTTTGTTTTCAACGGGTTTTAGGGAGGTGAACGAAGGTCATGTTTCATATATAGTCAATAATTAAATCTGCCTCATCAAATTTTGTGTTGGACATTATAAGGTAGGTAATGACTGATAAGATTGGGGTCATATGAATTTGGTCACCAACTTTGGGTATAATTGAAGTGTGAAGAACATGTTGAATAATTCAGGCATTTTGAGTTAAGGATTGAATAAGAGGCTGCTGTTGATAAAAAGCTACATTCCTAAGGACTAGATTTGTAGCATTCCAGTTGAATTCATTTGAGAGGAAGGAATGAGCTCCAGGGCCTTCAGTAGATAGCCCAATATATTGGGCGATGTCAACCTTAGTGATTTCGACCCATTGTCGGCAGACAAAAGAGTGGAAGGTTAGGGTTTTGATAGTGAAGGTTAGGTTGGATAGGAATTTAAATAAGAGTTCTGAATTGTAGGGAAGGCCATGGTAAGGAGGAATTGGAGAGTGGTGGATGTGAAAAGGTTTATTACATCAAAATTTAAAGCAGCTTTATTCAACATCCGGGATGGTGTAATTTTGCCAACTTTGTATTTACGATAAGCTTCTTCATTTTCAGGATTCAGGAAACACTCATTGGGATGGCTAGAGGAAGACATGCTTCCAATAGTGAGTCGACTGTCCTTGCTAGAGCTTGACATTTTATCAAGAAAGGTGATACCAAGTGAGGTGAAGTAAGAGTGAGTGAAAGGAGCTTCAGATTCAACCAATTTATAGAATTTTTGAACTATTGTATAGTATAATCTAGGATCATACAGTACGATGGGTAATAATGTCGTCTGAAATGAATAGTTGGGAAAAGATGGTCAAATCGTACAGTACAATATGAATCGTATAGTATAAATAGAAGGATTTTAATCATCCCAAGGGTCTCCGGTACGGCCTTTGATGAAAAGCGTTGTACAGTACATACATGTGTTCGTATAGTATGAATAATTATTTTATCGTATCGACCCACTTTAAGTCATCCTCATCCATTTCACTGACCTAGATCGTATAATACGAAGACGAGGTATCATACAGTATGATGAGAAATAATGTCGTACCAAATGATTTGAATGACTAGAGACCTACATTGTACAATACAATAGTGATCATACAATACGATCAATAGAGATGAGATTTGAGTCTGGGTTGTGATTTGTGTAGTTTTAATATATCGTATAGTACGAGAGTGGATCATACAGTACGATAAAGAAAATGTCAATTTTTGAGTTTTGTGTTGTGAGTGTGTGATGTTCAGGAACAACCTTGGAAGAATTTTTTTTATGCATTAATGGCTATAACACTAAGTCTTATCCTCAAAGTGCTAAAGGTGTTATAGGTTAGTGGTATCATGAAGATGTCTGTCAATTGATTTCATGTAACTATGTTATTTAATTCTATATCTCCTTTAGAAACAATATCTCTTATAAAATGGTGTCTAATGTCTATGTATTTTATTCGAGAGTATTGAATTGGATTTTGAGAAATTCAAATTTCACTTGTGTTGTCACGCATGATTGAGATGGTTCTTACAGGTAATCCAAGATCAATAAGTTGTTGTTTCAATCATAGTACTTGTACAACACAACATTCTACTTTGATATATTCTGCCTCAGCCGTGGAGAGGGCTACCGAATTTTTCATCTTACTGGACCAAGAAACTAGAGATTATCCTATAAATTCGTACATACCAGAGGTGCTTTTACTATATACCCTACATCCTACAAAATCAAAATCCGAGTATCCTAAGATTTCAAAAGAAGGGTTGTGCCTAGGATGCCAAATTCCTAAGTTCAGGATGCCTAGTAGATATCTAAGGATTCTCTTGACTGCACTTAAGTGAGACTCTTTAGTTTCAGCTTGAAAATGGTCACAGAGGCACATGCTAAACATTATGTTCGATCTATTGGCAGTCAGGTAGAGGAGAGATTCGATCATTCCTCTATATTTTTTTTGATCTACTGATTTTCCATTCAGGTCTTTGTCTAGTTGAATTTTTGAGCTCATTGGAGTGTCCATGAGCTTAGCACTATCCATTTCATATTTTTTCAAAATATCCTTAATGTATTTTATTTGGCTAAGAAATGTTCCATTATTTATTTGTTTTACACTAAAGCCAAGAAAGTAACTAAGTTCTCCCATCATGCTCATTTCAAACTCAGTACTCATTATTTTTGAAAATTCATCACATAAATTTTATCTGAATATCCAAATAGAATGTCATCCACATAAATTTGAACAATGAGAATTTCAACTTTAACCTTTTATGAAAATAGTATAGTGTTCACACTACCCTTAACAAATCCTCTATATTGTAAGAATGAGCTAAGTCTTTCATACAAGGCTCTAGGTGCTTGCTTTAACCCATATAGTGCATTTTTTACGTTGAATACATGGTTTGGAAATTGTCAACTTTCAAATCTGGGGGGTTGCTTAATATAAACATCCTTCTTGATCACCCCGTTCAGAAAAGCACTCTTTACATCCATTTGATATAGTTTGAAACTTTTGAAGCAAGTAAAAGCTAAGAGCACCCTTATGGCTTCTAGTAAAGCTACCAGGGTAAAGGTTTCTTCAAACTCTATTCCCTCAATTTGGTTATACCCCTTAGCTACTAGTCTGGCCTTATTTCTTACTATGGTTCCTGAGTCTTTTACATTATTTTTGAAGACCCATTTTGTTTCAACTACACTATGTTATTTAAGTCTCTTAACTACCTCCCATACATCATTTCTGGTTAATTGGTTCAATTCTTTTGGCATTGCTAGGATCCAGAATTCATCTCCTATAGCTTGATCTATACTTGTGAGTTCTATCATAGAGATGAATGCTAAATGACTAACCTCCTTCCTAAGTCCATTCCTAGTTCTCATACCTTCTAACGGGTCTTCTAAAATTAATTCTTTAGGATGACTAGAAGAGTATCTCCATTCTCTAGGCAAATCTTCTTGAGATTCTACCCTTTCTTCTATTGTCATAGTTTCTACTCCTTGAATTTTCTCTTTTTCATCTTCTTTAATTTTAGATTTAGAGGGCTTATCTGATTCATCAAATACTACATGGGTGGACTCTTCTACTACTAGGGTTCTCTTATTAAAGATTGTTTCAAATTCAGGTCCATGAACTATGTTTTGATGATTGGCAAACACTCTTACTTGACTTGGACTGTCTTTTACTACTAACTTTTCAAGAATCAATGATCGGACGGAAAAACGGAGTCAGCTCAAGATGGGGTAGATTAGGGTTGAGTCAGTCTATAATTTTATTTTTCCTCTCTTGAGTCAATTGTAATCTTTAGTGTGAGTAATGCTAAGTAACCATACACACACACTTGAGAGACTTATAATTTCTGTTTTTACTCAAACCGGTCATGACGATATTTTACATCGTCCTGGACGATCAGGCTTAAAATAGAAAATCTAATCATGGATTCTTAATTAAGGTAGCCGTCATTAGCCAATCAGCCTGGACAATACATGTATCAGCCAGGACGATAAGCTCAAAATAGAAAGAAATTACTGCCATAAACAATTAAGGTATTCTGTATTTTTGGTAATCGGCCAGGACGATCATGGATCGGCCTGGACGATATTCACAATTATTCCTTAATTAATCAGACAAATCAAGGAAGTAATTAAAAATGATTGATACAATCATATCGGCCTGGACGATCTCAGGATCGGTCGGGCCGATCTATTTAAAAACCTTAGTTACTTCTGTACGATAAATATCCGCCAGCTTGAATTTAGGGTGATGCTCTAGACGATTTTCCTCTGATTTGTACTGATCGGCCTGGACGATCGTGAGATCATCCTTGACGATCAAGCCAATTTTCAATCGTCCAATTTTCATTCAAGGCGATGCTCTGGCTGATCTTCTGAGATTTGTACTGACCGGCCAGGACGATGTCCATATCAGTCTGGACGATATTGTCAACAACTTGCAATTAATGAGCTCCTTTGAAGCTCTTCTATTAAAGGGCTCTTGTTCAACATTTTTAAACAATCTTTTGCTGCT
>NW_021320104.1:4433-27540 GCF_001605985.2 Dendrobium catenatum
CAAATCTATCTTGTATTTATAATGCTTAAAGTCTTTTAGTCACGTCAAGATCCCTCGTTACTCTTGTCTTTGATTATTGATTCTGTTTGTGATAATTCTTCTTTATGTTAGAGAGAGAGCCCCTATTCTCTAATATCTAGAAGATATACTCATAACTAAGCATTTTTTAAGAATTGTAAAAGAGAATGGAGCTTGCAAAAATAAAAAAAAAATTGGCCAATGATGCCAACAAAAGATGCGCAATGATGCCAAATTAAAAAATTATATATCAAAAAGCAAAAGATCTGCACAAGAACCAATCAATTGATAAAGAGGCATAAAATGAGCCCACTAAAAAAACAAGCTCCTCTCTCTTTTCAAATCCTTTTAAAACTTAGAAGTTTTCATGTATCAAAGGCTTGACTTCGTTTGTTTTAAAATTGTGACAAATTTACTTTGATTCATTATTCTATAAGATATTTTTTTCGTAAACCAAGTAATGAATTGATTCTTGTTCCTCATATCCAATTGATTTTTTGAGTTAGGTCATTAATTTCAAAAGACAATTCTACCCTAAGAAAAAGTCTGAGCTAAGGGTAATCATGATCGAATATTCTACCGTTCTTTGGATTATTGATGTTGTTAACTCATTAACTCATAAGTTTTTAAAATCAATCACATGGAGTATTACATAATCTTCATACCTTGGAAAAAAAAATTTGTGGTATTGGTTCCCTCCTTTTTGAGATGTCAAAAGGGGGAGTAGTTTTAGGATGTTTTTTCGTGCACTTTCGAATTTACAATTCTGTTTAGTGTTTTGCCATCATCAAAAAGGTGGAGATTGTTGCAAATTCAAGTCAATGAACTATGTTTTGATGATTGGCAAACACTATTACTTGACTTGAACTGTCTTTTACTACTGACTTTTTAGGAATCAAAGATCGGATGGAAAAACGGAGCCAGCTCAAGATGGGGTAGATTAGGGTTGAGTCAGTCTGTAATTTTTTTCCCATCTTGAGTCAATTATAATCTTTGGTGTGACTAATGCTAAGTAACCCTACACACATACACACTTGAGAGACTTAGAATTTCTATTTTTACTCAAATCGGCCAGAATGATATTTTACATCGTCCTGGACGATCGGGCTTAAAACAGAAAATCTAATCAGGGATTCTTAATTAAGGCAGCCGTCATTAGCCAATCATCCTGAAAGATACGTGTATTGGCCAGGACGATAAGCTCAAAATAGAAAAAAAATTACCGCCATAAATAATTAAGGTATTCTGTATTTTTGGTAATCGGCTAGGACGATCATGGATCGGCCTGGACAATATTCATAATTATGCCTTAATTAATCAGAAAAATCAAGGAAGTAATTAAGGATGATTGATATGATCATATCGGCCTGGACGATCTCAGGATCGGCCTGGACGATCTAAGGATCAGCCTGGACGATCTCAGGATCGACCGGGCCGATCTATTAAAAAACCTTAGTTACTTCTGTAAGATAAATATCGGCCAGCTTGAATTCAGGGAGATACTCTGGATGATTTTCCTCTGATTTATACTGATCGGCCTGGACGATAGTGAGAACGTCCTGGACGATCAAGCTAATTTTCAGTCATCCAGTTTGCATTCAGGATGAAGCTCTGGCCGATCTTCTGATATTTGTACTGATCGGCCAGGACGATGTCTATATCGGCCTGGACGATATTGTCAGCAACTTGCAATTAATGAGCTCATTTGAAGCTCTTCTATTTAAGGGCTCTTGTTCAACATTTTTAAATAATCTTTTGCTACTGTTTTGACCTGAGAAGACCTTGAGGAGATAAAGAGAGAGAGAGAGAGAGAGAGAGAGAGAGAGATCTTGTGATGGGGAGCTTGTGAGGGGATTCACAAGGGTTGCTTCAAGGACCGCTCTTCTTCTTCTTCGTCTAGAGTTTCTCGTCCATGGAAGGGTCGGTAGAGGTAAGGATTCAGCATCTGATTATGGTTCTCAACCAGCTTCAGGAGGAAGCAAAAGGAGATAGGTTCTCTGCCTTACCGGGTGGAAAAAGAGGTTCTTTGTAAAGGCTTCTCCTCCTAGCTGGGGGGATTAAAGGAGAGTCACGATTGTAGTGCAATACTCGGAGGGCGCCTCCGGGGAGTGGATGTAGGTTGAGTTGACTGAACCACTATAAATTTCTGTGTTCTTATTTCTTGCTTCCGCAATTTATTTTTTGCACTAATTTTTGTGGTGTGATTTTGGTTTATGTGATTTTCACTTCTTTGTGAACAGATTTTTTTAAAATACCAATTCACCCCCCACCCCCCCCCCTCTGGTTGCTTGGGCCAGTTCTATAGGGCTTAACATCCCTAACAAACTTTCAAAGATTATATAGGCCTTACCTATAGATGAATAACTTAAGAAGACACCCTCATCAGACTTGGGATCAAATTTTCTTAAGGGAAGTTTGTCGTTGATTAAGATAAAGCACTTGCAATCAAAGACATATAAGTCTGAAAGATTCAATGTCCGACCCTTAAGAAGTTCATAAGGAGTTTTATTCAGCTTTTACATAAAGTTCACCCTATTTAAGACGTAACACACTTTGTTAACTACTTATGCCCAAAAATATCTAGGAAGGGTGTACTCAGCTAGCACTGCCCTAGCAGCTTTTACCAAGGTTCTATTATTACTTTTTACTATTCCATTTTGTTGAGGAGTTCTAGGGGCTGAGAAATTATGCTCTATTCCTATCTCTTGATATAATGATTCTAATCTTTCATTTTGAAACTCTCCACCATGACCACTAATGATTGTTGAGATTTTACATCCT
The DNA here is from genome assembly GCF_001605985.2 of Dendrobium catenatum. Taxonomy (NCBI): domain Eukaryota; kingdom Viridiplantae; phylum Streptophyta; class Magnoliopsida; order Asparagales; family Orchidaceae; genus Dendrobium; species Dendrobium catenatum. Next base: position 7,233 of record NW_021320104.1, read on the forward strand.
AATTTTCATTGAATCTAAGTGGAGAATATCTTAAATTCATTAAACGACTCATTCTTATGTGCTAGGAATCTTACTCAAGTGAATCTAGTGAAGTCGTCTACAATCTCAAATCTATAATTTTTCCCACCTAGGTTAGATGTGATAATAGGTCCAAATAAGTTCATGCGAAGGATTTATAGTGGCCTAGAAGTGATCACATCTTTGATTGAATGAAAGGATGATTTTATTTGTTTTCCTGGTTAGCAGGCATCACATAGATGATTCTTAGTGAAGTCTAACTAAGGCACACCTCTAATTAGATTTTTTTAGTGATGTTTCTAAGTGTTTTCATACTAGCATGGCATAGTCTCCTATGCCATAGCCACGAGTCATCTACTATTATTTTTAAGCAAAATGAACTTGAACAATGAGTGCAATCAAGATCTAACATGTAAACATTATTCATTCATTTTCCTTCTAAAATAAGTTTATCATTTAAACTAATCAAACAATTGTCATAAAACAAAATTTATGTCAAAACCTTTATCACACAATTGACTAATACTTATTAAGTTATGCTTTAAACCATCAACTAATAAAACATTCTCAATTAAAAAATTCTTAGCATTTCCAACAATACCTGAGCTCACAACTTTTCTGGCGGTGTTGTCTCCCAATGTTACTTTGCCTTCGATCCTGGTCTCCAATAAAATGAATTTCTTCAAGTCTCCATTCATGTGTTGTGAGCAGCCTCTATCCAGGTACCTCATGCTCTCACTAGGTCTTTTGTGAGAGCATCCCTATCATTTCATTCAAGGGTTATATTTGGGAACCCAAGTTAGTTTGGGTTCCTCCTTATGCTTGTATGAATGAGATGTATGCATGTTATGCTGTGATGGATGCAATCTAGGTCTCCATACTAGGTGTGTCCTACGGTGAATCGTGCATGTGCGGGTTATGTGACCTAGTATTCCATAAGAGAAGTACCTAACACAAAGAAATGGGTTCACTAACCTTAGGTGATGCCTCTTCCTAAAGTTATGTGATGCATGCAATGCTCAGGGTTTGAATGATTCATGCTGTTGTGATGGATTGAAAAATTCTTCAAGTGAAGGTGGTTTTTTATTTTCATTCAAAGCCTTTAAGTTAACTTGTAAAAAGTCATTTGCATGTTTAAGTTTAGAAATTTCAAGTTCCAAATGATGTTCAGTGCTTTTTAAATCCCATGCAAATTCCTCTAACCTCTTGTACTTTGTTTCTAGTTTAACATGCAATATTTTCAAGGATTCATGTGCATTAGTTAACTCAATATGCTTCTTATTTAATGCATCATACTTATCTAGCAACGACAGGTGATCTCTATTTAAATCAAAATTTTCCTAAACAAAGTTAGTATGCTCAGTTTGTAAAGTACTAAAATCAATATTAAGACTAGCATGCAATTTTTTCAACTTCCTATACGAGTCATGGATTTTCTCAGAAATAAGCATTAGATCTTCATATGAGAGTTGACATACCTCATCTTGATCTTACTGATCAATATTATTGTTAGCCATTAGACACAAATTTGTTACCTCCTCCTCTGCTTCTACTTGTGACGATTCTGAGGCAGAGTCGGCCCAAAATGCTTTCTGTGTCTTCTTCTTTCCCTTCTTATATTTAGATTTTTCCTCACCTTTTTCCTTAGTTGGTTGACTCTTTAAGTTGGGGTAATCAGCTCGGAGGTTACCTGGTTTCATGTACTCAAAGAAAATCGTGTCAGATAAAGCTTTAGTAGTTCACTAGCTTTTACCTTTATTCTAGTTATTCTGATTACGCCTTTGTTATTTTTTTTTAAGTTCTTGAATTGCTGGGTCATCAAGGCTATGTCATCTTCTTCCTCCACACCAGAACTTTCACTTTTTGAGTTTTTTTCTTTCATTTCCATTGTCCGCTCCTTCTTTTCACCTGCATCACTTTGCCTTTAAGTCAATCCTTGCTCGTATGCAATGAGTGACCCAAACAAATTTTCAATTGAATAAATATTAAGATCTTTAGATTTAATGATTATAATAATTTTAGCATCATAGGAACTTGGTAAGCATCTAAGAATATTATTAACTTTTTTAGAATTTAAAATTTATCTACCTAATACACGCAAGAATGTCACGATTTGGGTGAACCTAGTGTACATGTCATATATTGTTTTGCTAGGTTTCATATGAAAGAGTTCATAATCATGCAATATAATGTTAAGTCTTGATTGTTTAACTTCACTAGTTCCTTCGTACAAGATGTACAGTCTATCCCAAATATCCTTACCAGTAGCACAGGTAGATACTTTCATGTAGTCCTCATATTTTGATGCACAAAAGAAACAGTTTAAGCACTTTGCATTTAATTGAGCTAAATCCCTATCCTCATTGCTCCATTCATTAAAAGATACTTGAGTTTTCATTCCATTCATAAGTTTAAATTGTGCAATGTAACCATCATTAACCAACATCCATATACGATAGTCTATAGACTGTAAAAAGGTAAATATTCTAATTTTACACAAATCAAATGGGATATTGTCAAAAAGAGGTGGACGAGTTATTGAATAACCCTCCACAGTATTACGATTACCAAAATAAGACATGATCATTTTTAAGGTTTTCCAAAACACTATTTTTGAAACCCCGCTCAGATACCAATTAAAATTACAAGATGCGCCAAGAGGGGAGGTGAATTAGAAAATTTTTGTAATAAAATAATCCTAATTAGGAGTTCTAATTATTTTATGTTTTTAAAACTTAAACAAGAAATTAAATAATACGGAAGTGAGGGCTCACAACACAATTTGCAACAACTAATTTCACCATGATTTTCACCAAGCAATTTTAATGAAAATAAAATGCAAGTGTAAATAAAAGTAGTAAAACAAAAAATCACACAAGATATTTAATAGTGGTTCGGTCACTTGACCTACATCCAGTCCCCGTAGTCCTCCACACTGGAAATTTCATTATTAAATAATAGTTCTCCTTTTGCACCCACGGCAAGGCGGAGAAGCCCTTACAATCCTCTCTTTCACCAACCCGGTGTGGCAGAGTGCCAAGCACTTTGTCACCCTTCTAGTGACGGCAGCGTATCTTCTCATTTTTCTCCCTCCTGGAGAAGGTAGAGTACCTTAGAGGACACAGATGTAGAAGAGTCTCCCCTCAGAGAGCCTCCTATAAGATCTTCTCGGGCCATAGGAGGAGCAAAGTGCAGCAAGCTTGGAGAAACCATGTGATTATCGTCACACTCCTCCTCCAAAAGTTTTGATACTTAAAATAGGCTCCAAGAAACAGGCTCCAAGATACCCTAAAAATTTCAAATTAGCCATTATAATCATACAATATGATTCCATATGGTACAATACGATTAGTACAAAATAGCATTCATCATGGTACAAAGGTTTATGAACAGGCAAATTTTTTTGAATAATATCAAACAATACAATTTAAACCCGTACCAAATGATATGTAAAATTCTTTTATTTGTGTAGGATGATTGCTAGGATGACAAAACTCATCTCTATACATCGTATGGTACGAACAACTTCATACGGTACGATTAGTCAAAATTATGGGATCATCCAGTACGAAAGTCCAGGATGATAAAAAACAATCTTGGTTGATCATATAGTACGAACCATGTCATACAGTATGATAACCAATCAAAAATTAATTCTTCATTTATGCACTAATCACGAGGTTCATTTAAGTAAGTATTAAAAAATTATCATATAGTATGATCATATCATACAATACGATTAGTTCTAAATTTTTGCATTAAACTTACTTAAATTAATCTGGCGATTAGGGTTTTTTTATTAGAAACACTTTGTACAGTATGATATACATCATACATTGTGAATTGTTTGCATACAATCATTTTAGTCAGATCATATTGTACAGTACAAACTAAACTCATACAGTATGATCACCAGAGGAAAATTTTCTTCTTTTTTAAAACCCTCTCCTCCTATGTGTGTGCATGGTTGCTCGATCTTACATGCAATTTATGTCTAGACTCAAGAAAAGAAAAAAATAAAAATAAATGAAAATTATAATGTTATAAAGTCACACTCTTACCCTACCCAGCCTTGAGTCTTCTTTATGTCCTGAGTAACTTGTGATCTCTCTGAAATGTTAATACTCATAGATAAGAGTACAAATCAAAAGTATTCAATGAATAGTAACTCAAACGACATTATTTGTCATCATTAAAAACAATTAGAATGTGTTGGAAAGGGAAAGAAGATCCTGATGGAAGTTTTTTATATTCAAAATACATCTAACCTTTAAAAAAATGCTAACATTGATCTTGCATCATTCGGTGGTGCGATTACAGAAATTTTGTCTAAAGCTAAACAGGGATCCTCGTCTGGTATTCTTGGAGCTAACAGTAGTATGGAAATATGAATTTTACTATTAAGATAGTTGCTTCAGCTGGTGAAAGGGTTACTGCTAACATGGCTGATCAAGGTGTTCAGCAGTTTAATGTGGATTTCGAAAAGATTCGTGATTGTATTTCTGCAGACTTGGGTAATTGAGTAGCCGTTGAGGAATTAGAACCTGTTATTCTCCCCCAATTGAGCAAGATAGATGTCAATGTTTGGAACATGAAGGAAAATTTTAAACCTATTGATTTTGATTTTGGAGAATGTTGTTTTTTTTTTTTAAATGGAGTTGTAAAGCTTCATCTCCAAAGTGAGATGAAAAATACAAATAAATTACACGAATCTTTGGTGGCTAAGGTGTTCGGAGATAATGTTCCATATCATATCATTGGACTGGAATTAAGGAGACAATGGAATCATTTTGGAAGGTTCCATATGACCTTGCTTGGAATGGGATGGGTATTATGTGCTTTTGAAGATCCAAATGCTTTGGAATCAGTTCTATCTATCGGTCCTTGGTATGTGAATGGAAATATCATTGGATTGGACAAATGATCTCCTTCATTTAAACCTTCATCTTTAAAAGGTTTGATGACTCCAGTATGGTTTAGGCTTCCCAATCTTCCTTTGCAAAGTTAGGATAAAATCAATGTCTGCAGGGTTGCTTCGAAGATTGGAACTCCAGTTTTGATTGATGATAATATGTTCCAATGGGGAAGGAGGGAATTTTCTAGAATATGAGTTAGAATAAAGCTTGAAGATAAGTTACCTTTGGGAGTTTGGGTGGAAGGTGCCTTTGACAAGTTTTATCAAAGAATTGAATATGAAAGAATCCCAAACATTTGCTTTAAATGTGGTAAAATTAGCCATTTGGAAAAAAAACTATTCAGATGTTAACTTGGAATCCACTTTGGATTCTAATATAGATTAAAAAAATTATTTGGAAGGCAAGGCTGTTTCAAAAAATGCAAGCTCAAAGGTAGATTCAATGGAGAAAGAAGCTAGCAAGGTCAATAAAGATAGTTATGTTCTGTGAATTCATGTGGATTATGGGAAGAAGAAACTTAAAAGCTATAAGTTTAAGAACACCTGGACTCGACCAGTGGTGAATGAAAGGGAAAAAAATGAGGAAGCTGCTGAAATGATAAATCAAGGTGAGAAGGAGGTTGTGACATCTGGTAAAAATAATTCTTGCAATGGAAATACTGAAGCTCAGGTTGAAGAGCTACAACCTAAAGTAGCTCCTGTTCTTTCTCGTAATATCAAAGCTCCCACAAAAAATGATTCAACGATTACTGGAGAAGGTATTGGTCTATTTTCAGCTTATATTCCTAGAAATATTAACCAATTTGATGTCTTAAATAATTTGGCGGAGGAAGGGGAAATTGTGTGCTTAGAGAATGAAGTTTTAATGTCTCCTAAAACTTCAATTTCTATTCTTGATCGTAGTGTTGATGTATTGGAGGTTGATGTAGAGGTAAATACTGCTCTAATTAATAATTCTTGAGATGGGTCTAGTAAGGTGAAGAAAAATGGTTCTAAGCAACTTAAAGGTTTGGACCCATTAAATTGGTGACAAGAAGTAGGAGATTGGATGGAGAGGTGAGGGAGATGTTGGGGATTCTTTCCCCCTTAGATAATTAATGTCTTCCATTGGACTTTGGAAGTGTAAAGGAGTTAGGAGAAGCAAAGTTTCTCTATATGTGAAGGAGTTCATGAGGGATCATGGGGTATTCTTTCTCTATTTGGTTGAAACTAAATTGTCTTCGGATGACAAGAAGACTGTTAATATATTGATAGGTGATAATTGGGATAATTTTTATGTTTCTTTTGAAGGTTTATCGGGAGGTATTTTGGTGTTATGGAAACATAACTTGGTTTTATTCAACATCTTAGAAGCCTCATCCCAACTTGTTATAGGTGAACTGAATGTGATCAATAAGGCCTTATGGAGAATTGCTATAATTTATGGGAGCAAGGATGTTTATAAAAGGAGATCCTTATGGAAAAGTTTGGAAAATCATATGTCTAAAGACATACCTATGGTGGTAGGTGGTGATTTCAATTGCTTGTTATCTAAGGAGGAGAATAAAGGGGGGAGAAAATTTGTTTTATCCCTAGGCCCGAAGGAATTGAAAACCTTCATTTCTTGTAATAATTTACATGAAGTTGCAAGTGTTGGTCCCAAGTACACTTGGTGCAACAATAAAAAAGGTGCTTAAAGGATTCTTGAAAAGCTAGATAGATATCTCCTTAACTCAACAGCTTTGAACTCTTCTCATAGTTTGATGGTGAGACATTTGGCTAGACTTGCTTCAAATCACTACCTATTTTTTTTAAATTTATTGGAGTTTAAACCTTCCAATAAGAAGATGATCTGGTTCGAAGAGGTTTGGACATATAATCCAGCCTCTATGGCAGTGGTCAGGGATTGATGGAGGAAAAAAGCTAACGGTGATCCATCTCAAGCTCTTTATCAGAAAATGAAAAGGACCTTGAAGGATTTGTATTATTGGAGAAAAGCTAAATTCAAGGCATTAAACCAATCAAAAGAGGTATTGAAAAAAGAAATTTTGGAATAGCAAAATAAAGAGGTAGAGGTCAGGTTTCTTTCAGAAGAAGAGCATTGGATTTTGAAGATGAAAATTGATGATTTGAATTCATCATTGGTTCGGATCAGCACTTGGTGGAAATAGTTAGCTAAGGTTAAATGGCTTGTTGAGGGAGACACAAATTCAAGGTTCTTCTAAGCATATTCTAGTGCAAGGAGAAATTCAAACTACATCCATAAATTTAAAGATGAGCACAGTTTGATTGTTGAAGATCAGGACCAAGTTAAAGATGTGTTTTACTGTTACTTCAAAGATAAGGGGATAGATAGGAGCTGCTAAATGAAGGGGTGGACAAAACCATTCAAGTTGAGTAGAGAGTTTTCTTTTGATGAATCAGAGAAGGTTATCAAGGATCTTGGTGGGAATATTGCTCTAGAACATGATGGTATGTCTTATTCTTTGTTTAAATCTTACTGGCACATTATCAAGTATGACTTGTGGAATGCTTTGATTGAAAGATGGAAAGATATTATTATAGTATTGATCCCTAAAGTAAAAAACCCTTTGTCTCCGTCAAATTTTATACCTATAAGTCTTTGCAATTAAGTTTATAAGATTGTTGCTAAGATGCTTTTAAATACATTGTTGCTTGTTTTACCTAAGTTAATTTTAGAAGAACAAGTGGCTTTTTTGAGAGGAAGGTCACTCTAGAATCATGTATTGGTGGCTCAAGAAATATTCCACAAGTTTAGGCATTCTAAATCTTCTAACGGTTTAGTATCATTCAAGATTGATATGGAGCAAGAAAATGACTCAATTGGTTGGCCTACAATGGTTAAAATAATGGATTATTTTGGGTTTCATATTAAGTTTGCTAATCTAATTTTGGACTGTGTTTATTATCCTAAGTTTTCATTGTTAATAAATGGGATCTTCTACATTTGGATTGAAGCTAAGTGTGGATTTCGTCAAGGGTGCCAGTTATCTCCCTCCTTGTTTATTATGTGTGCTCAACTTCTTTCAAATGCTTTTCTATAAAAAGTTAATTCCGTTGGGATAGGAATTTCTCCCAGAGGGCCTAAAGTTTCTCATTTACTTTATGTCGATGATATCATAATTTTCTCTGAAGCAAAAATTAAATTAGTTAATTCAAATGCCTTCTTATGGAATTTTGTCGATGGACGAGACAAAATGTGAACATCAATAAATCTGGAATTCTTTTTGGAAATTTAGTGAGAAGAAGGAAGAGGAAAGTAATATGTAGAATCATGAATTAAGGGAAATCAAGGAATTTTTTTATTTGAGTATCAAAGTGGCATTAAGAAGAATGGTAAGAGCAGATTACCAATTTATTCTAGATAAATCCTTGAGTATTTTGAATGTATGTGGCGGAAAATTAATTTCCTTGGCTGGTAGAGTTACTTTCAAAAAAATGGTTTTGCTCTCATTCCCTACCTTACACTCTCCTCTTTCCTTTGTTCCAAAATATGTCTTGAATGAAGTTGATATGTTGTGTAGAAGATTCATATGGAACAAAATAGATGGAAGTGTGGGACTTCATTATGTAAGCTGGGAATTCAAGTGTAGGCAAAAGAAATTTGGTGGTCTTGGAATCAATTCATGTTCTAAGAAAGCTAGTCAATTAAGGGCCAGATTGGCTTGGAGTTTTTTTTTTTTTTAAGAGAAGTGCTACTATGTATTAAAAATCAAATAAAAAACCTTATTAAAAATTACTCAAATAAATCCTAAAGAATCACATTCCTCCTTTAAGTAGAATAGGAAAAAAGGAGGAATCTCTACATCATTACGATCATTCCAAATAAAAGACCTTTCTAAAGCCAAATTAGCACAAACATCCACTAATTTGTTACAAACTCTATTGGAGAAAGAAAAAAAAGACTTGGTTGAAATCTTGTAAAAAATCCAAGTTCTCTTCAATTCTTCCATTATTCTTCCAATTCTTCAAAGCTAATTGAAGAATTTTGATAATATTGAAGTTGTCCCCTTCTATAATCACACCTTGAGCTTCACTCATCCAATCCCGCACAATATTCTTTAAATAATAAGTAGCCATCAACTCCACTTGAGCTATGTCCCAATGCAATATTGGGCTCCAAATGCTATAAAAAATCTTCTTTTGTCATCCCTTACTACGCCTCCAATCCCTGCCATGTTATTACTTTTAAGTGAAGCATCCACATTGATCTTTATCCACCCGGGTGGAGGAGGATGCCAAGAAGTAGACAGCTTACGCTGGTTGACAACCCAGTTGTCCAGGGAGAGATTGATAAAGTTGCTCACCGTAGCCATAGACATAGAGTTAACTGCTATTGCATTGTCCGAATCTTCTATACCTCCATGAACCAGTTTACATCTGCTTTTCCAAACTAGGAATGAAATTGTACAATAAATTTTTGCAATTATAGAGTTCATTCCTGCATACCTCTCTAACATGTCCAAGCAGGCTGTAAAGTCTTCAGACACAGGGACTTGAAATCCCCAACTGTTAAGAAGATGAACCACGTTCTGAAATTTAGCACATCTCCCAGCAATATGGCAGTTATTCTCTTCCTCATCACAACCTCTCGGGCAACCAAAAAAGTTGCTTAATATCCTCTTCAATAGAAAATAATTAGATGGGATTGCTTCATTGTAAAGTCACCACCAAAAGAGCTCAATTCTAGATCTCAGTTTTAATTTCTTCATCCATGTCCAGTGAGCAATCCCTTCATTATGATCCATTACCGCTTCAAATGATAGGGAAGCTATAAATTTACCTGAATTCTTTGATTTCAGCTCCATATGATCTATTATTCTTCCAGCATCAATCAGAAATTGAGTAATAAGATCCACCATTTGCTTTCCAAAGAAAATCTGGATCTTATGCACATTCCATTCTCCCTCCAAAATGAATGAGCTTAGATTATAGTTTGATGTTTCTAGATTATTCACAAATGTCGGCCATTTTGATAAGCATTTATCTAGAATCCAAGAATCAAGCATTAATTAATTTAATTGCCATTAGAAACATTCCATCTAACAATGTTTCTAAGATATATAGCCCCCATGGTAATAATCTTCCATGTAGGAGAACAAACTTTTTTCACTGGAACAGTCCATAGATCACCTCCATATTTGCCTCTAAGAATTTTGTTTAGCAAAGAGTTAGTCTTCATGAAGAAATCCCAAGCAAACTTTTCCCGAAGAGGTCCTACCTTGGAGACCGCCGAAAACAATCCATGACCACCTTCATTCTTTGGTTTGCAAAGTAACTCCCAAGAAACATAATGCAATCTTGCACGTCCATTATTTTTATTCCATAAGAAGCGTTTACACATCTTGTCAAACTCTTTAAGTATACCCAATGGTACTAACAAAAGAGAAGATAAAAACATTGGTAGAGAAAGAAATGCAAATTTTACCAAAACAAACTTCCCTTCCAATCAAATTCAATTTTTTCCCCAAGTGTTCAATTTGTTTGAAGCTACCTCCAAAAGATTTTGAAAATCTGAAGCCACCATCCTTCTTAAAGTTATCTTTACACCAATATAACTAATCTATGTTGAACCTTGTTCACTATGAATTAGGTAGTTAAACATAAGCTTAGGTCCCAACGACTAACCAAGAGGGGGGGTAATTGGTAATTAAAAATTTTACCCCTCTTTTTAAAATTTAAAACTGAGAAAATTAACTTTAGTGAATTTTATAGAAAATATTTTTCAACCACAAGTTAGAAACAGTAAAGCAAAAATAAAAATAGCAAAAAAATAAAAGACATGAGATTTATAGTGGTTCGGTCAAACACAACCTACATCCACTCCCCGGTGGTACCCTCAAAGTATTGTACTAATACCACTAGTGAATCTCCTTTTGCACCCAAAATAAGGCGGAGAAGCCTTTCCAAAAACTCTCTTCCACCACTTCCCGATGTGGCAGAGAACCGTCGTGCTTTTGCACTCTTCCCAGTGTTGGCAGAGAACCGTCCGTCCTTTAACACTCTCCCAGTGTAGGAAGAGAACCATTCATCCTTTCACACTCTCCTAGTGTGGGCAGAGAACCCTTCGGCTGTTCACACTCTCCTAGTGTGGGTAGAGAACCCTTCGGTTGTTCACACTCTCCAAGTGTGGGAAGAAAACCCTCCGGCTGTTCACAATCTCCAAGAGTCGGCAGAGAACCGAATCTCCTTGACAGATCTTCTCACAAGAAATCTATAAGGAAGAAAGAAAAGAGTGAAGTAATCACAAATCAAAACTAAAGACTCTTACCTTTAAACACCAAGTGAATCCTTCACGCTCCAGTAGTAAGAATCTTCCTTCGAACACTCTCTCACACTCTCTCCTTGACTCTTCTTTTAATAGGCACGAAGATCAGTAGGCAAAATGATTAAGTGGTAGTCTAAATTGGACTATTTATATGAAAGACAAGAAAAACCATCCAAAAACTGCAAATTTTTAAGTCAACACGCACATGATCATCCCGTATGATCATGGATCATCCTAGATGATTTTACTTAAATGTGTTGGAAATGAACCAAATATATATTAGTATGAACTGAATTCGTACCCGATCATCGTCCTGCACGAACTAGGTTCGTCTGGTATGAACAGTTATACCATAGGTTGGTTCCCAAAAATTGCAGGACGTCGTCAAAATTTGAAGAGTCGGTTTACTTTGTCATTGGACGAATATGAGCTCATCCAAATGAAATTTTTTTAGAGAACATTTCGTCCTGGGACAAATTTTCGTTCGTCTGGATGAAAATTTTCCAGAGAGCATTTCATCCTGGGACGAATATGAATTCGTCTGGGCGAAAATTTTCCAGAGAGCATTTCGTCCTGGCACGAAGATGAAATTCATCTGAACAAAAAATTTCCAGAGGACATTTCATCCTGGGATGATTAAACATTCATCCTGGATGATCAGGACTTAAGAAAAATTTTCTTCAATTCTTGTTCGTTCCATTGCTCTTTAGAGGAGATAACTGACTTGATCGTCCCGGACGAATTATGTTCGTCCCGTACGATTAGTATAAATTCTTAAAGATCTCTTTAAGTGTGTGTGTGCTTATTTACTCAATTATAATCACTCCCTCTCAAACTTAATTCAAAGAAAAGTATAAGCTTCAAATTACAAATATCTCATGTTGAATTTGATTTGAAGTCTTCAGTAGTCTGGAGTTTGATTTTCCTGAAATGTTAGTACATAGAAGAGCAAAAAAAAAAATTCCAAAAAGTGTTAGGTGATATCAATACATAAAATAATAATATTTGGAATCATTAAAACTATACAAGTTGCAAGAATGTAAAACATGCAAATAACAACTCTCTTAACAATCTCCCCCTTTTTGATGATGGTAAAATAATTATTTTTTGTATAATTTCAAATTCTAAGAAACTCCTAAACTCCTCCTGAATTGATAAACACGTAAAAATAAGGAGGCAATTTAATCATAATTTTTTTGTTTTTCAAAATTTTTTAGAGATACAAAACAAAACAAAAATTTTCAGAGATACAAAACAAAACAAAAATTTTCAGAGATACAAAACAAAACAAAAACACACCAAAATAAAATAAAAACACATAAAATAAGAACACATACGAACAAACAATTTCTCCCCCTTTTTCACAACAGCAAAAAGTGAAGAAGAAAAAAGACCTAAAATGTAAGCCGTCATATGAAAATCATTTGATAATTGAACCTTGAAAGTGATTGAAATAAATTTTGCAAACAAAATCAATACATTAGGAAAATCATAGTAATTCATAGAATTTAAGAAGAGATACAACATTGATAATAAAAAATATTTATAAAAAACATGACTCAATTTAGACACTAAGATAGAGAAAATCATTGCAAACAGGATGAATAGAAAATTTGTATATTTCAAATTTCAATATTGAATATAAATGTACAGAAGATCAATTTGAATTAAGAGATTAAAATATTATGGAAAGAAATAACTACCACATGTAGCACTTTACGCATCTTTTTCAAATTTGTGGAACATTTTTGTGCAATTTTTTTTACTTGTGGGATTATTTTGTGCCTCTTTTTCAACTTGCGAACCATTGCGCATTCCTTTTGATTTTTATACATTTGTAAATTTTTAAGAGTAATTTTGATCTTTCCAAATTCAATAATAAAAAAATTCAAATTTTTCTAAGTGCATAAATATTTATTGATAAGTGAAATACAAAATAAGAAAACATCATAGTTGCAATAATAATATTAGATATTAATGTAGTCTAAATAAGAGACATGAAATTGACAATCTTAATTACATCAAGTTATAAGCAATACTTAAATTTAGAAAAATTAGATTTTCTAATGAATTTAATTTTTACTTGCATTTCAAAGTATAACACTTTTAAGATCAAAAATTATAACGATTGACATATAGACTAACACACATTTTAAAATATAAGATTAAAGACAAAATAGGATAACTTATATTGATATCAAAATGAAAGATATTACAATCTAAGAATATGATATCAATACATCATAAGATTTAAAAAACAAAACATATAAGGAAAAGAAAAAAAACATCACACTTCCCTAAGCCACCAAACAAAACAACAACTAAAGAAACACATAAAATCAAGTGCAGCTATCACTCAAAAGGACCCTGATCTGGAGGAGGAGGAGGAGGTGCAGCACCAAAGAAGTTATAGTAGCTGCTAATCATGATCATGTTGGAGTTAATATCGTCTATCTTCTCCCACATCCATCCCATGTCATGCTGATACTGTGCAGCTTGCTGCTGAAGATGAGTCTCAATTTGATCAAAACGATCATCAACATGAGTCTCAATGCGATCAAATATTTGAACCAAATCCTGATAATTTGGTTCATTTGCAGGTGCAGGTGCAGCTTCATGTTCTTCCTCAATATCACTAATGATATGTGTTTTTCTTGGTTCTTCTTTATTGAAGATTGCTCTAAATGATTCATCGTTGTAGTAGAATAGTTCTTCATAGTCTTGATTAGGATGAACCAAAGCGTATTTCTTCTCCAGAATGTAGGCAAATAGATGTCCTAAAGCGATATTCTTCTTTCTTTTATATTTGACATGACCAATTTTAGAGAGTTCATAAAGATAATCAATGATAAGTTGGGCTTTGTCTATAGGTTCTTTGATCATGATCAAGAAGGTCACCATAGAAAGAAGAGGAGTAATGTTGATTCTATCACTAGCTTTAGGAATTATAGAAGTTCTAAGAACATGTTGGATGATACGAGTATTACGAACGAGACCGAATACTTTAGGCATATGCTCGTTAAAAATGATTCCTCTAAGCACTTTATTAATTTCAGACCATTCATATTCGGTTGAGGTGATCAAGGTATATGCTCTAGCTCCCTCAGTCCTTAAGTTCAAAAAGTCTCCTAAGTTAGCTTTGGTAATTTCAACTTCTCTTAAAGACAAAGGAACGGATAACAGTATGGTCGGAGTTGAAAGACATGTTTGCGAGGAAGTAGTGAAAGGTTTCTTTGTTATAGAGATAAACTAGGGTGAAGCTAAAAATAAATTGAGTTGAAGCAAACAAGTTCATCACCTGAAAGGTTAGCTGCTTCTGGACAAGAATTCTATAGGGTGTGATCTTGGCGGAGACAAACCTAGGAAAGGATTCTTTATTGGCTTTAGAAAGGAAGTTCTCAGAAGAATTATTAGGTGGACTCTTGGCTAGAATCTTTTGACGCTTGCTAGAACTTGCCATTGATAGGATCTAAGGAACGAAAAGATTTAAAAGTGAAGTGAGAGTGTGACCGTTGAGTTCAAAAGCCCGTATATTTATTGAAAAATGATTGTTCATACAGATAAAATTTATGTTCGTACTGTACGAAATAGATTCGTCCCGTGCGAAAAAATTTCGTATGAACGAATGAATGCATCCAAAATAAAACTGCCTTTCATAATCATATAATTTATGAAGCATCCTTTCGTACAGACTTTTAACCAAAATGATAGTACAAACAAACGCGTGTTCGTCCTGGGACGACCGGAACTTATGATCGTTTTAATGACAGTTAAATCCATCCCCTCATCGAACCGCAATCCATTAAACTGACATTTAATCGTCCCGTCGTTTGAACAAGTTCGTCCTGGATGATCGTGACGATCCCATAGATGAAGTGAATATTAAAAACTGAAGAAATTGCACGCAAACAGTTCAAAATTTGACAGTTTGACACACAACATAATTTGTCCCGTACGAAAAAGTTGTCCCGGACAATTGTCACTGAAAATTTTCAAATTATGCACTCAATCAAAACTAAAACACAAACACAACCAAAAATGCATAAAATCACAAAAAAAAAATTGAAATACAGAAAATCACAAACAAAAGATCAAAAACTCATAAAAACACACAAAAATATTAACTAAAAAACACATAAATATTGTAGAAAACATTTTTAATTCAGCATTCTAATCCATCACACAAAGCCATATTCTTAATATATTGAAAGTATCAAAGGCTAAAGGTTTTGTAAAAATGTCTGCAAGTTGATTTTTAGTAGAAACATGAGTGAGTTCAATTTCTCCTTTGGATACATGATCCCTTATGAAATGATGCCTGATGTCTATATGTTTGGTTTTTGAATGTTGAATAGGATTTTTTGAAATACAAATAGCACTAGTGTTATCACAATAAATTGGGATAATGCCTATAGTTAATCTTAAATTAATTAACTGTTATTTAAACCAAATTACTTATGCCACACAACTTCCTAATGCAATGTATTCAGCTTCTACAGTAGATAGGGCTACTGAATTTTGTTTTCTACTGGACCAACAGACTAAAGAATTTCCAATAAACTGACATATTCCAGAAGTGCTCTTTCTATCCACCCTACAACCTGTAAAGTCAAAATTTAAATAACCAATTATTTTAAATGAATAGCTAAACTTAGGATACCAAATTCCTAAGTTTTGAGTTCCTAACAGATATCTTAAAATCCTTTTTACTACTATCAAATGTGATTCTTTTGCATCTGATTGAAATCTAGCACACAAATAAACACTAAATATGATATCGGGCCAGCTAGCTGTCAAGTAAAGTAAAGATCCAATTATCCCTCTAAATTTCTATTGATCAACAGATTTTTTCTTAGGGTCTATATTGAACTGAACTAAGGAACTCATTGGTGTACTAACAGGTTTAGCATTGTCCATTTCGTACTTTTTGAGGATGTCCTTAACATACTTTGACTGACAAAGAAATGTACCTTTCTCAAATTGCTTAATGCTAAAGCCTAGAAAGTAACTTAAATTTCCCATTAGACTTATCTCAAATTCACTACTCATTATTTTAGAAAAATCATCACAAAGAGTTTTATTTGAAGATCCAAAAATGACATCATCCACATAAATTTGAACAATGAGTATATCCTTTCCACATTTCTTCAAAAAGAGAGTTATATCCACACTTCCTTTTTCAAAATATCTTTCAAGTAGGAAGGTGCTCAAACTCTCATACCAAGCCCAAGGTGCATGTTTTAATCCATATAATACCTTTTTTAATTTGAAAGCATGATTTGGGTATTTAGAATTTTCAAAACCTGGTGGTTGTTTTATAAAAACATCCTCTTGAATTATCCCATTTAAAAAGGAACTTTTTACATCCATTTGGTACAATTTAAATCCTTTAAAATAGGAAAAGGCTAGCAAAACCCTAATTGCTTCAAGTCTAGCTACAAGGGCAAAGGTCTCCTCAAAATCAATCCCTCCAATCTGATTATACCCCTTAGCAATTAATCTAGTCTCATTTTTAAAGACTACTCCCGAGTCATTCATTTTATTTTTGAATACCCACTTAGTTCCAACTACACTTTGATCCTTTGACCTTGTAGTTAATTCCCAAACTTTATTTCTTACAAATTAATTTAACACTTCTTGCATGGCCAAAATCCAAAATTAATCCGAAAGTGCTTGATCAATATTAGTAAGTTCTATAGTTGAAATGAAGGCAGAATGATTGACTTCTTTGTTTAATCCACGCATAGTCCTTACACCCTCACTAGGTTCACCAATTATCAACTCCTTTGGGTGGTTTTTAGAAAATCTCAAATCTCTAGGCAAAGGGATTTCTATTTCCAAATTTTCTTCCAGAGTTTCTTCCAAATTTTCTTTCAAATTCATTTTATCAATCTTTTGGGAGTTAACCTCAATCTCATCATCTATAACATTTAGCTCTTCCAAATTTCCAGACTCATCAAATACAACATGTGTGGTCTCCTCAATTACCAAAGTTCTTCTATTGAATACTCTATAAGATTTTTCAACACTTGAGTATCCAACAAAAATTTCTTCATCTGATTTTGGATCAAATTTTCCTAAGGCAGATTTTCCATTATTATGAATGAACAACTTGCAACCAAAAATATGCAAATGAGATAAATTAGGTGTTCTTCCTTTTAACAACTCATAGGATGTTTTATTTAATTTAGATCTAAAATTCACCCTATTCAGAACATAACATGCAGTATTAACCGCCTCAGCCCAAAAAAAATTTGGAAGTGAGTATTCTAGCAACATTGCTCTAGCGGATTCTATTAATATTTTATTTTTGCTTTCGACTACCTCATTCTGCTGAGGGGTTCTAGGTGCATAAAAGTTGTGATCAATTCCTTTTTCCTTGCAAAATTCCTTAAATATCTCATTTTCAAGTTCTCCTCCATGATCACTTTGTATATAAATAATTTTACACCCAAGTTTTCTTTGAATCCAAGTTAAAAAATTTCTTAATTCCTCAAATGATTCACTCTTATGAAATAGAAATCTAACTCATATGAATCTTGAGTAATCATCCACAATCATAAATCTGTATACTTTCCCTCCTAGACTTATAGTTCCAACTGGTCCAAAAATATCCATATGCAAAATCTCAATGGTTTACTAGTTCTAAGATCCTTATTGGACTGAAAAGAGTACTTCACTTATTTTCCTAATTGACATGCATCGCAAAGGTCAGTAAAGTCTAGTTTTGGTATACCACTCACTAAGTTCTTTTGGGTAATCATCATAAGGTTTTTCATGCTAGAATGACAAAGTCTCTTATGCCAAAGCCATGACTCATTAGATATAGTTTTTAAAAAAAAAGTAGTAAGAGTTTTAATGCAATTCAAGTATAGCATATAAACATTATTTACCCTTTTACCATTCAAAATATAATTTCCATTTAGGCTTAATATGCAGCTAGTAGGAAACAATTTCACACAATATACTTTATCACATAGCTGGCTTATACTTAACAGGTTATGCTTCAAGCCTTCTACCAATAACACATTTTCAATATAAAATTTCTTGAGATTTTCAATCATACCTGATCCAACCACCTTCCTTATGGTATTATGTCCAAGTGTAACCTTGCCTCCACTCCTAGCATCCAGCGTTATGAATTATGCAGTATCTCTAGTCATATGCTTTGAGCATCCGCTGTCCAGGTACCATATACTCTCAGGAGATCTTGTGTGAGAGAGACCCTATAAAATTATCAAATGTTAGACCTGGGAACCCAAACAAGTTTGGGTTCTTCTTTTGGAAAATTATAATTAGATGCATGTATGATATGTCTAGGTTTATGCATTTTAGGTCTCCACACCAAATAAGTTTTCATCTAAAAGTACCGGTGTGAGCTATATGTCCAAATAATCCACAATTATTACATTTGACTTTTGGAAAAGAATTCCTAAGTTTTCTACCATTCATCTGTCTATTCAGGGATTGCATAAATTTAGGATATATAATAGGATTAGTAAAATCTTCAAGTCTAGGGGGGTATCCTATTATCCTCGAGAGCTTTTATCTTCAATTTATAAAAAGAATTACTATCTTCCAAGATTCGATTTATATAGTTGATTCGATATATTTTTCTCTCAGATTCATCCTTAAAATTTTTAAAATATTTTTTAAGTTCTGCATAGGATGTTCTTAAATTTTTATGATTTTTATTCAATTCATCAAACTCATCATGTAATTTCATGTGGTTGTCACCAGTTAAAGCATGATCTTTCCTAAGGATTTCATGTTCCTTTTGTAGTTCTTCAAACTCTAAACTTAGACAAGAATGCAATTTCTTTATTTTCTTATATGCATCATGCATGTGTTCAGAAACTTCAAATAATTCATCATAAGTTAAGTCACATACCTCATCTTCATCTGACTGATCAAGACTATCGGCTATTAAGCACAGATTAGTGACCCTCTTGCTTTTTAGTCTCTTATGAATCTGAAGCTGAGTTCGCCTAAAAAACTCTTTGAAACATCTTCTTGCCCTTCTTTACTGTTGGTTTCTCCTCTACCTTCTCCTTGCTAGGAGTGGATTTGAGTTTTTGGCATTCAGTCTTGATATGTTTAGGTTTCCTACACTCATAGCAAATTACATCATTTGAAACCTTGGCATTTCTATTAAATTTACCTCTATTCCATTGCTGGCGTCTATTCTTCTTCCTCTTCAGAAAGCTTATGAATTGACTAGTCATTAGAGCGATGTCGTCTTCATCCTTAGGTTGTGAGTGTTCACTTTAAGATTCCTCTAATTTCAGTGCTATGTTCTTCTCCCTTTGTAGTTCATGTGCATCAATCTTTCTTTGGCTAATTCCTTGCACGTAAGCAATTAACGAACCAAGAAGATTGTCAATAGAGTAAATGCTTAGATCTTTAGACTCTGTAATTGCAGTAATTTTAGCATCATAAACAGTAAGCACACAATGAAGAATTTTATTTACCATTTCAATATTTGTTATTTCCCTACCCAATGTATGTAAAGAGGTGACAATTTGTGTGAATCTTTGTACATATCAGAAATGAATTCATTTGATTTCATGCAAAACAGTTCATAATCATGCAATAAGATATTAAGTCTAGATTTCTTAACCTCATTAGTCCCCTAATAAGTTATACAAAGTCTATCCCATATGTCCTTTCCACTTTTGCAAGTAGAAACCTACATGTAATCTTTTGATTTAAGAGCACAAATGAAATTATTCAAGCATTTGGCATGTAGTTGTGCTAAGTCACATTCTTCTATTGTCCAATCTGTAAAAGGTATTTCAACTCTAACTCCGTCAACTAGTCTAGTTAGTTTTGTATACCCTAAATGAACTAAGATGCACATACGTAATCAAGTGACTATAAAAATGTAGACATGCATGTTTTCCAAAAATTAAAAGGTATATTGTCGAACAGTGGAGGTCTAGTTATAGATTAACCCTTAGGTGTATTTTGGTTTCCCAATCTAGCCATCTACATTAATAAAAAAGTAGTCTAAACTTATAATTTTAAAATAATGCTCTAATACCACTTGTTGAACCTTGTTCATTATGAATTAAGTTGTTAAACCTAAGCTTATGTCCCAACGGCTA
>NW_021320105.1:0-4380 GCF_001605985.2 Dendrobium catenatum
TGGTTCGGCTCAAACCAGACTACATCAGCACTCCCCTAGATAGGCACTACTCTGAGTATTGCACTAAATACCAATAAGTGAATCTCCATATTTGGCAAGCCCCACAGGCAAGATAGGAGAAGCCTTTACAAAACAACATGAACTGCTGTTCACGCACTACACACGGTGTCGACAAAGATCAGTCGGTCATTATTACAAACAATACCTAGTGATTGGCAGAGACCGTGTCAGTCCAATAATTCACACTCCACAATAGTGGTCTGGCGAGAATCGGAATCTCCTGACAGATTCTTCTCACAAGAATACTAGAAGGAAGAAAGAAAAGAGTGAATGTAATCAAATTCCACATAAGATATTGAGAATATCTTTACCTTTAAACTCGCAGTGAAGCCTTCATGCTCCAATGGTAGGAATCCTCTTTGAATGCACATATTATACTCTTCACTCCTTGGCTATTTACTCTCAAAAGGACATGAAGATCAAATGTCAAAAGATTGGGTGGAAAATCTAATTTGAGAGACTATATATCAAAGAACAAGAAAAACCGCACCATAAACTGCAAGTTTTCAATTTCTGTAGCCGCAGTGGATATCGTGTACGATCGTTGGACTCGTCCTGGAACGATAGTTACTTAAAAAGCGCGTTGGGAAACGAAACTCTCTTGTTCATGTGTACAGAGGAAATAGGGATTTCCCGTTAAAACAACGATGAATCGAACCTGTAACGACAAAGTTTCGTGCCGGTAAGATCTTTATATTACCAGGTCGGTATCCCCAAAAACTAACAGAAAAACAGACTTAGAGTCGGTTGGTATACGTCTGGATAAAAATTTGGTTTTGGTCCAGACGAAATTCTAAAGAGACCAGATCGTCCTGGATGATATTTAATTTCGTCTGGATGAAAATCTTACAGAGACCAGATCATCCTGGACGATATTTAATTTCGTCTGGACGAATATCATACAGAGAGCAACTCGTTATGTACGATAATTTAATTTTGTCTGGACAAAAATTTTACAGAGAACAAATCATCCCGGACAATTTTTAATTTTGTCCTGGATGAATAGGACTTAGAAAATTTATCTGGCCAGTTCCTATTTGTTCCATGTGATCTTAATAGTAGATAACTATCTGATCGTCCCGTACGAACTGATATCGTCCCGTACGATCAGTATAAATTTTATTTGATCTCCTTATGTGTGTGTGTGTGTATGTTTTTATTCACTCAATTACAATCACTCTCTTTCAAGTTTATTTTAAAGAAAAGTACAAGCTTTAAATACACAAAGTATCTCATGCTGAATTTTATTTGAAGTCTTCGTAGTCTGGAGTTCAATTTTCCTGAAATGTTAGTACACACAAGAGCAAATATAAATCTTTTAAAATTGTTAGGAGATAACTACACATTTGAACAATAATGTTTGGAATCATCAAAACTATACAAGTTACAAAAATGTAAAACATGTAAATAGCAACTATCTTAACACCACGATCGTACGGGACGATTCATTTCGTGTTGACTTAAAAAATTTGCAATTTTGGACGATTTTTCTTGTCTCTCCTATATATAGTCCAATCTAGACTGCCACCAAATCTTTTTGCTAATTTATCTTCGTTCCTATTGAAACAAGAGTCAAGGAGAGAGTATGAGAGAGCATTCAATGGAGAATACCTACCACTGGAGTGTGAAAGCTTTGCTTTGTATCAAAGGTAAGAATCTCTACTTGTGATTTGGGATTACTTCACTCTTTTCTTTCTTTCTCTAGATTTCTTGTGAGGAGATCTGTCAAGGAGATCTGATTCTCTGTCGCCACTTGGAAGGTGTAAACAGACAGAGGGTTCTCTGCCCACACTAGGAGAGTGTGAACAACCGAAGGGTTCTCTGCCCACACTGGGGATATTGTAAAAGGACGAAGGGTTCTCTGCCCACACTAGGGATAGTCTAAAAGGATGAAGGTTCTCTGCCAGCACTGGGGATAGTGTAAAAGGATGAAGGTTCTCTTCCAACACTGGGGATAGTGTAAAAGGATGACGATTCTCTGTCGCACCGGGTAGTGGTGGAAAGAGTATTTGTAAAGGCTTATCCTCCTTGCTGTGGGTGCAAAAGGAGAGACACTATTGGTATTAGTGCAATACTCGGAGGGTGCCTCCGAGGAGTGGATGTAGATCTGGTTTAGACCGAACCACTATAAATCTTGTGTCTTTTATTTTTTACTGCTTTTTATTTTTCACATTTTATTTTTGTTCCAAAAAATTGTGGTTGAAAAACTTTTTCTAAAAATTCATTAAAGTTTATTTTCAGTTCAACATACTCAAGAGGGATATTTTTTAAAATATCAATTCACCCCCTCTTGGATAGCCTTGGGACATAAGCTTAGGTTTAAAAACCTAATTCATAGTGAATGAATCTCAACAGAAGAATGGAAGTGATTTTATAAGGGCTTCTCCACCTTGCTATGGGAGCTAAATGAGAGTCACTAATTAGTACAATACCCGAAAAGGAGGACTCCGAGAAGTAGTTATTGGTCAATATTTGTGTTAACCACTATTAAATTTTTGGTGTGCTGATTTCTTTTTCTTTAGCACTTTTATTTTTTTGCATTTTAATTTCCAACATATTATTCTAGCTAATTTGGATGAAAGCATTGTGATGGCTTTGAATTCATATTTATGAGTAAGAAAAAAAATGAAAATAAAAAAGAATAAAAATTATTTTATGTACATTTTTCTATAAAATAAAAAATACAAATTTGGTCATTTGTTGATTTCTTTTATTTGGGTGTTTATTTAAATTAGATGAAGTTTTTAAAATACTAATTCACCCCACCTCTTGGTTTGTCTTGGGCAGTTCAACTAGATTTAACAACCTCATTCAAACTTTCATTTAGTATTAGAGCATGTTCTCTAGAATTTATGGTTTAAAAATCTTGAGTAAATCCAATGGAAAACTTCAATGGTAATCGTAATACTACTAGATACTCAATTACTCGTCCACCAATGTTTGATAGCATGTCGTATTATTTTTTGGAAAGTTTGCATGTCTATATTTATTCAATCTATTGACAGTCGCATGTGGCATATAATTCAATTAGGATAAATAACTCCATCTCGCATTGTAAAAGGCATATAGGAAGTAATTTCTTTTATGAATGCAGTTTTCAGGATAGAGACTTTACTCAACTTAATGCAAAATGCCTAAATAATTTTTGCTGTGCCTTAAAATATGAGGTCTATATGTGGGTTTCTTCATGTACAACTGGTAAAGAAATATGAGATATGCTAAGTAGCACTTATGAAAGAACCAGAGGTCGAACAATCTATGCTAAATATTTTACTGCATGAATACAAACTTTTTTACATGAAACCTAGTGAGACTATTACTGATATGTACACTAGGTTCACTAAAATATTTACATCTCTATATGCTATAGAAAGAGAATTATTTAACTATGAAAAGGTTAATAAGATTTTGCGTTGCCTACTTGATAGTTTTAAAACAAAAGTAATTGTCATCTACGAATCTAAAGACTTAAATATATAGTATATTGATAATCTATTTGGCTCATTTATTATATGTAAGCAAAATGTGAGTAAAATATTACTAGATACATGTGATAGGAGGAAGGGGAAGATAGTGGCGCTAAAGGACAACAACTCAGATAGCAATAACTTTGCAGCTGATGGAGATGATGATATAGTATTAATAACGCAACAATTCAAAAGCTTTCTGAAGTGAAAGAAAAGACACCACTAAAACTAGAATAAAGGAAAATCAGGTAGAACTAATAAAGTTTCTTTTGACACTATCTATTTTGAATGTAGGAAGCCTAAAAATCTGAGGTCCAATTTCCCCAACTTAAGAAGTTACTCTAATAATGAGAAAAGTGAAGAAAAATTAAGTACTATGAAGGGTAATGAAAAACAAATTTCTAAAAGGGGAAATATCAAATGTAGAAATCCTTCTAGGTAGACTTCACCTTTGATTTGTCAAAACAAAAACTAGAGAATATAACAAATCTATGTCA
Organism: Dendrobium catenatum; assembly: GCF_001605985.2. Classification (NCBI taxonomy): domain Eukaryota; kingdom Viridiplantae; phylum Streptophyta; class Magnoliopsida; order Asparagales; family Orchidaceae; genus Dendrobium; species Dendrobium catenatum. The sequence continues at coordinate 4,025 of NW_021320105.1, forward strand.
TATGGAAAAATGATATTCTTTATAATTCTGGTTAAGAAGAGGTATGTTAACTATCCTGTGATGAGTTATTTACAAATTTTGAAAAAATGTTTGAGTTATTTTTGTTTTTAAATTTTTAACAAGAAAAATTTAACTAATGCGGATGCAATTAATTGAAATCAAATTGCAACTATGAAATTCTTTTTCACTCACAATTATCACCAAGCAAATCTAATGAAAATAAAGTGCAAGCAAAAATAAAAAGCGATAAGGAAAAAAGCACACCAGAATTTTATAGTGGTTCGGTCAAACCATGACCTACGTCCTTTCCCCGGAGTCCTCCACTTCGGGAATTTCACTACAAACTATAGTTCTCC
>NW_021320105.1:4492-9272 GCF_001605985.2 Dendrobium catenatum
AACAAAAATAAAACGCGATAAGGAAAAAGCACACCAGAATTTTATAGTGGTTCGGTCAAACCATGACCTACGTCCACTCCCCGGAGTCCTCCACTTCGGGAATTTCACTACAAACTATAGTTCTCCTTTTTCCCCCTCGGCAAGGCGCAGAAGCCTTCACCACTTTCAGCAACCCGGCGTGGTGGAGTACCAAGCGCTTTTCTCACCCTCCTGGCGATGGCAGCGTACCTTCTCATTTTTCTCCCTCCTGGAGAAGGCATAGTACCTTCGAGGTCACGGATGTAGAAGTGTCTTCCCCTTAGAGAGCCTCCAACAATTTCTTCTCAAGCCATAGGAGGAGTAAGATGCAGCAAGAACGGAGCAACCGTGTGATCTCCCTCACACTACTTCTCCCTCACAAAGCTCACCCTCTCCTTCCTCTCTCAAACCCCAAAAACTTCTCAAGAGCTCTCTCCCAACGATTCTCTCTCTAATCACGTTCCCCTCTTTCTGTCTCATTAAAAAAAATTACTATTTTGATACTTAAAATAGGCTCCAAAATCTCTGAAATTTTCAAAGTAGCTGTTACTATCGTACAGTACGATTTACCATCGTATAGTGCGATTTTTATAATAGGCTTCATCCTGGTACGAAGGTTTATGAACTGTTCAAAAATTTCTAAATATATTCGTACGATGTGACTTACAATCATATGGTACGATCATTAACTCTTATGTTCGTACAGGATGATAGTCAGGATGATCAAAACTCATCTCTATACATCATAGGGTACGACCTACTTCGTACAGTATGAATAATCAAAATCAAGGCATCATCCAGGATGAATTCCGGGATGATCGAAACTCATCTCTGTACATCGTATGATATGATATACATTGTACAGTATAATTTTGCAAAAAATAAGAGATCGTTCAAGACGAAGTCCGGGATGATCAAAACTCGTCTCTGTTCATCATATAGTATGAATATGTTCGTACAATATGAGTACCAATCAGTCATTAAACCTTGATTTACTCCACTAATCACGGGTTAATTTAAGTAAGTTTCAAAATAAATCGTACAGTACGAACAGATTTGTATAATACGAATGGTTAATAGAACTTACTTTAACTAATCTGGCGGCTAGGGTTTTGGAGTTGTAACACATCATACAGTACGATATGGTTCCTACAGTACGATCTGTTCACAAAAAATTCTTTTACAATATCAGATCATATAGTACGATATAAAGTCGTACAGTACGATCAATAGAGAAAAATCTTAATCTTTTTTCTTTTGAAACCCTCTCCCCTTGTGTGTGTGCATGGTTGCTCAGACTTACATACAATTTGTGGCCAGACTCAAGAAAAGAAAAAAATAAAAATAAATAGAAAGTTATATTATTTCAGACTCACACTCCTACTCTACCCAGTCTTGAGTCTTCCTGTTATCATGAGTAACTCGTGATCTTCCTAAAATGTTAGTACTCACAGACAATAGCAGGAATCAAAAGATATTCAATGAATAGAGGTTAAGACGACATTATTTTTCATCATCAAAAGCTCAAACTAGGGGTCATGGATTGCAACAATCTCCCCCTTTTTGATGATGTCAAATAATGTTTGTTATAAGCAAGTTTGAATGTCATTTTTTTTGTTGTTTTTTATTTTTTAAAAAATACAACAAACAATATGAAATAGACAAGAAAAGAAAATAAATGCATTCTATTGAAACATAAGGAAACATAAGCATAAACAAACTACAACAAACATCTCCCCACTTTGACAGCACCAAAAAGAGGAGCAAACAATACTAAAAAAGAAATTACAATATATATACATTTCAAAGAGGAGGATCCTAATCACTTAGAGGTGGAGGTGGGTATGGTTGGAAATATTAAAGGATTGTGTCAAACCAGTGATCAATCGAAGCAAAGCATTCCCCAAACCACTGCATGTTGTCATTGTGTTGCTGATGTTGTTCTTGTATGTGTCTGTCAAGATTAGTCTAAAGTTGATCGAAGCATTCGACCAAATCATCATGAGGGTAGGCTGGTGCAGGTGCTCGGGGTACTGCTTGCCGTCGTGGTCGAGCAGGAGCTGCTGCTGGGGAAATGTCTCCTTCTTCTTTATCAAAGTCAGGTTCATCCAGCTCTGGCCCCTGATGAAACAAGATACGGAAGGAAGCATCCGTATAGAAAATAGGAATGTTATCAGGTTTTCCAAATAGGTTAACTGATAATTATTTTGAAGAATGTACCCGATAATGTGGCAAAGGGTTATATTTTGTTTTCTACGAGTGGTAGGGAGTCGAATTATGATCATATTTCAAATGTAGTCAATTATCAAGTCCGTCTCATCAAATTTGGTGTTTGACATGATAAGATAGGTAGTGACAGATAAATTAGGGGTCATGCAAATTCGATCGCCATCATTGGGTACTATAGAAGTTCTAAGTACATGTTGAATTATTCTGGCATTTTGATTGAAGGTCTAGACGAGGGTCAAGTGTTGATAGAAGGCTTCATTTCTAAGGAAACGATTGACATCACTCCAGTCAAATTCATTTGTGAGAAAGGAATGAACTCTAGGCCCTTCAGTGGATAGCTCAATGTATTGGGCGATGTCAGCTTTGGTAATTTCTATATTTTGGCGACAGACAAAGGTGTGGAAAGTCATGCTGTTGACAGTGTAGGTAAGGTTAGCTAGAAATTCCAATAGGAGATCGGAATTGTAGGGGAAAGCCAGGGTAAGAAGGAACTGAAAAGTGGTGGAAGCGAAGAGGTTCAGTACCTCAAAATTTAGAGCAGCCTGATTTAGCATCTTGGACAGTGTAATCTTACAGACTTAGAACTTATGGTACGCATCCTCATTTTTAGCATTCAAGAAGCAAGAGCTGTGATGGAGAGAGGAAGATGAGCTTCCAATGACGAGACGATCGCGCTTGCTAGAGCTTGACATTGTGTAAAGGTTGAGTGAAGGTGAGGAAGTGATTTTGAGTGGAGAGATCTACCAATCAAGGTAATTTATATAATTTTTCATGCATCGTACAGTACGATATGGTATCATACAGTACGATGTAGAAATAATTGTTCTGATGGATTGGTTCGTGAAAAGGTGGTCAACTCGTACAATACGATCAGAAGGATTTTGATCATCCCGAATGTCATCGGTACGACCCTTGACCAAAAGTTTCATACAGTACAAATAGGTGGATCATACAATACGAATGACAATTATATCGTACCAGACACTTTAAGTCATTCTCATCCATTTTTGCTGAGGTGGATCGTATAGTATGAAGAGAGATATCATATAGTACGATCAACAATAATGTCGTACCAAACTGAATAAATTTGTCCCAATCTATTCGCTGACGTGGATCATACAGTACGAAGAGAGGATATCGTTCCCTACGATGATCACTAATGTCATACCTAACGAATTGAATGAGCTGGCACCATATCGTACAGTATGAAAAACCTCATACAATATGATGAACATATGTGTTATGTTTTGTGTAGAAGTAGATGTATCATACAGTATAATCGCGGATCGTACAGTATGATAAGAAAATTATCAGTTGTCCAGTTCTGTGTTGTGAGTGAGTGATGATCAGGAACAGCCTTAGAAGAGTTTTTTTTAATGCATTAATGTCTATGATACCTAGTCTAGTCCTCAAGGTGCAAAAAGTGTTGAATGCTTGTGGTTTTGTGAATATGTCTTCCAATTGATCTCCTATAGCAATGTGATGCAATTTTATATCTCCTTTAGCAACATGATCTCTTTTGAAGTGGTGTCTAATGTATATATGTTTTGTTTGAGAGTGTTAAATTGGATTTTTAGAGATACATATTGCACTTGTGTTGTCGCATATGATTGAGATGGTTCCTATAAGTAATCCAAGAACAAGAATTTATTGCTTTAACCATAGTACTTGTGCAACACAACTTCCTGCTGTAATATACTCAGCCTCGGCTGTGGAGAGGGCTACTGAATTTTGCTTCCTACTGGACTAAGAAACTAAAGATTATCCTATGAATTGGCAGGTATAAGAGGTGCTTTTTCTATCTATCCTACATCCTACAAAATCAGAATCTGAGTACCCTAAGATTTCAAAGGAAGTACTGTGTCTTGGATACCAAATTCCTAAGTTCAGGGTGCCTAGTAGATATCTAAGGATTATCTTGACTGCAGTTAGGTGATACTCTTTAGGATCAGCTTGAAAATGGGCACAGAGGCACACACTAAACATTATATTCAGTCTACTGGCAGTCAGGTAATGGAGAGATTCGATCATTCCTCTATATTTTTTTTGTTCTACTGATTTTTCATTTGGATCTTTGTCTAATTGAATTGTTGAGCTCATTGGAGTGTACATGGGCATAGCACTATCCATTTCATATTTTTTTAGAACATCCTTTTTTTTTTTTTTTGAAGAATGCAATTAGCATTAAGATAAGAAAAAAAACAAGATACAATCTAAAGATAGTGCTCACACTCCTTCAATAACAAACAAAGTGAAGGAGGAATGTTGGCGAATGAAGAACTATCAAAGTAAAAATTGTTATCTCTAGCCATAGAAGCACAAAGATCGGCTACATTATTACAATTCCTATGCACATGATGAAGAATTACCTTATTGAAGTCAGTTAAGAAGAGAAGGTCCTCCTCCATCCCATTATTATTTTTCCATTTAGCCTTGTTCAATGAATGTTGTATGAATTTGATAACATTGATGTTATCACCTTCAATTATGATTCCTTTACTCTCAAGCATCCATGGTTGTATAAGCTTCCTAA
>NW_021320105.1:9308-9591 GCF_001605985.2 Dendrobium catenatum
CATAACAGTATCAAGCTCAAGGCTATTAATATCCCAATGTGTTCTCTTTTCACCAAAAGCAAGTAATAATCTCCCTTTGAAGTCTCGAAAACATCCTCCAATACCAGCATTATAAGAAGTAAGAAGAGAAGCATCCACATTAACCTTAATCCAGTCAATCGGTGGAGGGTGCCAAATATCTTGGAACTCCCTAGAGAGATTAGCACCCCAGTTACGAATGATAGGATTAGCAGTATTTACAGCGGAGAAAAGAACTTCAGCTGCAATGGTAGCTATAGGAACA
>NW_021320105.1:10774-58496 GCF_001605985.2 Dendrobium catenatum
AGCAGCAATCCATTTGGAATTCTTACCATTCAAAATGAAAGCAAATCTAGCATTTCTAATACATTCCATAATTAGCATATTCAACTTCATAGGAAAGCCAAACATCTTTAATACTTGAAATAAAGTATCCCAACACATGCTATCATAAGCTTGTGCCATATCCAGTTTAACCGCCATAAAACCTTTTTTCCTCTTAGAAATCTTCATCTTATGAAATACCTCTTGAGCAAGCAGGACATGATCCGACATCGATCTACCATGGAGGAATGCAGCTTGTTCTTCAGTGATACAATTTCCAATGAAATGCTTCATTCTATTAACATTCATTGAGGCCACTAGTTTATATGTGGTTTGACATAAACTTTTAGGCCTAAAGTTGGAAGGAGTTATAGGATTTTTTATTTTAGGAATGAGAACAATAAGGGTATCTTTCTATAAAATTTTAAACATCCTTAATGTATTTCATTTGGCTAAGGAATGTTCCATTATCCATTTGTTTCACACTAAAGCTCAGAAAATAGTTAAGTTCTCCTATCATGCTCATTTCAAACTCATTGCTCAATGTTTTTGAGAATTCATCACACAATTTTTTATCTGAAGATCCAAATAAGATGTCATCCACATAAATTTGAATAATGAGAATTTCTTCTTTAATTTTTTGTAAAAAGAGTATAGTGTCCACACTACCCTTTACAAATCCTCTATTCAGTAAGAATGACCTAAGTCTTTCGTAACATGCTCTAGGTGCTTACTTTAATCCATAAAGTGACTTTTTTAATTTGAATACATGGTTTGAAAATTATGAACTTTCAAATCCAGAGGCTCTAGGTACTCAACATAGACATTTTTTCTTAATTATCTCGTTCAGAAAAGCACTCTTTACATCCATTTGATATAGTTTGAAGTTCTTGAGGCAAGAAAAAGCTAAGAGCACTCTTATGGCTTTTTGTATAGCAACAGGGGAAAAAGTTTCTTCAAAATCTATTCCCTCAATTTGGTTGTACCCCTTAGCTACTAGTCTGGCTTTATTTCTTATTATTGTACCTGAATCATTCACCTTATTTTTGAAGACTCATTTTGTTCCAATAACACTATTCCTTAGGTCTCTTTACTAACTCCCAAACAACATTCCTGGTGAATTGGTTCAGCTCTTCTTGCATTACTAGAATCTAGAATTCATCTCCTAAGGCTTGATCTATACTTGTAGGTTATATCATAAAGATGAATGTAGAATGACTAACCTCTTTCCTAAGTCCATGCCTAATTCTTACATCTTTTGAAGGGTCTCATAAAATTAACTCTTTAGGATCACTAGAAGAATATCTCCATTCTCTTGGCAAATCTTCCTGAGGTTCTACCCTTTCTCCTAAGGTCGTAGTTTCTACTCCTTGAATTGTCTCTATTTCATCATCTTTAATTTTAAATACAGAGGGCTTGTTTGATTCGTAAAATGACTTTTCTACTACTATGGTTCTCTTATTAAAGATTCTGTAGGCCTTACGTACAGATGAATAACCTAAGAAGACACCCTCATCAGACTTGGGATCGAATTTTCCTAAGGGTAGTTTGCCATTAATCATGATGAAGCATTTGCACCCAAAGACATGTAAGTGTGAAAGATTCGATGTCTGACCCTTAAGGAGTTCATAAGAAGCTTTATTCAGCTTAGATCTAATGTTCACCCTATTTAAGACATAACATGCCATGTTTACTACTTCTGCCCAAAAATATCTAGGAAGGGTGTACTTTGCTAACATTGCCCTAGCAGCTTCTACCAAGATTATATTATTTCTTTTTGCTATACCATTTTGCTGAGGTGTTCTAGGGGTTGAGAAATTATGCTCTATTCCTATCTCTTGACAGAATGATTCAAAGTTTTCATTTTGAAACTCTCCACTGTGATTGCTATGGATTGTTAAGATTTCACATCTTAATTTTTGTTGAATTCAAATGGAGAATATCTTAAATTCCTCAAACAACTCATTCTTATGTGCTAAGAATCTTACCCAAGTGAATCTAGTGAAGTCTTCTACAATTACAAATCCATAAATTTTTCCACCTAGGATGGCTATGCTAACAGGTCCAAATAAGTCCATGTGTAGGATTTCTAATGGCCTAGAGGTGACCACTTCTTTAATTGAATGAAAGGATGATTTGACTTATTTTTCTAGTTGGCAAGCATCGCATAAATGATCCTTAGTGAAGTCTAACTTAGGTATGCCTCTAACTATGTATTTTTGAGTGATGCTTCTAAGTATTTTCATACTAGCATGGCATAGTTTCCTATGCCATAGCCACGAGTCATCTACTATTATTTTTAAGCAAAAATAATTTGAACTATCAATGCAATCAAGATCTAACTTGTAAACATTGTTCATTCATTTTTCTTCTAAAATAAGTTTGTCATTTAAACTAATCAAGCATTTATCAGACAGAAATTTAATGTCAAAACCTTTATCACACAATTGACTAATACTAAGTAGGTTATGCTTCAAACCATCAACTAATAAAACATTTTCAATTAAAAAATCTTAGAATTACCAATAATACCTGAGTTTATCACTTTCCTGGTAGTGTTGTCTCCCAATATTACTTTTCCTCTGGATCTGGTCTCAAGTAAAATAAATTTCTTCATATCTCGAGTCATGTGTCACGAGCAGGCACTATCTAGGTATCACATGCTCTCACTAGGTCTTTTGTGAGAGCATCCCTATAATTTTATTCAAGGGTTAGATTTGGGAACCCAAGTGAGTTTGGGTTCCTCCTTATGATTACATGAATGAGATGGATGCATGTTATGCTGTGATGGATGCAGTTTAGGTCTCCACACTAGGTGTGTCCTACGGTGAATTATGCATGTGCGGGCTATGTGACCTAGCATGCTGCAAGAGAAGCACCTAACACCGAGAAATGGGTTTACTAACCTATGTGAGTAGTGTTTCCTCTTCCTAAATTTTTGTTATGCATGCAGTACTGGGGGTTTGCTAGATTGGGTTAATGTGAGTGATGCATTTTCTTTTTCTAGTTCTTTGATTTTTTATTTAAAATATTGTTTTGATATGTCAATTCATGAACTTCTATTTTTAACAAATGCTCACTGTAATATACTTCTAATGCAAGTTTTTCTAGTCTATGAAAATCCTCTTCTAGTTCAATATGAGTGGTTTTCAAGGATTCATTCTCTTCTATTAGTTCGATATGCTTCTTATTTAATGCATCATACTCATCAAGAAGTAATATATGATCTCTATTTAAAATAGAATTTTCTTTAACTAAGTTAGCATGCTCAGTTTGTAAAGTACTAAAATTAATATTAAGACTAGCATGCATCTTTTTTAATTTCCTATACGAGCCATGAATTTTTTTAGAAATAAGTGATATATCCTCGTATGAAAGTTGACATACCTCGTCTTGATCCGATTGATCAAGATTATTATTAGCCATTAGAAACAAATTTGTTACCTTCTCCTCCGCTTCTTCTTATGACGATTCTGAGGCAGAGTCGGCCCAAAAAGCTTTTTACATCTTCATCTTTCCTTTCTTATACTTGGCTTTATCCTCGCCTTTTTCCTTAGCAGGTTGGCTCTTTAGGTTGGGGCAATCAGCTCAAAGGTGACCTGGCTTCCTGCACTCAAAACATATTGTATCAGATGAAACTTTATTAACTCTCGAGCTTTTACCTTTATTCCAGCTGTTGTAATGATGCCTTTTTTTCTTTTAAAAAAGTTCTTGAACTGTCGGGTCATCAATGCTATGTCATCTTCTTCCTCCCATGCAGAGCTTTCACTTTCTGATTTGTTTGCTTTTAATGCTATCATTCGCTCCTTTTCACCTGCATCACTTTGCCTTTGACTCACTCCTTGCTCGTATGCAATGAGTGACCCAAGGAGATTATCAATAGAATAAATGTTAAGGTCTTTAGATTCAATGATAGTAGTTATCTGAGTATCGTAGGAACTAGGTAAGCATCTAGGAATCTTATGAACTTTCTCATAATTTGAAATTTCTCTACCTAATGAATGCAAGGATGTCATGATTTGGGTGAACCTAGTGTACATGTCAGATATTGTTTCGCTAGATTTCATATGGAAGAGTTCATAATCATGCAACGGAATGTTAAGCCCTTGAGTTTCTAGCTGTGCTACTAGTAAGGAGATTTGGGATAGACTGTGCATCACATACGAAGGAACTAGTGAAGTTAAATAGTCTAGGCTAGAAACTCAGTGGATTTGGGATAGATTTGGCGTGGCATTACACTTCAGTGGCCCGTGATTTTTACTACCGCATAAAATTTCACAACAAAACCATTGGCTTTTGACACATTTAGTACTTTAAAAATCAGATTAGGTGTGATTGATCTTAATGCTTAAATTGAAATTCTACAAACTTGATTTATTGTGTAATTATAGGTTTGTTTATTTTCTTAGGTTGTTTGTGTGAGTTTGTATATTTGTGTGTTTTTTGCTTTATTTATTTTTCTTTTATTATTTTATTATTGGTCTTATTTTTTAATTTTTTTCATGTCATTGGATTTCAAGATTAAAAAGGTTTTCTATTTACATGTCTTATTTTAAGTGTTCTCTTCGTACCGTACAAAAAGTTTTTATACTATACAAATTCTTTAGCATATACATGAAAGTTTTATGAGTTGAGCATGCAAAACTTAGTTTTTCATAGTACTTCATATTGTATGATGTCATCATGATATGTACGAATAGTATTATTATGTCTCTATAATTGGGGACAATTTTTAAAAAGGGTTCAATTATTTTTGTCAGATCATAAGTACAAATTTGTATTTCATTTATATGATCATGTTGTCAGTTTGTCGTAGGGACGAACCTAACCGTCATAAAATGATCTTTAATATTCTAATCGTTCTGAACAAACAAGTGTTTATCTGTATAATTGTTTGGTCAAAAAGTCTGTATGAAAGGACACCTCAAGAATGGCATTTTACAAAAAGCCATTTCATTTTTTGGCCATTTCTAATCGTATGCACGAAATGTTTTTCACCCAGTACAATTTTTAAATCATACGTACGAACTCAATTTTGTACTACATGATAGGTCATTATTTCTTTAAATAAAAGGGTAATGTATAAGTTTTTCTTCACATTCTCATTCATTCCAAACCTTCTTGAGTCCAAATCTTAGAAATGATTAGCGGTAGCAAATGATCTCGTACCACTAAGGGATCATCTTCTAGATCTACTAGGGATGATAATTTTCTTTCCAAAGAGAATGAAGAAGCTTTTGATAGGTATTTTGTTGCAAAAATTACCCCCTCTTGACTTCTGATTCAAAGTGACATTAACTTTTATGTTATGCCACTTTTTTCCTCAACCCAGTTTTCTTTTATCCTAACCCTCATCTATGTATACCATAAAGAGACATTCCAAACTTTCCTTGGTAACATGAAGGAAACCAAGACCACACCAAGATTACCTCTTATGTTTTCAAGAAACAAGTAGAAATCAGTAAAGGTAGATCTAGGCAACTTCCTTCACCTTAGAACCCAAGGAATTAGAGCGCACACCTTAACGTCTAGAACACATTATGATTGGTCATAAATAAATCAAACTCTTAGATGTGTTGCCCAAGTGAGTCATTTGTCTCATGTGTATACTCTCAACCAAAATGCCTAGATTATCTAGCATGTTTTGAAAACCTCAATTATTCCAAAAGCTGGTGATCGCATAAACTTGACTTCTCTTTTGTCCACTGTCACTTACTTGATTATGACTAAAAAATATTTTGATGAAGCCCAACTTGTCATGGATTATATTTACAAACTTTTTGATATTAGACTTCCTCATAATAAAAGAAAGAAAAATATGGCTTTAGGATATCTAGTTGCTTATATCTTAAAAAAGAAGTACAATCTTATTTATACTAATCCACCCACTGAACTTCCTATTTTCTTTACTAATGCCCCTTTTTGGGCACTCTTTGGGTGGGATCAAAGTTCTGAGGGAGATGAATCAGAGGAAGGAGGAGCTCTTGCTTCAGCACTTACACCTACACCTGGACCTGAAAAGAATCTCTACCAAGAAATGGTCCAATGCTTCGACAGAATGGAAATTCAATTTGATCAAAACTTTAATCAAATTGAGAATCACCTGAATCAGCAAGATGCTAGATATAACAAAGATATGGGTTGGATTCAAGGGCAATTTGACTAGGTTAACATAAATGTAGCTACAATCAATAGTTAATTTTTAATGTTCAAACAACCACCTCCTCTAGATCAAGGCCCCTTTGATTATTAGTTGTACTTTTGTGTTGTACTTACTGATGAGAGTTGTTGTACTAGTTCTTGAGATGTTATATTTGTATGTGATTTCATGTGTTTCTTCATGAAGTGTCTCTTCTGTGTTGTACCTATGATTTCATGTATTGATGATATGTTTTTTGAATGAAATGATGGAATATTTTATTGACATGTATTGAATTTCTTTTGTTGAAATGTTTATGTTTTTTAGAGAAAAATCATTTGTGGTTGGTCATTAGAACAAGAATTTTAATTACTTTGTTTTACAAATTAATTTCCTTGCATAATTTAATCTCTCAAAATTTTAAGTTATAGTTTGACTGGATGTAAATTAGGAGATTAATTTCATGTTTTATAGATAAATATAAATTAGCTATAATTGTTGCGAGATTGATGTCTTATTTTTATTTTATTTCTTTTTCAATGTGTTAATTTTTTTTTTTAATTATTCAAATTTGAGTTAAGATTTATTAATATTAAAAAGACCAAAAATATCAGAAGGCGTGCAAAGCATGCCAAACTTGAAAAGATGTTCAAAATGTGCCAATTATTTAGAAATGATGCACAATATTCGCCACAGTGAAAAGAGGTACAAAATTAGGTCAAATATAAAAGATGCACAAAGTGTGCCACAAAAATAAAAAAGATGCGCAATGTCGTCAATAAAAAAACATGTACTGCTCTTTCTTTTTATCAGTCTATCTCTTATTCAAATTTATATAATTGACAATAATCTTCGCTATTGAATTAAAAATTACTTAATCTTTTTGTTATCCTTTTTATAATAATTATTTTTATATGTACTTTGTCTAACATGAACAATGAACTTGATTGACTTTTCTTATCTTAGTTGCTCTTTAATTTCAAATATTTGAATTTTTTCTTTTTGGGATTTGGAAGTTAAATTTGTATTTTCAATTAGTATAAAATCTTTTCATCTTCAACTCTTTTGATTTATCCATAGAAACTTTTTATTTCATGTTATACTTTCTTTTTTGTTATGGTAAAAAAGGAGAGTCATAAGATTGTTTGATATTTTTGTTTGAAGTCTGATTATGTGTGTTGTGTGTATGTATGTATTATATTGTGAATGTGTGTATCATAATATTGTTTAATGTTTTTGTTTGTTGTTTCATGTATGTGTTTTGTGTATATGTATATGTTGTATTATGAATATGTGTATGTTTTGTTCATTTGTTTTTGTTTTTGTTTGAGTAGTTTTTTGGTTTTGGCTTTTTGTGGTTGATTTATTTTTAATTTTTTTTTAGGTTTGTGTTTTTGATCTTCATGGTTACCCTTGTTTCAAATTGGTTATTCATTTAGGGGGAGCTAAGGAGAAAATTTTCTTTAATTATTAACTCAAATAATAATTTTTTTGCCATCATAAAAAAGGGCGAGATTGTTGCAACTTAGTTTTCAAAACTATATTTTTTTGTGTGTGTTTTTGATGATATTAAAATCTTATTGTGCTGATTATTGTTTCTCCTAACATATATTGAAAATTTTTATTTGTGTTGTTTATGTGTACTAATATTTCAAGAAAATCATACTCCAGACTATTGAAGACTTCAAGACAGATTACATTAGGGTTTATTATAATTGAAGTTTGTATTTTTCTCTTTTTCTTGAGTCTAAAAGAGTGTGATTGTAATTAGGTAATCGTGTACACACTCACTCGGGGAGAGTCAAAACTTGTATTTTTAAAACTAATTGTACTGTATAATTATGGGATAGTACAAGATGATTTGACGTGAGTGTTCCTCCAGAAAGTAGTTAATCGAATCATACCTTAGAAATTTTTGGTTGAACTGTTCATACTGTATAATGTTATATTTATATATATGATATTTAGAGTACGAAATGGCTATGTACCAGTTCATCCCGAGCAAACTCAAAATTTTTTTGAGCTGATCATACTATATGATCATAGTTTTATACAGACGACAATTAGAGTATGAAATGGGTGCATACTAATTCATCCATATAAATAGGTAAATTTTTTGAACTGTTCATACTGTATGAACTTGGATTTGTACAGACGATATCCAGAATATTGTCCTAATGCTAACTAAGAGATTGGGGGGAGGGGGAGAATTGGTAATTTAAAAAACTCTTGATAAATGTTAGAAAACTTATTTATAATTTTAACATAATTTGATTTTTTTAAAGTAAACTATTCAACAAAAAAAAAAGAATACAAAATTTATAGTGGTTCGATCCAACTAGACATATATCCACTCCCTCAAGACTCCCTCTTCAAGTATTGCACTATACCAAAGTGACTCTCTTTTTGCTCTCACAGCAAGACGAAAAAGCCCTTACAATTAACCTCTCTTCCACCAATCCCCAGTGTGGCAGAGTACTGTCATCCTTTCACACCCTCCAAGTGTTGATGAGAACCGTCGTCCTTTTACACCCTCCAAGTGGTAGCACAGAACCGTTATCTTTCCGCACCCTCTAAGTGTCGGTAGAGAACTATCATCCTTTCACATCCTCAAACTATCAGTAGAGAACCAGATCTTCTCCTTTGATCTTCTTTCAAGCATCTACAAAGAATTAAGGAAGAGATTTGACAAACTTATAAAGAGATCCTTACCTTTGGGAACCCTTAAAACCCTTCATAAATTTCACTTGTAAGATCTCTCAATCCACACTTCCAAACACTCTCTCAAAGCACTCTTACACTTTCTCTCAAAGGAAAATTTTGAAAATCATTTCTAGAAAATTAAATATCTAATTCTTAAAATATGCAATTTTTTTAATATGATTTTCACAAAAGATTTTTTAACCATAAAATATTAAAGTTCATAAAATAAAAGAGAACAGAAGAAAACCAAATTTTATAGTGGTTTAGTCCAATTAAACCAACATCCACTTCATGAAGACTCCTTCAGGTATTGCACTAAATAATATTGACTCTTCTTTTGCTCCCACAGTAAGGCGTAGAAGCTCTTACAAACTCTCTCTTACCAACTCAGTGCGGTAGAGAACCATCATCCTTTTTCACCCTTTTATTGAAGGCAAAGAATCATCATCCTTTTTCACCCTCCTGGTGAAGGCAGAGAACTTGTGTCCAATATTGAAGAACTTCACTTAAGAGCATCTAGAGGAGATGGGCAAAAATTTGAAGGAGACAAAGAGATCCTCGCTTTGGGTAACCTTGTGAATCTCTCATAACTCCCCCTCACTTGATCTCTCATACTTCACTCTCATAATCTCTTCCAAACACTCACACTCAATGGCCACTCTCAAGAGATATTTATAACAATGGTGTTTAGTGACAGTTTTTAGGACTTACATAGAAAGGACATGAAAAATCATCCAAAATTTGAAAATTGAAAAACTATCATACAATCATATTGTACAATCACATATAGTCCAGTATGATATGTTCGTATGAATGTATAATATCCCATACGAACAATTAAAATTTGTCTCTATGAACTGGTATAAACTCAATTTAGTCATCTGTATGAATGTATATTGTCCCGTACGAACAGTTAAAAAATCTATGTACAATTCTTTCTGAACCTGATTTCATACTCAGTTAGTTGTCTGTATGAATTGACATCATACTGTATGAACAATTTAAAAACTAAATAGGTTCATTCGATATGATTACGTACGACCCCATTTCATACTCTAGGAGTCATATGCATGAACCATATATCGTATAGTACAAACTATTTAAACAAATCTAAAGTTTTGACTCACTCCCCCAGTATGTATGTGCAAGATTACCCAATTACAATCACACTCTCTCAGGCTCAAGAAAAATTAAAAAATTACAAACTTCATTACGAGAAATCCTAATCTAATCTATCTTGAAGTCTTAGGTAGTCTTGAGTTTGATTTTCCTGAAATTTTAGTATACACACAAAATAAGTATAGAATGAAAAATAATATGAAATATAAATATGTGAGCCATAATATTTATTATCATAAAAAATGAAAACTCATGAGCTCGAGTAGCAACACATTATTTGAAATCTATTTTGGATAAATTATGATTATGGCATATGCAACTATATCATGCTAATATGAAAACTTTTAGAAAGATAATCTAGGAGAATTTGGTTAAAGGTATCCCTAAATTAGACTTCACTAAGGACCACCTATGTGATTTCTGCCAGCCAGAGAAGCAAACTAGGTCATCTTTCCATTCCATTAAAGATATAACCACCACTAGACCATTAGAAATATTTCATATAATTTTTTTTTGGTTTTCTTAGTAGAACCATCTCAGGTGAAAAATATTTTGGATATGTGATTGTAGATGACCATTCAAGATTTATATGGGTTAGATTCTTATCTCACAAAACTAAATCATTTGGTTAATTTATAATGTTCTTATTGCAAACCTAGATTTAAGGATTATAATTTTGATGTTATCAAACATTTCTAATATTTCTATTTCTTTACTGTTACCCTGCCTTCTAATATTTCAGGTCCATAATGTCAATTGCAAATCAAGCAACTCAAGATTGGGTAGATTAGAACTGAGTCAGTCTATAAGTGTAATTCCAATGGTTTTTCCTTTTCTTGAGTCAAATATAAAAAAGTGGATCCTGATGCTTAGTAACCTTGCACATACACACTCAGGGGGAGAATTTCTATAAGTTGAAGGAGTTTTTGTTTTTGATCACATCATACAGGACAATTCAAAATCATCATGGATGATCAATTAAACATAGAAATTTTAATTAGGGCTCCTGTGTTAAGACAATCAAATTAAGAAATTTGTCTTGGATGATAGGCTCAAATTAGAAAATCACTACCGCCAAACTCATTTAGACATGATTTTATTTTAACGAATTTATTATAATCATATAAGACGATCCTATTTCATCTTGGAAAATTCATACAATCATGCCTAAATTATTTAGGTGATTAAGGAAATTAATTAAGATTTGATTGATCGATCATATCATCTGATCGTAGGATCATCCTAGATGATCAGTTAGAAAAATATTAGTTTTCTCCTAATTCACCTGGACGATCAGAATGATTTGCTGGATGATTAATTAAATTTCTTCATCATCCAGGAGTTTATCTTGGATGACTAGAATGATGTGCTAGATAGTAATCCCTAATTTTAAACTAATCATACAAGACAATCCAAGCATCATCCATGATGATATGTTATATTTCTTTATCGTCCAACATGTATGCTCTGACGACCATAACGATATGCTGAATGATATGCATGGTTTTAAACTAATCATACATGATGATGTCCACATAATCTTAGATGATTATAATAAATAAGAATTTTAATTGTCTAGACCTCCTAAATGGTTCTGTTTGAAAGGGCTAAAAATACATTGATCCTACAAGTTGATCTTTGATGGCAAGTTGCAAATTAGGGAAGATTTCAAGATCCTCTATATAAGATCTCTTGTTTATTTAAGAAGGGATCTTTTTATTGTTGTCTTGATCTAAGAGAGCCAAGAGAAGGAGAGGGGGAGATTGGGAGAGAGAGAGAGGATCTTGTGAAGGGGAGTTTGTGAGGGGTTCATAAAGGTTTCTCTAAGCAAGGATATGAGTCATCTTCTCCAGTCATCATCCTTAGTTCCTTGGTGGCTATACGGAGGTCTTTTTTAGCGATCGATCAAGGTTCTCTGCCTACTTAAGGAATAAGCAAAAGGAGGTTAAGTTTTCTGCCTCACCGGGGTTGGTGAAAAGAGTTTGTAAAGGCTTCTCTGCCTTGCTGTGGGAGAAAAAGGAGAGTCACTGTATTTTGGTGCAATACCGAGTGGAGAGGCTCCGGGGGGTGGATGTAGGTCAAGTTGACCGAACCAATATAAAATATGGTGTGCACTTTCTTATTATGTTTTCGCATTTTAATTTTTGCACTTTTTTTCTTGTGGATGATCGTATGATTTAATATTTTAAAATATTTCAAAAAGATAATACTTTTTATTTAAGATTTTTTAAAACTACCAATTCACCCCCCTCTGGATTAGCATCGGGCTAGTTTATGAGGGCTTAACAACCCCAATGAACTGTTAGTTCTCCACTTGAATTCAAAGAAAGTTAAGTTGTGAGATCTCTATAATTTATAGTAATCATGGTGGAGAATTCAAGAATGAGAGGTTTAAATAATTTAGTAAGACTATGGAATTGAATATAAATTTCAGCACTTATGACCCCTCAATAGAATGGCATAACTGAAATAAAAAATAGAACATTAGTGGAAGCTACTAGGGTAATGTTTTAGAAGATTCAACTTGTATTAGATGATTGTGTAGAGTGCCTTTCTAAATAGGGCGATTAAAGAAGATTTTTATGTAGAATAACCCTCAAGCTTTAAAAATTCATTATTTACATGCCATGCATACAAATTAAAGAAAGCTTTATATGGGGTTGAAATAGGCACCTAGGGTATGGTATGAGAAGCTTAGCACATTTCTCCTAGATATAACTTTTGTTAAGGGTAGCATAGACACCACCCTATTTTTTAAAAAAATGGAGTTAATCTTCTAATAATGTAAATCTTTATTGATGACATACTATTTGGATTTACAAATAAAAATATATGCAAAGAAATTTTAGATACTAATGAGTAAGGAGTTTGAGATGAGCATGAAAGGAGAGTTGAACTACTTCATTGAATTTAGTAAAAAGCAAAAAGAGGATGCTACCTTCCAGAGCCAAATTAAATATATTAAAGAAATATTAAAATATTTATATGGAAGGTTTAAAAAGTATAAATACAATAATGAGATCAGCCATCCAAATTGATAAGGATGTAGATGGAAAGTTAGTGGATTAGAAAAAATATAAGGGAATAATAGGATATTTCATTTATTTAACTGCTAGTAGACCTGATATTATGTTTAGTGTATATTTATATGCTAGATTTCATGTTGACCCAAAAGAATCCCACTTGACTATAGTGAAGAGAATTCTTAGGTATCTAATAAGCACCCAAAACTTAGGTATATGGTATACTAAACATTACACCACCTTTAATATTGTAGGATATTCATATCAGATTTCACAGGGTGCATAGTAGATTGGAAAAGTACTTTTGGAACCAGTTAATTCATTGGCCAATCCTTATTTGAGCAAAAAGTCTTCTGGATTATCATGTATACAACTCACTTCTGATGAGTATCTGATACGAGATATGGAAAGATTATGACTGGAGGTGAATTCTTCTTCTGGTTGGAATTCTGGTGTAGTGACCAGATGATCATTCAGCCCTCTTTAGAAGAAAAGATTCATGAAGCTCAAAAATTAGATGCAGAATATTTGAAATTGATTGATCAGATCAAATCTGGTAAGAAATCTGAACTACAAATTTCTGATTATGGTATTATTTTCTGTAAGAATAGGCTGTGGGTTCCTATGTCTATAGATCTAAGAAAAGAGATTCTACATGAAGCTCATTATTCAAGCTACACTATTCATCCAAGAGGTGATAAGATGTACGGAGATATGAAAAGTATGTTTTGGTGGTCTGTATTGAAAAAGGATATAGCGAAGTAGCCTGAGTAATGAGCTTCATGTAGAATCTCTTTTCTCAAATCTATACACATAGGAAACCACAACCTATTCTTACAGAAAATAATACCATAATACGAAAATTGTAGTTCAGATTTCTTACCAGATTTGATCTGATCAATCAATTTCAAATATTCTGCATCTGATTTTTAAGCTTCATGAATCTTTTCTTCTAAAGAGGGCTGAATGATCATCTAGTCACTACACCAGAATCCCAATCAGGAGAAGAAATCACCTCCAGTCACAATCTTTCCATATCTCGTATCAGATACTCATCAAAAGTGAGTTGAATACATGATAATCCAGAAGACTTTTTGCTCAAAGCATCTGTCACCACATTAGCCTTACCAGGATGATACTAAATAGTTATATTCCTTAATCAACTCAAGCCATCTTCTTTATCTCAAATTCAGACCCTTCTGAGTGAATATGTACTTTAAACTCTTATGATCTGTGAAAATCTCACACCTTACGCCATACAAGTAATGATGTCAAATCTTCAAAGCAAATACAACAGCAGCCAACTTCAAATCATGAGTCGAATAATTTTTTTTTCATGTGGTTTCCATTATCTTGAAGCATAAGCTATTACCCAACCATGTTGCATCAGAACACATCCCAATCCTTTCAGTGAAGCTTCACTAAATACCCAAAATCCTTTCGTACCAGAGGGAAGTGCTAACACTGAAGCAGAAGTCAAACAATCTTTTAATCTCTAAAAACTAACCTCGCACTCCGGTGTCCAAATAAAATCTACTGACTTCTGAGTCAGTCTCATCAAAGGTGCAGAAATCTGAGAAAATCCCTTCATAAATTTTCTATAATATCCATCAATGCCCAAGAAACTATGTATCTCAAACACCGTAGTAGGCCTTGGCTAATTAGCAACTGCTTGAATTTTCAGGGGATCAATAGACATACCTTCACAGCTCACTACATGTCCCAGAAAAGAAATGCTTCTCAGCCAAAATTCACACTTAGAGAAATTTGCATACAACTGATGTTATCTTAGAGTCTCTAATACACTTCTCAAATGTCTGGCATGATCTTCCTCAGAAGTAGAATATACTAGAATATCATCTATAAAAATAATCACAAATTGATCCAGATAATCTTTGAATAATTTATTCATAAGGTCCATAAAAATAGCTGGTGCATTAGTCACCCCAAAAGGCATGACCAAAAACTAGTAGTGTCCGTACCAAGTATTGAAAGTTGTTTTCATCACATGCACTTCTATTACCTTCACCTGATAATAACCAGATCTCAAATCAATCTTTGAGAACATAGAAGATCCAGCAAGCTGATCAAATATATCATCAATCTGTGGCAATGGATACTTATTCTTAATTGTGATTTTGTTCAAATCTCTATAATCCACACACATACACATTATACTGTCCTTTTTCCTCACAAATAGAATAGGTGCTCCCCAAGGAGAAATACTCGGACGAACAAATCCTCTATCAACCAACTCCTAGAGTTGGACTTTCAACTCCGCAAGTTTATTTGGTTGCATCCTGTATGGAGCTTTAGATATCGAGGTCGTACCCAAAAATATATCAATACAGAACTCAACATCTCTATCCGGAGGAAAACCGACTAACTCCTCAAGAAATACATCAAAAAAATCTCTTGTTACTGAAATATCAGAAATAGAACCCGCATATATATTCGCATCACGTACTGAAGCCAGAAATACAATACAATCCTTCTTCCACAATCTTCTCACTTCCAACGCAGAAATCAGGCAAGATAAAATACCTCTTAGTCCTTGAAATACATAACTTTTATTGCCCATAAATAATGTAACTTTTTTCTTAAAGCAATTAATCTGAGCTTCATATAAACTCAACCAATTTTTACCCAAAATAATATCATACGAAAAAATTGGCAACAAAATCAAACAAGACTTCCACTTCTTACCAAAAATTTCAATCTCACAGAAACAAAATTTTCTGGCTATCAAATTCTCTCCAGCCGACAAAATAATATAAAGCAAAATAGGTGATGTAATTGAATCCAGTTGCAATACATCAAAGCAGCACTCGAAAATAAATGAATGACTAGCTCCAGAATCAAACAAAGTATGACAGGGATACTCAGAAATATACTATGTACATGTCACAACATCTGAAGCATCTAGAGCCTCTTACTGATTCAAACTATACACACGTGGCTGAACTGGAGCTAGAGCTATAGAACTACTATGCTCCCTCGGATTACCACTTGGTAGTCTCCTTGCTACTGAACTCGAACCACCAACTCTACCAAATGATCCTTCAAAAATAGTACAGGGAGGAACTGTCCTCGGCCTTCTTACTTGTCTAACAAAGCTCTCGGATCTAGACTCAGATCGTCGGTCAAATCTAGGTTGTGGACACTCTATTATCCGATGTCCTAGCATACCACATCTAAAACACTGACCAGTCATCTTGTAATACTAGCCAAAATGTCGTCGTCCACAATTCTGGCATACAGGTGCCCCACTAACTGAATTAGAACTTGCTACACTGCCGCTACCAGAGACTACAATGGATACTGACTGTCCACTCCTTTTGGAATCTCCAGATATCAATCTATTCTTCTTCCCAGAAAAACCACTTCTAGAAATCTCACCACTGAGCCTCTTTCTACTAACAGTCCACCGCTGCTGAGTAGCCATCTGATCATTCTCTATCAATCGAGCTCTTTCCATAAGTTTAAAGAAATCAAAAATATAAAATGGTACCAGGGGTTGCCTCATACTATCTCGTAATCCCCTCAAAAATCTATAACTCTTATCAGTGAAAGTACTTACCAACTATGGAGCATACCTAGCCAAATCAGTAAACTCTACCTCGTACTACATAACTATTTTGCTCCCCTGAACCAATCTCAGAAAAGTCTCATGCATTTGCAGTCTTGCAGAAGGGGGTACAAATCATGCTCTAAAGACTTCAGAAAACTCTTCCCAATAAATCAAAGAGTTTAACTTACCCTGAAATTTCTCCTCCTGCTGGCCTATCCACCAGTACTCTGCTTCACCATTCAATAGAAAACTGCTAATGGTAAATTTCTATCAAGAGGACATTGTATACCATCAAATGTCTTTTCTAACCTCCTCACCAATCCTCTACTGCTCTAGGCTCAACAGTTCCCTCAGCCCTCGGAGGCTTCAATCTCAGAAATATTTATAGATGTTTATCTAGATCTTCAGATCTAGCAAAAAAAACTCTATTCTGAGTCTCGCTCATCATCTGAGCAACCAACATAGCAAACTATGAAATTGTATCTGAACCAACTACTGGGGAAGACCTATTCATAGGTATTATCTGACTAGCGCTCTGCCCATCAGTCATATCTTGGTTTGGTGGATCCATAATCACACAGAATTCATAACTATACACATAAAATATAAATAATAAAAACCTAGACATAATAAAACTATATCACTAGACTTACATATCAATTCCTATAGCTCTATCTTACGATTCAAATTTCAAAACTATTGCTCTAATACCACTTTAATTGTCACGACCCAACCCAATCAGGACGAATCCCTTCACGTTGAGTCACGATTGATGAACCCCAGGATCTAACTTTGGAATTTGTTTTCAGACTTTCTTCTAATACACAAAGAAATAAAAAACCACATAGCTACTACAAACATCCAAATATACAAAAAAACTCATCCATAATTTTTTTCTTATCATTCATCAAAATAATCATATACATTATAGTGCATGGCTATATATAGAAAGTACATAATAGAAAAACAAATTAGCCATGACCGTACAAAAATCAAAAGTTCAAAAATACCTAAGACTTCAAATCAAATCTTAAAATTTTAGTCCAAAACTTCCTTCCCTTTCTCGAATCCTGAAACCATGAAGATAACCACAATGAGCTAACAGCTCAGCAAGATCATATTAACTAATTTAAATTCCTAGATTCTCTCATTCCAAAATAATACACATAAGCTTTAAAAATAATTCATCTTAAATCAAATAATTACTGAACTGAAATCTCAAGATATAATACATAGCAAATCATTCTTTAATTCAGATATTCATAAAGAATTCAGAGAATTAAACATAATTCAGATATTCTCATAGAAATCATATAATCGGACAGAATTCAGAATATCATACAGAAATTAAATAATCAAACGGAATCAAATAACATATACAGAAGAACTGAACCGGATTCATATAACAAAAATGTTCAAATCTCATTTCAGATCACATTTTAAATCATATTTCAAATCACATATCCTTGACCCAGACATAATCTCAAAGGATTTTGACCCCTTATGCCTCCCTTCCTTGACACAGACAGAATCTAAAAGGATTATGGCCCCTTATGCCTCCCTTTGTGCTTACAGCACCAGAATCAGATATACAGAGTTATCAGATCAAAATTCATTTTCATATTCCCGGACCCAGACAAAATCTTTAAGGATTTTGGCCCCTTATGTCTCCTTTCCCTAACACAGACAGAATCTCAAAGGATTTTAGCCCCTTATAACTCCCTTCTGATATCATTCAAATCACATCAAATAGTAAATCATATCAGATTTAGAGAAATTAAATTCGTATCAGAATATCGTCAGATTGTATAATGGCAAACAATAGAAATTCAACAGAACAAAAATTCACAGTTTAAAAAATTTACTAAATTATCAGAGATCATATAAAACATCATTTCAAAGCTTTATTGTATTGAAGCAAATTTTTTAACATCTAGATAATTTTCTATTCGATAAAAACTCTGTAGAATTCAAAATACCCAGTGAAAAACTTCCATAAAATGATCTAAATGTACAAAATTGCAATCTCTACAACATACTAAAATTCTTCCACAATCTTCTCACTTCCAAAAAAAGTTTTACCGGTGCAACGTTATACCCATTTTTTGCTAACAGAAATAAAATTTTAGTTAGAAAATTCATCCAAAATCACATTTCTAAAAATTGAGAAAGGCATAATGTGCCTTACCTCAAGTCGACCAACTTTTTCAACTACGGTGACGGATGAAAACGGACCGAAGTCGCCCAAAATACAGCTTTTATTCCTCTCTATCCCATCTCTTTCTCTCTCCTCTTTCTATCTCTTCAAAAATCTGAACGAATGGGATATTTAATGGGCTGAGATATTTTGGATCGTACGAACGATAATTAATTTTGTCCCAGGACGATCGGATCTGTTTCCAATTTGTACGGACGTAATTAATTTTGTCCCTGGACGAAGGGCTCTGTCAAAAAAATTTGTTCAGCTTGTACAAATGAACTCAATTTCGTACAAACGAACTTGCACCATGTTCAGTTAGTACAGACAATTCGTACACGCTAACCATACAGATTTTCAAAACTTTCTTCAATTCGTACAGACTAACTACACAAACAAATTTTCAAAAATAACTTAAAAGTTTAAGGGTTCCACATATATATAGTCTATACACATTCTCCAAGCTCCACTCCCCTTCTGAACCATGACAATAATTGCCAACCAAGTAGGATAGTGCACCTTCTGTATAAATTCGGTTTCCAAAAGCCTATCCACTTCTTGCTCGATTGCTTACTGACGATCTGGGGAAAATTTTTGTTTCTTCTGGATAATTACTTTGCACATCAGATTCTTTGAGGGTGTGTATGATCACTTCAGGGTTGATTCCGGGCATATCCACTTGACTCCATGCAAAAACATCCTGATTTTCATATAGAAAACCTATGAATTTTTCTTCTCATTGTCTGAGAGAAGTGATCCAATCTGCATAGTCTTTCAAGGATATTCTTCTGATATAGATACAGTAGTGAGGTCTTCTACAGGGGAAACTCTCTGGAGGATATCCTCGCTTCGGAGATCAAAGTCCTCGATGCTCAGAGTAACTATTGGATGTGGTTTAACCTACCTAAAATAGAAAGTTTGTGCTATTTATTAATCTCCACATATTACACTGACTCCTACCAGGGTAAGGAACTTTATCTTAAGGTGAGGGATAAAGGCGACGATCCTAGAAATTGACTAGAGCAGCCTCCCAAAGATAGCGTTTTAAGCAGATTCTAACTTTATATTAATGAACTGATTGGAGTGTGTAGTCTGTCGAGAAAAATCCCCAAGTACAACTGGTAGACTGATTATCCCCTATGCTCGTACAGGTCAGTTATCAAATTCATACAGTGAACTTACAGTAGGTTGAAGCTTTTCTCTAGTAAGACCAATATTGAGAAAAGCTGAGTAAACATATCATCTACGAAACTTTATTATCCACAATAATTCTTTTGAAATTGTAATACGGATCACATATACCCGCATTAATCACAAGCGAGTCTTGATGAGGAGTTTTTACTCCCTCCAAATCAGAATCGTCAAGGGTGATAGAGTGATCTATATGAGCCTTCTTTGGCATCGGGTTTTCATCTACAGCCAAAAAAACCTGATCAGATAGTACAGGGCCTTCTGCGATTATCTCAATTTCACAAATTGCTATTCGATTATTCATCAGTTATCTCTGTTGTTGATTTTTTCCCCCAGCAAGATGAACTTTTTCTCGAGTAGGTGGATCCCGAATAAACTGTTGAAGATAGCCTTGGCAGATAAGTCTTTCAATCTCCTCCTTGAGTTGGTGAAAGGCTTCAGTAGTGTGGTCATGACTACGATGAAAGTGACAGTATTGATCTTGATTTCTTGTGTTTGGCTTCAAAGGATATGACCATTTCATTATATCTTGATCTCGAACAGTCATTAATGCATTTGCTCAAGATGTGTTGAGTGGGGTATATTCCTTCTCTTATCGAGGTTCCTATCACATAAATGGAGGCCTATGAGGTAGATTATTCTTCCCCTATTTCTTCCATTGTGAGGATGAATTATCCATCTCAAGTGCAGCTTTGCGCTTCTCATTTGATTTCTCAAACTACTTTTTATGAGCATTTATATCTTCATATGCAAAAATTTGTGCCTCCACACGATGGATCAGATCGACATATGAATGAACAATGTCGTGCATGAGTGTTGAATAGAAGGGGCCAGAACAAAGACCTCCAAGAAAGACCCTTCTGAGCAATTCAGGGTCTACTCCTAGAATTTGTCGAGCCTCGGTAGAAAATTGCTAAAAATATTCCTTCAACTATTCTCCCTCTTTTTAAATAGAACCAGGAGTGCATCTGAGGCTCGACAAAAATATGCATGATGGTTCTATAATGGTCGATATGCTCGTATGGGTCGGATGTCCCATCATAGGATTCGATGCTCAGTAGTTTGAAGCCAATCAGAATAGGGTGCTGAAGATTGGCTTCAGTTAAAGATAATGACTCTTGGAAATTTTGTTGTCGAAGTGTTTGCCTCACATCTCCTCCGGGGAACTCTTCCAATACTAATCTCCATAGTTCATGAAGTAGGTCATTGTGAAGGAGCTCAGTAATGTGTGCTTGCATTAAGTCTTCCGAGAGATCTGGAGAAATGCAAGGTTGTCGAGTTGCGGGTGAAGGATGGGTAGAACTTGCTGTAACGGCAAGTTCATTATTCTAACGTGATTGCAGATGTCTTCTTGGCGGAGGAAGATGAATCTTCACTTGAAGATGTTCGAGTTGAACATCATCGGCCAGTGGTGGAACTCAAGGGAGAAGAACCTCCTTTCATTGTGGTAGTGCTAGCTGTCAAGTCTCTCGGAGGAGTTAAAGGATTTCATTTTGACATTTTTTCATCTTTCGGATTCTCTCTTATAAGGAAGGTCCCAAGGTTCCTTCTCTAGCAGTATTTTTTCCCCCATAATAAAAAGAGGTAGACATCGGGCGTCTATGATTTATAGACTGGTTTTTAGATTGGTGGGGCTTGGAGCGAGAAGCTCCAACGATACGACTATTACATCTATTGACCATCGTAGCAATACTTGAAGTTGTGGGATAATGTTTCCCACAGATTGTGCCAAACCATTGCAAGCTAGAAAATACGCGGCGATAGAGTTAGAAATTTTTTTTCTCAGCGTTGTATAAATATCTAGTGCACAAATAGGAGAGAAATAGAAACACCATGATTTTTATGTGGAAAACCCTGAAAGGTAAAAAACCATGGGGCCACGCCTAGTAAGAAGAGTTCCACTAGTGTTTGTTTGAAATACAAAATGCCGACTCATCCTTGAAATTTAGGACAATTGGATTACAATGTATCCCTTTTTAGATTGAAATCTAGTTACAACATCGGGCAGAGTTTCGGCGACACTTGGGCATCGAGCAGAACTCGGGCATCACTCGGGCTTCAAGCAGAACTCCGACGTTACTCGGACAAAATTTCGACGTCATTTGGGAAGAATTACGACGTCATTTGGAAATCGAGCAGAATTCCAGCATTGTTCTGACAGAATTCCGGCGGCGATTGTCAAGGAGTTTTTCCCTCCAAATCTTCTACTCTTCTTTTCTCCTTCTTCTCTTCTTCCTCTTCTTCCTCTTGCTTGGGTCCCCTCTAAAAAAAAAGAGAGGTCTATTTATATATTTTATGGAGTGACATGGCCTGTAAATAGGAAGAGGATCAAGGGCAAAGGTGGAGTGATTCGGATGGACGGGCGATATTGAATCCCTTGATCGTGTACCGTTCGTCAGAAATTTGAAGGTCTTAATGATGTCGGAATTTGGCGATCTTGGGCTCGTTGGATTCTCCATGTCAAGCCGCTCGATTCGACAATAAGCTCGTTATGTTTGAAAAATGTTTGGTAACTCAAATTGTGATTCAAACTTTCTAATAGCGCTTCGGGTCCTTGATTTGGACTCATTTGGGCTCAAATTGAATCGAACTTGGTGTCGTTGGGTTTGTATTTCCGAGACGCTCAGTTTGACTATAAGCTTGCTGAAATCGAATTTCAGGTGATCCCATATTCAATTTTTGAAGTTTCCGACTTAATTTCGCCTCGAGATTCGTGCCCGATCAAGATGATTTTTTGATGATATATCATTTATATTTATCTTTGATAAAAAATTTAAAATAATTTATCGATTACTCATGTGTGGCTAATTAAGCTCAAAAATATGGATTTTTTTTTTCAAAGTAACTACTTCAATTATAAAATTGAGGGACTAAATTGAAATCAATTTTCTATAATCCATTGACTAAATGGTTTGGTCACATAAAACACCGGCCTTCCGGTAACTTGGTTAGAAAAGCATATGTATTAAATTTTACTTATGTTAACAGAGATAAATGTAAACATAAAAAGACTTGATTAAAAAACGTCAGAAATAACCTTTCTCTAATACATTTAAATAAGTTAAAAAATATAAATGTAAACCTAAAAAGACTTGATTAAAAAACAACGGAAATATCTTTTCTCTAATATATTTAAATAAAAATTTGACTTTTAACAAGAAAATGAAAAAAAAAAATATTCATATAACCAACCCCACCTAGTAAGATAAAAGCTCAATACACTTGTTGCTATAAAATATCATAATTTTTTTCTATTTCCTTTCATGTGAGACATGATATTAATCACATTTAAATAAATAATATTAATCAATTTTATATTTTATTTAAATATTTTAAAATGTATTATTTTATTGTCAAATTATTGCAATTTTTTTTTTAATTTGATCTTTAACTTCAAAATAGTAAATTTACAGAATAAATATCTTTAAAGTTTAATACATTATTTTCTTAAAAATTACAAATAGTTTTTTTCTGAATAAATCTAAATTAGAAATGAATCAATTGAACACGTCAATAAAATTTGTAAATGGAATGTGTCAAAATTAATAAAATCCGGGTATAAGTACAATTTTAATAATTATTTCAGAAAAAGCCGTTAGTTCCCTTACGGCAAGAATGAACCTTGAATCATCCAAATTTCAATTTTTATTATATTAATTCAATTCTCATATTAGTAGGGACTCTTACTAACAAAATAAACTTTGAGTTGATAAATGTTTATCTATTATTAAGATCAATTTAAGATATTGATGCTCTTTGTTAGGGTCAATAATCAAAAGATTACGATTGGATTATCAGGTCTTTGTGAGACATTGTGTTTTTATAGGTAATCCATTAACTGGTTCATTCTTACCATAAGAAATTTTATGACTGTGCAACTTGTGATGGGCAGTGATTTTGATGTATATTTGTGATGACTGCAACTTTCATATAAAAACACTTGAAAGAGATCAAAATTATGAGAGAGAGAGAGAAAGGTAGAGATAGAAGCTCTAGGTTTTGAGTAGAGTTTTTTCGAAAATTCAAATTCCTCCGCTTGGCGGAATTTTCGGCAATGGCGGTAGATTGTCCAGCAACAGGCGGCCGGAATTCTGTTGTTGATCCTCGTTCACCTAGTCGCATTCCTCTTGATTTAGAGGGAAATCTGGTCATGGCGGAAGAACATACAGCATAAGTTATTCGGAATTCTGAATCTTTGGATTCCGAAACTAATTCTCTTTTGTTTGACTCTTGTAAATTTCGCTCATTGGTTATTAAGGAGACTACTGGTATTCCAGTGAAGTCAATGATTCATGTGGCGGGAAAAGGGAAGGAAATTATGAACAATTTGCAATCAAGTACTCCTCGGAAGGTTTCTATGTCCAGGCCGAAGGATTTTGAGTCATCTTCATCTTCAAGCATTAAGCTTATTGTAAGTAGATTTGGGAATGGAGTGTCAAAAACTACTGCTGTAATGGGAACATAGGTTTTGGAGGAAGGCTCGTTAGATATTTGTAAAAACATCCAAGACCAAAATATGGATAGTGATGGTCCTGCGATTGGTCCTACTGTTGCCGATGTATTGCTTCGGAAAGCATATGTTAATCCCTAGATTAAACGTCCGTATATCAAAGTTAATTTATCAAATGAAGAATCTTTCTTAACAGAGGATGATGCACATGTCAAATTGCTTTAACCAAATGTAGAAAGTAATGCTGAAAAGTTAAAGCTTTCGGTGGTGGTGAAAGTCTTTGGGAGGAACATTCCAATCAATGTGGTTGCTAAAGAACTATGTCGCCAATGGAATAAGTATGGTAAATTTCATCTGACGATTTTGGGATAAGGTTGGGTCTTATGCTCTTTCTTCTTTGTTAATACTATAGAAGAGGTTCTTTCGGGAGGACCTTGATTTGTGAATGGACACATAGTGGATCTCAACAAATGGAATCCTAAATTCTCAACCAATTCTCTAAAAGGATTGTCATCCCCGATTTGGGTTTTATTGAGATGAAATTAATGTGGCTAGGATTGCTTCATTGATTGGGAAAACTCTTCTTATTGATGGAGACATGTTTCAATGGAGGAGGGAATTTGCAAGAGTTTGTGTTAGAGTGGAACTTGATAAACAATTGCCTTTGAGGGTTTGGGTGGATGGAGTGGAAGGTCACTTTTTTCAAAAAGTTGAGGATGAGAAGATATCTTCCTTTTGCTTCAAATGTGGAAAAGTATGACACTTTGTCAATGGTTGTGACATGGTGGAGAAGGATATTAGAGAGGCAGGAATTACCAAGATTGACAGACAGGTGATTGGCTTGGAAATACAGGGGTCTTTTGCAAAAGTTAATGATCCTTCTTATGGACCTTCGGTCCTAGTTGATAGAAGGAGAAAGAAGAGGTTTGTACCTTTGTAGAATAATATACAGAGGAATGTAAACAATGTAAACTGTGTGGAAGTTAAGACTTCATCTTTCAATCAACCTGACATTGAAAAAGAGATTGTTGTGGGATTACCTGTGGTTATTGAAGAACAAATTGGGGAGCTTAATCAAGTCTCTAAGGAATGCAACCTGAAAGAAAATGTGGACCGTTCAGATCTTGATGGAGGAGGATCGAAACCTTCTTTTATTTCAGGTTTGGAGAAAATCTGTCCCTCTTTAGTCCCTTTTGCAGAAGAAAATAAATTTAATTTATTGGAGTCTTGTTGTGAGGAAGATGGGGGAGTGTAAGAACCTGGGTTCGTGAAATAAGCTAGATCTAAGATGGAGGAGGGGGAAGTGGAAAATACTAAAGGGTTTAAATCAATACAGGAATTTTCAATTGAGAAAACATAAAATGTTGGGGATAGCAATGTGGAATCGGTTAGCGGTATGAGGGGTGGTTTAGGAGGTGTCAAACCAAAACTCCTGAAGGAATTAAGATCCCTTGGTTCGTTGAATTCTTCTTCTAGGATTAAGAAGGTGGAGAGTGTGATTAAAAAAAGAGGCGGGGGTCCATCCCCACGGTGGAAAAATAAGTGCAATAGCATTTTGGAATTGTAGAGGGACTAACAAAAAGAGAAGCCTCTCTTTATTTTGAAGGAGTTTATTAGAGAGAGATATATTCTTTGTTGGAATTGTTGAAACTAAAATTGCCTCCATGGATAAGTGTGAGGTTAATAAAGTGATGGGGACAAATTGGGATTATTTTTTGGTTCCATCTGAAGGTTTGTCTGGTGGAATATTGGTGCTTTGGAAATCTAATCTGGCTTCATTCTCAATTATTGAATCTTCTTCCGAATGTGTGGTGGGAAATCTGAATGTAATTAATAAAGGCAGTTGGTTGAATTCTACTGTTTATGGCAACAAGGATGTATATAAAAGAAGAAGGTTATGGAAGTGCTTGGAAAGGATGATATCCTCTGATTTCCGATTTTTGGTGGAGAAAGTGGCTTGTAATATGAATACATAGGGAAATAACTTTATTACTTTGGCAGAGAAGTTGGTGTTAATTAAATCAGTTGTAATGTCTATTCCAGTGTTTTATGACGCATTCATTAGTTCCTTAAAGCATCTTAAAAGAAATTGATAAGATGTGTATGAATTTTATTTGGAGGAAACAAGGAGAGAGCCAAGGACTGTACTATATTGCTTGGAAGGAGCTTGGCAAACCATCTGGAGGACGGTGTATGAAATCAGCTGCTTCTATTTGATGATCGGTCAGAGCTAAATTTGCTTGGAATTTTTTGAACAAAAAGGATTCTCTACTAAACAAGTCATTATATGCTAAGTATGGCCATGATATTTGACAAGGAAATTCTATCAAAATCTGTTCTATCACTTGGAAAATTCTTTGTAATGGTATTGTTTATCTACATTCATTAGTTAGATGGTAAATTGCTACAGGTTCAACAATTAACACCTTAAGTGACGTTTGGTTGTTGGATAAGCCAATTGATAAATGGCCTCCGTATGTTGCTGTATTGGATGGCGAATTCCCTACATTGGATTATTTCATTGAGGAAGGTAAGTGGAACAACGAGGTGCTAATCAATTACTTTAGAATGGATTTGGTTGAGAATAATATCGCATGATGTAGTGAATGATAGGTTGGAGCTCATGAGAAAGTTTACTGGTAAGTCCATTGCTGCTATGACATTAGAGTCGGATGCAGAACAAAAGATGGAGACGGAGTATTGGAGTTGGGCGAAAAGCTTGAAATTATCATCTCAATTAGAGCTGTTTTGGTGGAGACTTTGGAAAAATGCTATTCCACAAGAGATTTTCTTTATGATAGAAGGATCTTGGATCATAATTTATAGTCCAAGAGACTATAACATGAGGGAAGATGTAGAACATGTGACTGTTAAATGCTCCCAACTTATTGTGGTCATTGAATTGGTAAACAAATGGGGATTTTTTGTTACTACTTTTTCTATATTTGGGTATTGTGCAAAAGGGCTGAAGGTGCTTTCCAAAATCTAATCCTTTCATTGCTTATCTCTACTGTGGTTTGGTCTTTTACTGTTGGAAAAGTAGGAACTTGGTTATTCATGGTGGAAAAGAATATGGCTCTTGTTTTATTGCTTCTAATGCAATTGCTTTGGTTTCTATCTTTTCTAATCTTAATCACTTCTCAGACCACTAAGGTGTTAACCAACATCAATTGAATTCTAATTATTGGCACCCTCCTCCACCCGATTTGATTAAGGTTAACATTAGGGGTGTCAATTTTTAACACGACCCGAAATCCGACCCGAACCCCACCCAAAAAAATCCGGGTTCGGGTCGACCCGTTTCTGAAATGGGTCGGGCTCGTGTTAAACAAAATGACCCGTTTCAAAAAACGGGTCTGGTTCAGGTTGACCCGGCAACCCGAAATTGACCCGAAAATCCTATGCCCGATCTACTGCCCGCCCTGCCCGAAGTGTCAACTGTCAAGTTGCGTCGATGCCTGCGCGGTGCGCATCCCAAAGAGTCGAAACGGTCGAGTCTCGTGCGAACCATCCCGCGCGTGTGCGAACCCGAAGCGGCGAACCATCCCGCGCACGTGCGTCCCGAGTCCCGACTCCGCTGCAGGCGCTGCGCTGCGTGTCCTGAACCCTAAGCGGCGACGCCAACGCGTGCCGCGCGCATGCATCCTGACTCAGCAGTGGCGCAGCACATCCCGAACGGTCGAACCATAAGCAACAACACGTGCTGCCACTGCTCCCGGGCTCCGCCTGCGACGCGTGCTACTGCTGCCGCTGCTCGGCCGATGCTGCTGCTTCGGGTCGTGTCGTGTCAACCCGGCAACTAGCGCTGGTCGTGTCCGGGTTGAAAAAATCTACCCGTTTACAAAAATGGATCGGGTTCAGGTTGACCCGTTTAAAGCCAGGTCAATTTGATTTCGACCTGAACCCAACCCGTTGACCCGAATTGACACCACTAGTTAACATTAATGCATCTCTTTCAAATTCTAATATGGCGGCAACGAGAGGAATTATTAGATCATAAGGGAAGATTTCTATTGGCATTTGACTTTAAACTCATACATTGGGACATTTGATATTTGGAATTAGTGGCTTTTTGTTTATTAAAAAAAGTTTTACAAAAATGTATGTCCGATGCAAAAGGCTTAATTATTGAAGGAGATAACTCCAACATTATCAAGTATCTACAAGAAACTCATAAGAAGAAGGCTACGAATGATAATAGGATGACATTAAAGACTTATCAATTCTTAAAGATTTTAATAATATTTTATTTTATTTTCCTAATAAAAATTGTAATAAATTAATAAAATTTTGTGCTAACTATACTTTAGAATGAGATTTCATTTGGGAAGTGGTAGATTGTAATAAGGTTCCTCTATTTTTTTCTTCGTTAAAGGAGTGTGATAGGTATTCTATCACTTAGTAGTTTGTATTATGGACCTTCCTTTTTATTTTTAAAGCAAAATGCAGTTTATCAAAAAAAAAACTTTCATATAAAAATGGTAGTAAAACTAATGTGGAAAAAACAATTTAGCCACTTTGATTATAAAAAATAACTTTTCATCAATAATAATTCTACAAAACTGTGATACAATAATAAGAAAATAATAGCTAAATAAAATTCTGATTATTATTTCAAAAACAAAACAGTGCAAAAACTATCACAAACAAACCCTGAGCTTTTACTTTCTATAGCCAGAATTCTACTACACCACCTAGCTTCTTTGAGCAAGTTAAATGAATGACAACCGATATTAAGATACAAAAATAACATCAAATGAAGGTAGCAAGGCTTCTTTTGGTACGGGTTTTTTACCGTTTTTTAGAATAGCTTTTCAGAAATTAAAAATTTTATATTAAAAAACTATTTTTAAAAACAATAAAAAAACCGTCCCAAATGAACCTTAAATCTCAGCAAAGAAATAGTAAAGCCAAAACTCATTGATCTGTTTTCATTATCTGACTTCAGCATTCTTTGTATGCAGCAATAAAGTATAATCCAAGAACTAGCAAAATATGAACATTCTTCACATCGATATACAAAACAAATGCACATGTCCACAAATTTATTTTAGCAGTTAAATGAGTGAAACGGAGAAGGCTTCTTATTTTTTCTGATTCAAAGCCAAGTCGCATTAAAGCAAACTTGAAAAAAATGATAAGCAGGACGAGCTAACGCAAAATAGAGAAGTTGGAATTGAAAATTTACAAGAAATAAAAAAGATTAGGAGGGGTTGTGCCCGTTATGTCAAATTTCATGATGAATCAGTTCTGTGGTTTCTTGGTTTCAGTTCTCTTGCCATATATCAAGCCAGTGTCCTGGATGAATGATGTTACAGAACCAGAAGAATGCGAATTATTAATTTAAGTGATCTATAGAAAGTACGTACCTGTGGATCAGGAACGGGCTTTCTTTTCTCAATGTAACGATTAGGATCTGAAGCTGCAGCTAAAGCTGCTCTCTCCTGAATCAAAATGAGTCATCAACACTAGCGAGGAAGTATGCATTTTACTTCACGTAAATAGAGCAAAAGAAAACCACCGAACTATTAGAGTTCATAGGGAATCGTTATAAATACTAAAACTGTCAATGACTTCTAGTGTTGATATTTGGTGCATCCCATGACAGCAACATGATATAAATTGAATTTTAAATTCAAGTATATTTAATGATTAACAATCACATAATATATGATAACTTTAACTTTTGATGCAACACTAACAAGTTCATATAATCAAGCACAAATCTCAGCGCAATTTATGAATCTCAAAACACTCAAAAATACAATTGAAAACTTCTTAAAGATCATTTGATAGATCAACCTACCACTAATTTTTGCATGCTTATAATCAAAATAAGAGTCTTGACAAGACGAATCCGATAAGCTCAAAATTATTCAATTATGACATCCCATTGTTTAAATTTG
The DNA here is from genome assembly GCF_001605985.2 of Dendrobium catenatum. NCBI lineage: Eukaryota > Viridiplantae > Streptophyta > Magnoliopsida > Asparagales > Orchidaceae > Dendrobium > Dendrobium catenatum. The sequence goes on from NW_021320105.1 coordinate 41,092, forward strand.
TGCAATTGAGGCTCGCCTTGAGACCCATCTCAGCACAATTCCAATGAAAAATGCCACAATGCTTACGCCTCTAGCTTTTTCTCGAGCATTTTTATGAGACTTGTACCTTAACTTAGCTGAGACATGCCTCACCTCGCTGGTGTTAGGCATACGTCTCACCCTATTTATATATATTTTAATTAAAACTTAGCTAAATTTTAAACTAAAACCCCGATTAAATCACTCCTTCATGCACCCCCGAGCCACAACTTACTCTCTACTACCCTGCCATCGAGAATCACTTGAAAGTTGCGCACTACACCACCTTCTATAAAATTTTTAAGCATTATTCTGATCTTCATACTGATGAAAAATATTTATAAAAGAGAAAGATAACTTAAATAAATGAAAAAGAAAAAGATTGAGACTCCACAGGATGAGGTAGAGGATAAATCAATTTGTTATGATGACGACTCAAATAAAAACCCTCTCAATGATGACAGTGCAGATGATTTATGAGTTGTTGTTAATTATTTTAGCTTTCTTTAAAAATTAAACGAGGATGAGTAAGAAACCAAGAAAAAAGATATTTGGAGTTGAATTTGATATTAAGTGATACTTTTATGGAATTTCTATATTTTGTGCTGTTTGGCAATTATAATATTTGGATTTTAATTCTATTTCACAAAATTTATCACTTGTCACTTTACGTTTTGTACAATTTTTTATTTCATATGTATGTTAATTTGTTACTTCATAGTTCAATAGAAAATTAATATATCATCCTTTAACATATTATTTGAGTATTATATGAAAAAACCACTTTCAATTTTTATTTTCACTATATGTAATTTTTCAATTTTGAGGCCTAAGCCTCATCTCACGAACAAAAAATGTCTCAATAGCTAATTACGTGACATAATTAAAACATTAACTTGTCCAAAAAAATTAAATGGTCAAGGGGAATCAACAAGTACCATCTAATTGGGTGTCCTAATTTCTAGGGTTATTAAAATAGGACCGGCCAATTCAACTGTTTCAACCAAGAATTTCAAATGCCTCACATAAGTAGAATTTAGGATAGGCGAGCGAAAGGGCTATGCTTCAGGAGTGAGATTCACACCCGGGCATAGGTGTAGGAATCGATCCCTTCAGGTTTTACTAGTCTATGAAGGGGAAGAGGAGAGCGGGAATGAGTTGGAGGTTGTATTGGAGAAAACTGAGTAGTTACACCTAGATGTGGCGGAGGTGTCCTTGAACTCAATAGTGGGATTTACTCCCAATCACACTAAGTGGTGGAGCACTTCAGTCCCCTAGATTTAGGTAGTACGAATGTGATTCTGGGATAAAGTGGCTACAGACTCTGGGAGATATGAGGGTGAACTAGAAAACTTTGACCATGGAGATATAAACTGAAGGGAAACAAGTAGTGTTTCAAGGGGATGCCAACTTATGCAAGACCATGGTCTCTTTAAAAATCATGCTCGGGACAATTAAGAATGCAGGCCAGGGATATTTGGTAGAGTTGCAAAGCATAAAAAAGGTCAAAGAACAGGATGCAAGGAAAATTCCAGTAGATTATGCAACAATATTAGAATGTATTTCAACCACTGGTCGGGTTACCACCACGTCGAGAGCACGAGCATGGCATCAACTTGAAAGAAGGGACTTCTCCCATCAGTTTCAGACCATAGTGTTACCCCCAGATCCAGAAAGATGAGAGAGAGAGATCAGGGAGATGATGGAAGCAAGGATCATCAGACCTAGTGTGAGTCCCTTCTTTAGCCCGATACTTTTGGTGAAGAAGAAGGATGACAACTGAAGGTTCTGTGTAGATTACAGAGCTCTAAACAAGGAAACAATATTAGATAAGTTTCCAACTATAGTGATAGATGAACTCTTGGATGAGTTATTAAAAAAAAACTCTTTGATAAGTTATTTGGAGCTATGATCTTTTTCAACATAGATTTGAAGTCGGGATACCATCAAATCATGAGGAAGACAGCAGATGTGCATGAGATGTCATTCAGGATATATGAAGGACACTATGAGCTCCTGGTGATGTCTATTGCCCTTGCCAATGCCCCAACCACCTTCCAACCACTTATGAACCAAGTGTTCCAGCCATATCTCTGAAGGTTTGTCCTAATATTTTTTTATGACAATTTGATATACAGTAGGGCAGATGCAGAACACTGAGAGCACTTGAAGCCTATCATGGAGACATTGAGGGAGAATCAGTTGTTTTCCAACTGAAAAAGTGCACATTTGGGCAATTACAGGTGGAGTACTTAGGGCATGTGGTCTCCGGAGCGGGGGTGTCAACTAACCTGTATAAAATTCAAGCCATGGTGGACTAGCCTCTCCCTAAGAACTTGAGGGAGTAGCCGGGGTTCTTGGGTTTCATTGGTTACTACCTAAAGTTTGTGAAGGGATATGATACCATAGCAAGACCTTTAACAAGGCAATTAAAAAAAAGATAATTTCAATTGGAGGGAAGAGGCGACCCAAACCTTCTAGGAGTTAAAGACAACGGTGACTAGTGTACCTTTGCTGGCACTTCTAGATTTTAGCAATGCATCAGGGTATGGGCTAGGAGTGCTCATGCAAGATCAGAGACCTATTGCATACTTCAGCCAGGTGCTCACACCCAGGGCAAGACTCAAGGCAGTGTACGAGAGGGAGCTGATGACTATTGTCTTGGCCATTCAGAACTGGAGTTCCTACTTGTTGGTTAAAAACTTCCTAATCAAGACAGATTAGAGGAGCCTAAAGTATATAATGGAACAACGGATGGTCACAGAGGAGCATCGGCGGTGGTTATCCAAGTTTTTAGGATATGATTTCGAGATATAGCACCGACCTTGCCTAGAAAACAAGGAAGCAAACTCCCTGTTTAGGAGAGTGGAGGAACCTCTGTTGACACTCTTGTCAATACCCATGAGCCTAGATTGGAAAGCCTTAAAACAATAGAATGTACATAATGAAGCATTGAAGATCATGGCCAATTTATTGTAGAACCCGATTAGTCACCGTGGTTACGCACTAAGAGGAGCCCAACTGCTACACCAAGGGAAATTTGTTCTACCAAACGGAACAGGATTCATCCACAAGGTGATACAGGAGTTTCATGGCAAAAGCGTTAGAAGGCATTTCGGACTTCAGAAAACCTACAGCCGATTATTTGCAGAACTATACTGGGTGGGGATGAACCGTGACATAGAGGACTGGTGGCTCGATGTGATGTATGTCAAAGGCACAAGTACTTAGCCATGACACCAGCAGGGTTATTATAACCCCTAGCTCTTCCAGCGAGGGTATGGAAGGAGGTGACGATGGATTTCATCAAGGGTTGTCATAATAAAAGGGTTCTCAGTGATATTAGTAGTAGTGAATCGACTAAGCAAATATGCCCACTTCATCCCTCTGAAGCACCCTTATACTACGGTTACTATGGCTACTATTTTCATATGATAAGTGGTGAGCTTGCATGGATTCCCTGAAGCTATTATGTCAGACAGGAACAAGGTGTTCCTTAGCCACTTCTAGAAAGAATTATTTCTTTTATAAGGGACAATCCTAAAGAAAACTATAGCCTACCACCTCCAAATAGATGGCCAGATATAGGTGGCCAACAGAAGCGTAGAAACTTCTTTGAGATGCTTCGCATTAGAAACGCCGAAGAAGGGGGCAAGGTGGATTGCGTGGGCCGAGTATTGGTACAACACATAATACCATTCAACTGCAAAGACCACTCCCTTTAGGATTCTCTATAGGAGAGATCCACCTCACTTGATGCATTACGAGCAGAACACTACACCAGTATCCAATATAGAGCGGTACTTAGAAGAGAGGGATAAGATATTATCTGAGCTCAAGGGACATTTGTTGAGAGCCCAATAGATCATGAAAAGGAAGGCTGATGAGCACAGAAGAGAAGTAAACTTCAAGCCAGGAGAGATGGTTTACTTAAAATAGAGGAACTACGATAGAGGACCTACAGACAGAAAACACTAGCAAGGAGGAAGAATGAAAAATTATCCTCACAATACTTTGGGCCTTACAAGGTCTTGGAGCGCATTGGAGCAGTATCCTATCGATTGAGGTTATCATCCACATCAGCATTACACCCAGTCTTTCATGTCTTCCAACTGAGGAAGGCAATCGGAGAATACTCACCATCAACTCTACCATCGACATTGATAGAATATATGGAGGTCATATTGGAACCCCTAGAGGTAGCTGGTGTGCGTGGTGAAGGTGCAAAAGCAAAAAAGGTGCTAATCAAGTGGAAGAATCTGCCATAGCACAACACCACGTGGGAACCATTCGAGATAATCAGAAGGAAGTTCTCAACCTCCACCGTGATGACAAGGTGGTACTTTTGGGGGAGAATTATTGATGTGGAAGCAGAGGCAACAGCCCCAGCGGCTGATTTGGTCGGTCCAACAAGGATCCAATTACTTATGTTATGAGGGGATTAATTAGGAAAGGAATTTCCTAATTTAAATTCAAACAAGAGAGAGAATTAATTAAGGCAAGAGGTGGGAATTAGGGGGGAAATATATTAGGAAAGGAGACTAAGGAGGTGGGAGAGCGTATTTAAGGGGAATTTTAGGGTAATTTTGTTTTATACAGAATTTGAGTTATGTTGCAGTATTTTTCTTTTGTGAAGGCTTTCTAGTGGCGTCTAGGATTAGCGGGAGAGACGATCAACCACTCTAATTGTAGATCGATCGTATCTTTTATTTTTTGTCGTGTTATTAATAAAAATCAGCCATTATTCACCTTAAATCTGCTTTTTTTTTCTTTTTTTTTCTTTTTTTTTTTTGAGAATTTCCTGTTGTGGTTTGTTGTTTTTGTATCCAAGGCGCATCACGCAATTGAATTCTAGAACCCACTTCCAGCATTTTGTTTGGCTGAAAGTTCGGAAGCTTTACTTAAAGATTAAAATTTTTAAATTCAAGACATTTCACCTGTATTAAATAGTAAAGTTTTAGTCAATCAATTTTGCAATTGAATTTTAATTGCCATGAGATACGTGCACTTACATGCTTCTACCGCATAGCAAACAAGCACAATGAACCTTTGATTTCATCCCCGGTCTGAATTTTGCAATCAATGAAGTACAGTTGGATTTTGTGTTGATTCATGAATTATGGTCACGCGCATGTAGTTTGTTCCACCCTAGTAAAGAGTGCCCTCAAAAAATAGCTCAACTCTAGAAGGACATGGAAAAAACAAAACAGCATTCAATTTTCCCTTACTTTCGATCCCTCTGCTTTTTTCCTTGGGTTTAACAAACCCCAGGCATCTATCTCATTCCCAGGCATCGAAACAAGTTCAAACCAAAATCAGTCATTTATATATTTTTACTGCTGTTGTTGTGTGATGTTCCTTAGTCGACCATCCTACTAAAAAACTGATTACAATGTTGTTGAAGAACATCACACTGATAAAGTGATTTAGGAGAAGATAAAAAAAATAAAAATAAAAAGGATAAGATAAAAAAAAACCCAACTCTAAAATGAAAAAAAAAAATAATAATAATAATAATAAAGAAAAAACAATCACTAAAAAACGTCAAAAGCAAATCTCTACAATTAAGAAAAATAAAGAGGATTAGAAGTGAATTATAAATTAATTCAAAGAGATAAATTAAGTTGTCTTTGAAGAAACACAAAGACAAGAAAAATCTTTGAATTTAGATTAGAGACTTGTTAAAACTTGGAGAGTGAAGAGATGTATTTGAGTAGTATAATTACTATTTTTTTTTCAATGAAATCTACCCAACTAAGAGCAAACTAAGCAAGACAAGTAATTTGATGTTCAAAGTAATGATTGCTATAACAGACTCACGCTTACAGTTATATCATGAAGTTATGGGGAGTACTAAAATAAATGCTTAAGATAAATAAAATATTGATGGTTGAATTAGATTGGTTTTATATAAAATGATTCAAACTAAACAAGACAAGTAATTTGATGTTAAAAGTATTAATTGCTACAGAAGAGTCAAGCTTACAAGTTATATCATGAAGTTATAGGGAATATTAATCGAATAAATGCTAAGGATAAATAAAATATTGATGGTGGAATTAGATTGGTCTTATAACATAAAGTGATTTAAGAGAAAATTTTGGAGTGGCCAACGAATTTTAGGGTTCTATCATGAATCAAAATAAGCTCATATACTTTTGTATTTCACCAAACAACTTATGCCACATATTCCAAACAAGTAACTTGTAGTATGTTATTTGCACAAAATAAATGAAAAAAAAAAAATTTAGAGGATAATTGGATTAATATTAATTGAATAAAAATTGAATATAAAACAAAATTTCAATGTATGCCAGATTAAAAATGACGAGTTAACAATATTGAATGATAAATTTTAGTTAAATTTGGTAAGTTTAGACACCTGGGATAAGTTCTACAAAAATTAAATATGCATAAAGGTATAAATTTTACTAGTTAACCTCGATGTCTAAATGAACTAGTGTAAATTGAACCAAATTCATAAGCCGGCTTGAAATAAGCTAAAAGAATAGCTCATGTGTCAAGCTTGTAAACCAAACTAGAGACCTAGACTAGGCAAGTTAGCTCGCAAGCCAACTCTATTAACAAAAAAACAAGTACAACAACAATATAAAACCTTAATCCCACAACGTAGGGTCGGCTACATGAATCATTTTTCTCTATTATGCTCTGTTAAAAGTCAAATTTTCATTTAAATCTAATAAAAAAATCATTTTTAATATTTTCTAACAAATTAATAAGTACTAAATTCTAAAATTACAAGGGTTTAAACATTATTTTAGATTTTTTTTTTTTTTTGGGATTCAAGATAATCTCTTAATAGGACACAATGGAGATAAAGGATTCATGTAGCCGACCCAACGTAATAGGATAAAGACTTGGTATTGTTATTGTTGTTAGTGATGGTGGTGATGATGGATTCAAGAGAGTAGCTTGTGAAAATATTGCAATCTAATAATAAGATCATAATCTATAACAACTACATAATCATACTTGCTAAAAACTAAGCACCAAGATAGAATAGATATAATAACAGCTTCTTTTTTCAACATGTGCTCTCATTTTCCATTTACTGAATGGAAAATTGGAGGATTCAGCATCAGAAGGATGCTAATGAAGAATCATGAAGTTACGAAGAATAAAACGTAAGAAATCTAGTTATCCTCATATTCCCCCCAACTTTATATTCTTGTGTTTTTAATCTATCAATGGAGCTCCTCAAATTCACTTTCATCATCTTTCTTTCCCAAAAAGGCGAGACAATTCATGAGATGATTTGAACTCAATCGATATAAGCTTGCGCAGTGAGTAAATTAATTAAGTCAATTCGAGTTTTGAATTTGAGGTGGCTCAAGCTTGACTCGACTTTCCTAAAATGAAAATGTGCCTCAAGATTATCCTATAGTAACAAAATATCATAAAGAAAGGAATTTTTTTTTAATTTGAGGATAGATATCAAAGAAATCGCTAGCCAAAGTCAGTTTTTTTTAAAATAAGAATTTTAGATAAATGTGTGGTTAAACTTAGAAGAATAGAGACCCAAATCATTATAGCAAGATTTTAACAGTGACACCAATTTATGGTCCCATAACTTTATTTTGTTTCATGCATATGTTTTTTCCCCTGCTCAAAATTTTCAAGACAGTAGAAATAATTTTGTGTTTCAGTGGTTGGTAACTGGCGAAGCAACTTTTTGACAAAAAGGCAAACTTCTTTAAATTCAAATACTGCTTTCTTTGAACATGGTAGATTGGCTTTAAGAAAAACAACTTTTGGGACTAATTTCTTTACTAATTGGGAGCAGAGTGAACGTTCTTGGCGATTTTGACGGAACGAAGGCGAACGGTGGTTCTCCGTCGGCTAGGTATGGCCGATGGAGATCCTTGGTGGTGTTTCTCTGTCGATTTTGACGGAATGAAGAACAAGAGGAGCGGTGAAGAGCGAAGAGCAATATCGGCGTTCTTGGCGATTTTGACCGAACGTAGGCGTTCGGTAGTTCTCCGTCGGCCATACATGGCCGACAGAGGTCCTTGGTGGTATTTTGGTATAGAAGCTATCCATTTGAAGTGGATTTGGGCGAAGATGTTGTTTCTTCGTCAGACTGATTTAGCCATTGTTCGTGTTTGTGGTTTTTACTCTTTTGCCGTTAGATTATTGATTGATTTCGGTAGGATTTCAAGTCTGGAGGTGATTTTAAAGAAGATTTGTCGTTTGCTCAACATTGCCTTTTGGTTTTCTTGGAATAAGTCTTCCGCTCAGGGGCTGATTTTTTCCTCTGTTTTTTATGGTGGAATTTTTGACCAAATTTTGCTTGTGGTTGGGATGTTCTGCTGGAATTATTCCTGAATTTACCTGTGGCGATGCTGTTTGAATTCGGTTGGTTTTCATGGATATCGGGAAGTGGTGCTTGGAGCAGAAAAAAATTTTATGATTTACTGTTGGAAAATGAGAGATTCTTGAAGTGGAATTGTTGTTTGTTCAAGAAAATTTGGTGTGAATTTTGTTCTCAGAGATGTGGAATGTTTTGTTCTAAAGATTTATTAATGAAGGTTATGGGGTTTGAGGTCATTTCTTGGCCTCTTGAGGTTGGAGCTATTGTTATGGATTTGTCTGCTTTGTTTGGTTCTTCTAAGATGTTTGTTGTTGGACGCATAGGTGATGTACTTAGGTGGGATCTCATCCCAACTAAGTCAATGGATTCTACTGATTTGATCTTTGAAGATCTTGGTGTGATTGCTGAAGGCTGGAAGGGAATGGAGACTTTTGTTTCGTCTCTTGATTCTCAGCTATTCTTTGAAGTTCAAGTCTTATTGATTAAAGACTTGAAGGATTTGAAGTTTATTGGTTTGTCTCATGTCAGTGTGATGAGGGAGGTGATGATTATCAGTTCATATGGCTTTGGAAAGAATGAGGCCGATTATTGGCCTCTTGAGTCGGGTGTCGGTGTTATTGCTTCATCGACTTTGCTTTGATCATGCATGGTGATTGTTATTGGAAGCTTTGAAGTTTCAGCGGATTCATCGCTTGATTGGAGCCCATTGGCCTCTAAGGATGTTGAAGATGGTCATTTTGGTGTTTTGACAGCTTTTTTAGTTGCCCGTTTACTTTTTGTAGTTTGTAGTTTTTATGGTGATTTCTTGTAGGGTTTTATGTCCTTGAAATTATTGTAATGAAATGTGCGATTTTTACTAGGTTTCATTTTTCATCTATTGGGAACTCTGGGATATTAACCAACCTTTTAGGTTATTTTAATATTTGGTGTCTCCATCACCCCAATGGATTTAAAATGAAATTTAGTAGATCGCATATCCATTATGATAATTTTAAAGGGCTTGTCTTTGCTTTCTAGTTTGTAATAGTTGTTTCTTTTTTAATGCAATTTGCATTTCTTCAAAAAAAAAGGAAAAAAATACACGGTTGTTTTCTAAATGAGGTTTGACCAAATAAAGATTAATCAGGCCAATTGTTTATTACTTGAATAGAAAAATAATAAACCTTCTTATGACTCCATTAAATAAACTAAATAATATAATATTCAAATTAATAATGCACAATTTATAAGCAAGATATTAAATTATTATTATAAATTTTATAATAATATCAATTTGGCCATCCAAATAACTCAATTTATATCAAAATGCTTTTTACCAAACTAATTCATCTCTTTTGGAATTTTGTTGAAAGAAAGAGTATAGTAAGAAGATATTTTTTATTTTGAAAAAAAAAATGGAGTTAGAGAACTAGGTACACACATGAAACATAAAAGTTTTATATGATAATTTGAAAAAAAAACATTTAAATATTATTATAAGATAAATAGTATTTATTATATTTTAAAATTGGTTAAAATAAAATGTTTTAGGTTAATTTGGTTTGAAGGAGAATAGACTGATAGAGAAAAAAGGAGGTTTATTACATGTAAAAAATATATTTTGGTTGTATTATGAGATAGATTTTAGGGTTATCAATTTTACATTATAAGGTTAAATTTAGAAAAAAATATGTAAATGTAGATTATGCACATGTTGTGAATTAAGGACAAGTTAATTAAGGTTAATTCAACATTGAAGTAAACTTAAAATTGAAAAGTATATCTACTAAAATTTAAAGTGTGTGATTATACTTTTATTTTATAATGGTTATAGTTTTATCAATGATTTAATGCATTGACTAATATGACCTTTTATATGTACACTATACAAAGTTAATATTGCTAAAAAAAGAAAATTTTCATTGCAGAAATGATTAAATGATTTCTTTTCAATGAAGATTGTGAGAATACGATTGACTTTAGTGACCTTAGCATTCTAAATGAAAATATATATTTTTATTTTTATCAGCGTATCAGTTAAGTAGAAGTTAGCGAGGCTTTAAAGAAAATGAAGTGTGAAAAAACAAATGGACATGATGATATTCCAATAGAGGTGTGCAAATGCTTAGGAGATGAAGGAATTTCTTGTCTTACTAAACATTTTAATATTATTTTGAATACTAGAAAGATGTCAGATGAGTGGAGAATGAGTGTGTTGATTCCTATTTTTAAGAATAAAAGTGATTCACAAAATTGTGCAAATTATAGATGAATTAAGTTGATGTGTCATATTTTAAAAATATGGGAGAGAGTTATTGAGCATAGGTTACGACGTGATGCTAATGTTTCTCAAAATCAATTTGGATTCATGTCGGGTAGGTCTACTATGGAAGCTATTCATTTATTGAAAGGGTTGATGGAGTAGTTTAGAGAGACTAAGGAGGATCTACATATGATATTTATTGATTTATAGAAAGCATATGATAAAGTTCAAAGAGAAGTGTTATGGAGAGTTCTAAAAAAGAAAAGGGTTAATAATTCTTATATTCAAGTCATTAGGGATATGTATGTAGGAGTTGTTACTTGTGTTCAAACACAAGGTTATTTGACCAAATATTTTCCTATTTTAGGATTACATCAAGGATCAGCCTTAAGCCCTTATCTTTTTGCTTTAGTCATGGATGTTCTCACTAGACATTTGCAAGAGAAAGTACCTTGGTGTATGGTTTTTAATGATAATATTCTTCTTGTCGATAAGACTAGAGAGGGAGTTGAAGGTAAACTCGAATCATGGAGGTCAACCTTAGAGTCTAAAGATTTTTATTTGAGTAGATATAAATTACATAAATGGAGTGTAATTTTAGTAGTAATAGATCGAGTGGAGTGTTTGTGACTTTAAGTGATCAAGTCATTAATAAGTGTACACGTTTTAGATATCTTGGGTCTATTATTCAAATTGATGGTGAAATAGATGGGTATTATTATTAGAATTCAAGTTGGATTGTTAAAGTAGAGGAATGCTTCGGATTTGTTGTGTGATAGAAAAGTACCACTCAATCTTAATGGAAAATTTTATAAGATGGTGGTTAGACCTGCAATGCTTTATGGTGCAGAATGTTGGCCATTAAAAGAGAAGCATAATATTAAGTGTTGCTGAGATGAGGATGCTCAAGTGGATGAGTGGACTTACTCTTAGAGACAGGATACGAATCGAGCATATTCGGGAAATGATTGAAGTAGTTCCAGTGACAGATAAAATTAGAGAGAGTCGCCTAAGATGGTTTGGTAATGTAAAACATCGGCCATTCAATGACCCTGTTAGGAGAGTATATGTATTAGATTTGGCTTATGTTAACAAAGGTAAAGGTAGACCTAAAAAGACATGGTTAGAAAATATTAGAAATGATCTTTCTTTATTAGATTTAAATGAGAATTTGACTCTTACATTGACACAATGAAGAAAAAAGATTCATGTAGCCAACCCCATGTAGTGGAATAAAGGCTTGATGTTGTTGTTGTTGTTGTTGCTGCAGCATAAATTCCTTCATACTGTTCTAAATGATAAATTTAAAAAAATCTTATTGAAACTCCAGTATTTAAAAATGTATATATAAATATTAAATGGATGAAAGGAATACCAAAGAAAATGTATCGCATGAAGGAGTTCACCTACTAATGAAATTGGTTGGGGATGTAATGTGCTAGCGCAAGTAGAATGAAAAGTTTTGAAAAAGAAATAGAAATGATTGTCTTAAACTGAACAATTTTTTAGACGGTGTTCCTGGGAATGGTGTTTTACCAAAAAGATATGATATAAGAAATTTCTAATAAAATATTATGTTTTACAAATGATATTCTCTTTAACTTACCAAATAAATTGCACTATACCTGTTTTAATTTCTTTTAAAGAAAATGTTAATGATTACTTATAATAACTTGTATGCATTTATTTTGATTTTTGAAATTTTATATTATAGAATTATATTTATCTACTAAGTTGTTGTGTGACTCAGCCCATTATAAGATTTTAAATTTTTTAGAAAAGGCTCTTTCAAATTAAATGGATAACAAAGAAGAATTTGTATGCAGAAGAAGAAAAGCGAGTGAATAGAGTTCTTAAAGGAAATGTACTAGACAGAAATAAATTATACATAGTTCGGACATGAATGAAAGTTCTGTTGATTAGTGGCTTTTTATACTTTGGAAGATCATTGTTGGATTAATTATAATGTTAATAGAAAAAAATAACTAGCATACAACCACCAGTACCCACCTTGATATTCCAAAGCTCTGGGATTTGGTCATGACAAAAGTGATATCAGAGGAAAAGGTTATCTTAGAAAATATGAACTATAATGAAAAGAGTCATTAAGAAGATCAATAAGATTTACATAGCTGATTAAATATTACATTTAATTCTAATTAGGTGTTCTACTTTTATGCATTTATAAGGCCCTATCGATGATCAAGAGGAAGTAAGACAAAAAACATTATGGAGGGAGTTGGAGTTTTGCAAAATAATATGAATGCCCTCATATAAATGATGACAACGATAATGGAACGGATACAAGATTCATGTTCTCAGCCAAATGCAAGCAACAATAGAAACACCTCAATAGACAAATATCCGAAGTTGTTTCAAATATGCCGAAACCACCATTTACTTTGTTGAAGGGTAAGTTAAAAGTTAATACCATGCATTTGGAAAGATATTAAATGACATGTTAGGTATCACTAGCAATTTTCGCATTGGATGGAAAAGCTGAGAGGGAGTGAAAAGAATTGTATTAAAATAAATCTGGAGGAATACCTAGCACGCAAACAAATGGGAAAACTTCTGTGAAAACTTTCAAAGATTGGTTTTTGTTTATTTCTGTAATAAGGTAAATGCTGGACAAATTCCATGCGATAAATTCATGATGCAATACGAGGCAAACCTTATAACCATATTGAGGTATGAGCCACAATTTATTCACACTGCAAAATAAAAAAACCACAAATTCTTATTGAGATTAAGGGATGCAATATTAGGTAGAACTAATAACCTTATAGCAAATGCAGGACAAATTAAGGAGATAGATTCATGATGCAATACTAAGCAGACCTTATAACCATATCGAAGTATGCACCATGATTTCACCACACTAAAGAAGAAAAATACCACAAATTCTTATTGGGATTAAGAGATGCAATAAGACAACATTTATTTCTCTTAAGAAATCAATGATTATTTTGTACTAATAGAAGGGCCCCGAGGATAAAGTTCGATTTATAGGGCACTCAGAAGGCACGTGACTTTCAACAGAAGAGAAATGCTAAAGGAATGAAAAATTCACAAGTTTCTCAATCTATATAGTATTCTCAATCTGAAAATTCTACCTGAATAAAAAAAAGCAAGGCCCAATGGAAGTGGGAGTCAAACAAGTATAGAAGATGTGAGAAATAGGAAAAAATTTATAAGGATGAATGAAATTGAATGAAACTCTGCAAACAATTAGTTATAATATCATCAACTTAGACATACGTTAAGAATTGCCCACACTTTTGAAGAAAGGCCTACAACTGAAGCAATAGTAAGTGATGCACCATCCCAAAGGTTCATTGGCAAGCAAAAAATAATAAAATCAACTACAACAGCACCAAGACATGGCAAAATACTCAGCCTAGGGTGTACGCATTATCACAACAAGAAGCCAAAGATTAATCTGATGTCATTAAAGATTAAATTGTGGGCTCCGAAAATTCGGCCCCGGCCTCCGCCCTCTTGTTTTTCTTCCGGGGGGGTTTAACGGAATTAAGTTCCAAGGTAAATTTTGGGAAGGCATATGTGTTTGTATATAAGACACTATCTAGAGATTTCGCCTTCATTTTGCGAGGACTTTATGTTCTGAGTTCTGGTTTCCTATAGGCGCAAGCCTCTATGGTTAATTACCCCTCCCGATCATGAAAGAGAACTTTCGATTAAGGCTAGTCGTTGATCAGATACGTAGAGATACATAGTATCTGGCATATAGTAGCAGCAATGGGCTTAGGAATGTGGAAATTGGAAGATTGAAAGATTTGATATTTAAAAATTAGAAATTTCACCATCTTGCACTTAAAGCGGATGGTGGGGGAATGGATGATGGACCCGATCAAGATCCCATGGTTCTATCGTCCCGGGTCATCATGGTCCCTGGTCTACTTAGTCAGAGAAGGTAGTCGACCCAACCTGACAGAATGATCCTTATCACCAGCCATGGGTTGCTTCGTCCATGGCCTTGTAAACCTGGGGTAAATGTTTGTCTAAGGGGACAAATTTGAATCCACCTTAGCTAACAGAGGGCTCTGTGCCCTATCAATTATATCCTATTTATTCATATATCAAGAGTTTGATGTCATTAAGGAACGTATTGAATTTGAACATAACCGTTATCTTGTGGTGCCATTTGGCGGCGAAATCACTCGGTTCAAAGGGCCCCAGGTCATAACTGTTTATCCTGCGGTGACATTTGACGGCAAAATAGCCGGTTAGAAGACATGTACCACGTCCTTACTGACAAGAGGTTATTTGAGAATGGATCCTAGTGATATTTTTACTACGCATTGGCTATATGTTAGCTAAAGTAAATTTTAATTTGTCTATCACAGCAAACTGATGCGAAGGGTGAATAAATTTTGCTTGTAAGCGCTCGGATGGCTTATTTTCAATTTTTAAATATTCAGGATTTGGATGATCTTTAAGATTTTTGATTTTCTAGCACTTGAGTGACATTTGAAAATATTTATAAACCCCTCCGGTTGAGATCTTCGTTCAACACGGCCATCATCGGGATTAAAGGGGTTATTTTCCTTTGTTTATTGAACCCTATCGACTATGTTAGTTTGCTGACAAATGATCGGGTTTCGTAGGTTTTATGCATTTATTAGTGAATTCTCATTATTATAAGTCTTAAAGGTCTAATATAAATGTATTAAGACAAATATACTGGTCGTCATAACCATATATTTGTTTGATGGTTCAAACCTGTCGACTCCTATTGATCTGCATAGAAGGATCGGGTTCAAATTTGAATTCACATATTGAACCGCGCAACATCCCTAAATGTCACGTGTGTATTTGTAACACATTTGTCGGGGCCCATGCGAATGTTTGATTATATTTACCCCTTTTGTATCCCTATGTGTATACAAACTATGATACATGTGCAGGGTTATTTGGTAGATGTACTATGAGTCTTCTACAAAACCTTGTAGAGGTTTGCATTTATTGTAGCCCTTCTGGCATTCTGCTTGTGGTTGATTGCTAGCATATATGATCGGTCTCTTACAAGGGCCTGTGGGAACTTGCATTTGCCACATTCTTTATGCATTTCGCCGTAGTTTTGGTTTTTACCATGCATCCACTACTGCTGCAGATAAATGTATTCATTCACATACTTAAGTTGACAATATGATACTGCATTTACTGAAGCATTTCTGTATCTACCCATAAGTGGCATGTTGCACATACATCTATATTCTTAGAGAAATCATGTGTTGCAAATCTTTCACTCTTGATTGCATGCGGATCAGTGTGCTTGTCTGTATCTTGATGTTGATTGCCGGAGTGCTGTAAAGCAGTTGTTTCATCTGCTAAATGTCCTTCACATCTCGCAAATATATATTGTATCATTTGTTGCATGATGCTTGTGTTTCAAGCTTTTTGTTATCTTTGGAGGTGATCTGCGGTACGTATCATAACTTGTTACATTCGTTGCATATTGACCTCCTTCATCTACAGGGGACTCATCTGCTAGGTGTCCAATTGTTGTTGGATATGAAAGCATCTTTGCAGATATCACATATCCATTGTCACTACTTGTAGATGACTACTCATCTGCCGTTGTAAGCAAGATGCTTCATTAATCATAACTCTCTTTGACTTTAGCCAGTGGGTAGCTCATTATATGCATCACAAACATATTGATTAATATATTCATCACAGGCATCATGCCCCTTTCGATAAGTAGATTGTCACACTCCTTCAATAAGTGGATTGCCATACTTATCGTAGATATGACATTCTTCTTTTAATCATAAGCAAGTTGTAGGTGTACTGCTATATACATGATAAATCTTTGTTGGCTTAAAAAAAATGGCACGAATGCATGAATCCCGCTTTACAGCCGTAGGATTCCATTTCTCTTAAGTCAGATTGTAGTTAACCAGATTTCCCCTGAGGGTAGTGTCAGGGTTTAAAGATCTGGGGTCCTTACTTCCTATGAGCGCAAGCACTCATAGTTAATTACCCCTCTTACTACATAAGAGAGAACTCTCGATTAAGGATGAATAAATTTTAGGTAATTTTAGTCTCAATAGTAAGGGAAATCGGTGTAAACCCGATCAAGATCCCATGGTTCCGTCGTCCCGGATATACCGTAGTTTTCAGTCTACCAACATTAACAATCATTGACCATAGTGTCCAGGGAATCTGATAAGCAGCCATGGGTTGCCTCCTCTCAAGGATCCTAAATAGACTGAAGTGGTTAAATGTGAATTTTAATTTTGTTAGATAAGCAGTCATTAATAAGAGTACATGTTTTAGATATCTTGGATCTATTGTTCAGAGTGATGGTGAAATTGATGGTGATTATCAACAGAATTCAAGTTGGATGATCGAAGTGGAGGAATGCATCGGGCTTGTTGTGTGATAGAAAAGTACCCCTCAAACTTAAGGGAAATTCTATAAGATCGTAGTGAGGCCTGTAATGCTTTATGGTGCTGAATGTTGGCCATTAAAAGAGAAGCATAATACTAAGTTAAGTGTGGCAAAGATGAGGATGCTCAGGTGGATGAGAGGCTTTACCCTTAGAGATAGGATAAGAAATGAGCATATACGTGAAAAGGTTGGAGTATCTCCAGTAGAAGATAAGATTAGAGAGAGTCGCCTTAGATGGTTTGGTCACATAAAACGGCGGCCTTCCAATGACCCGATTAGGAGAGTAGAGATATTAGATTTGACTTATGTTAAGAAAGGTAGAGGCAGACCTAAAAAGACTTGGTTAGAAAATATTAGGAATGACCTTTCTTTATTAGATTTAAACGATAATTTGAC
>NW_021320105.1:58972-67681 GCF_001605985.2 Dendrobium catenatum
TATATATATATATATATATATATATAGTGTGTCCGTGCCGTACCCATATGCTGTATTTTTAAGAATTGTCATGTCCCGTATCCGTGTCGTCTTATCCATATCAGTGCAACATAGCTTATAATGCATCAATTCAATAGATCCAACTCTGTAATTCTACAAAAATGAGATAGAGATGTACCAAGGACTAGAGAAAGCAAGAGAAATAGAGTGAGAGAGGAGATGAAGGAAGCGGTTCATTTGATTAAGACTGAGTGAGAGCTAGGATTCTTGGGCTGTAATGTATTGCAACATTGTCTTTCTTTGCTGGAAAAACAGGAATGATAAGAAGCATGGGAATTTGTATTGTTCGCCTCTTGTCACTGGTGCTATTGCTGTTGAAAGGATTAGCCTTAATTGTTTTAGACTTTTGGATCACTGGGATTCCATTCAACCTGATTTAGTACACACATGAAACATAAAGTTAATGATAAGTTGAGAAAAAAAATATTTAAATATTTATTCTAGATAAATAGTATTTATTATAGTTTTAAAATTGGCCTAAAATAAATGTTTTAGGTTAATTTGTTTGAAGGAAGAATAGACTGATAGAGAAAAAAGGAGGTTTATTACATGTAAAAAATATATTTAGGTTTGTATATGAGATAGATTTTAGGGTTATCAATTTTAACATATAAGGTTAAATTTAAAAAAATATGTAATTAGATTATGCACATGTGTGAATTAAGGACAATAATTAAGGTTAATTCACATTGGAAGTAAACTAAAAATTAAAGTGATCTACTAAAAATTTAAAGTGTGTGATTAACTTTATTATTATAATGGTTATAGTTTATCAATGATTTAATGCATTGACTAATATTGAACCTTTTATATGTACACTATACAAAGTTAATTTGCCTAAAAAAAGAAAAATTTTCATTGCAGAAATGATAAATGATTTTCTTCAATGAAGATTGTGAGAATACGATTGACTTTAGTGACCTTAGCATTCTATAATGAAAATTATATATTTTTTAATTTTTTATCAAGCGTATAGTTAAAGTAGAAGTTAGCGAGGCTTTAAAAGAAAATGAGTGTGAAAATAACAATGGGAGTCATGATGATATTCCATAGAGGGTGCAAATTGCTTGGGAAGATTAAGGAATTTCTTGTCTTACTAAACATTTTAATATTATTTTGAAGTACTGAAGGATGTCAGATGAGTGGAGAATGAGTGTGTTGATTCCTTTGTTTAAGAATAAAAGTGATTCACAAATTGTGGCAAATTATAGATGAATTAGTTGATGTGTCATATTTTAAAATATGGGAGAGAGTCTTAGATATGAGCATAGGTTAGACGTGAATCTATGTTTCTCAAAATTCAATTTTGGATTCATGTCGGTTAGGTCTACTAATGGAAGCTATTCATTTATTGAAAGAGGGTTGATGGAGAAGTTTAAGAACCTAAGGAGGCATCTACATATGAATATTTATTGTTTATAGAAAGCAATACTGAAATTAAAGTTCCAAGAGAAGTGTATGGGAGTTCTAAAAAAAGAAAGGGTTAATAATTCTTAATTGAAGTCATTAGGGAATATGTATTGTAGGAGTTGTTACTTGTGTTCAAGACACAAGGTATTTTGACCAAATATTTCCTATTTTTAGGATTACATCAAGGATCAGCCTTAAGCCCCTTATCTTTTGCTTTAAAGCATGGATGTTCTCACTAAGACATTGCAAGAGAATAGTACCTTGGTGTATGGTTTTTTATAAATGATAATATTCTTCTTTGTCGATGAAGACTAAGAGAGGGCGTTTGAAGGTAAAACTCGAATCATGGAGGTCAACCTTAGAGTCTAAAAATTTTTATTTGCAGTAGACATAAATTACATAAATGGAGTGTATTTTAGTAGTAGATAGATCGAGTGGAGTGTTTGTGACTTTAAAGTGATCAGTCATTAATAAGTGTACACGTTTTAGATATCTTGGGTCTTTATTCAAATTGATGGTGAACATAGATGGGTATTATTATTAGATTCAAGTTGGATTGTTAAAGTAGAGGAATGCTTCGGATTTTTGTGTGACTAGAAAAAGTACACCCAATCTTTAATGGAAAATTTTATAAGATGGTGGTAGACCTGCAATGCTTTATGGTGCAGAATGTTGGCCATTAAAAGAAGAAGCATAGTATTAAGTGTTGCTGAGAATGAGAGCCTCAAGTGGATGGAGTGCTACCTTAGAGACAGGATACGAATCGAACAATCGGGAAATGATTGAAGTATTCCAGTGACAGATAAATTAGAGAGAGTCCGCCTTTAAGATGGTTTGGTAATGTATAAACATCGGCATTCAATACCGCTGTTAGGAGAGTATATGTATTAGAATTTGGCTTATGTTAACAAAGGTAGTAGACCTAAAAAGACAGGTTAGAAAATTATTAGAAAATGAATTCTTTCTTTATTAGATTTAATGAGAATTGAACTACATTGACACAATGGGAGAAAAAAGATTCATGTAGCCAACCCCATGTAGTGGAATAAAGGCTTGATTGTTGTTGTTGTTGTTGTGCAGCATAAATTCCTTCATACTGTTCTATAATGATAAATTAAAAAAATCTTATTGAAACTCCAAGTATTTAAAAATGTATTATAAATATTAAATGATGAAAGGAAACGCAAAAGAAAATGTATCGCATAAGGAGTTTCAACCTACTAATGAAATTGGTTGGATGTATGTGCTAGCGCAAGTAGAATGAAAGTTTTGAAAAAGAAATAGAAAATGATTGTCTTAAACTGAAACAATTTTTTAGACGGGTTCTGGGAATGGTGTTTTACCAAAAATGATATGATAAGAAATTTCTAATAAAATATATTTTTACAAATGATATTCTTCTTAACTTACCATATAAATTGCAACTATACCTGTTTTAATTTCTTTTAAAGAAAATGTTAATGATTACTTAAATAACTTGTAATGCTTATTTTAATTTTGAAATTTTATATTATAGAATTAATATTTATCTACTAGTTGTTGTGTGACATCAGCCCATTATTAAGATTTTATAATTTTTTAGAAAAGGCTATTTCAAATTATATGGATAACAAAGAAGATATTTTGTATGAAAGAAGAAGAAAAAGCGAGTGAATAGAGTTCTTAAGGAAATGTAACTAGAACAGAATAAATATACTATAGTTCGGACTGAATGAAAGTTTGTTTGATTTAGTGGCTTTTATACTTTGGAAGATCATTGTTTGGATTTAATTATAATGTTAATAGAAAAAAATAACTAGCATAACAACCACCAGTACCCACCTTGATATTCCAAAGCTTTGGGATTTGGTCATAACAAAAGTCGATATCAGATGAAGGGGGAAAAAGAAAGAAGAAAAAAAAAAAAAAGGGAAGGAAAAGGAAAAAGGGAGGAAA
This sequence comes from Dendrobium catenatum, assembly GCF_001605985.2. NCBI lineage: Eukaryota > Viridiplantae > Streptophyta > Magnoliopsida > Asparagales > Orchidaceae > Dendrobium > Dendrobium catenatum. The sequence goes on from NW_021320105.1 coordinate 62,378, forward strand.
AGGTTTATCTAGAAAATATGAACTAATAATGAAAAAGATCATTAAAAGAAGATCAATAAGATTTACATAGCTGATTAAATTTTACTTTAATTCTACATTAGGTGTTCTCTTTTATGCATTTATAAGGCCCTATCGATGATCAAGAGGAAGTAAGACAAAAAACATTATGGAGGGAGTTGGAGTTTTGCAAATAATATGAATGCCTCCATATAAATGATGACAACGATAATTGGAACGGATACAAGATTCATGTTCTCAACCAAATGCAAGCAACAATAGAAACACCTCAATAAGACCAAATATCCGAAAAGTTGTTTCAAATATCCGAAACCACCATTTACTTGTGAAGGTAAGTTAAAACAGTTAATACATGCATTGGAAAGAATTAAATGTACATGTTAGGTATCACCTAGCATTTTCACATTGGATGGAAAAGCTGAGAGGGAGTGAAAAAGAATTGTATTAAATAAATCTGGGGATATACCTATGCATCGCAACAAATGGGAAATCTTCTGTGAAAACTTTCAAAGATTGGTTTTTGTTTATTTCTGTAATAAGGTAAATCGGACAAATATCCATGCGATAAATTCATGATGCAATACGAGCAAACCTTATAAACCATATTGAGGTTGAAGCCACAATTTTATTCACAACTGCAAAATAAAAAACCAAAATCTTATTGAGATTAGGGATGCAATATTAGGTAGAACTATAACCTTATTAGCAAATGCAGGACAAATTAAGGAGATAGATTCATGATGCCAATACTAAGCAGACTTAAAAAAAATAACCATATCGAAGTAATGCACCATGATTTCACCAAACACTAAAGAAGAAAAATACCACATAAATCTTATTGGGATTAAGAATGCAATAAGACAACATTATTTTCTCTTAAGAAATCAATGATTAATTTTTGTACTATAGAAGGCCCCGAGGATAAAGTTTCGATTATAGGCACTCAGAAGGCACGTGCTTTCACAGAAGAAAAGCTAAAGGAATGAAAATCACAAGTTTCTCATCTATATAGATTCTCAATCTGAAAATCTACCTGAATAAAAAAAAGCAAGGCCAATGGAAGTGGGAGTCAAACAAGTATAAGAAGATGTGAAAATAGATAAAAAATTTATAAGGATGAATAACTCTGGCAAATAATTAGTTATAATATTCATCAAAACTAGACATACGTTAAAGAATTGCCCCACACTTTTGAAGAAAGGCCTACTACTGAAGCATAGTAAGTGATGCGCCATCCCAAAGGTTCATTGGCAAGCAAAAAATAATAAATCAGCTACAACAGCACCAAGACAATGCAAAATACTCAGCCTAGGTGTAAACGCAATTATCACAAAACAAGAAAGCCAAAGATTAAGTCTGATGTCAATTAAGATTAAATTGTGGGCTCCGAAAATTCGGCCCCGGCTTCCGCCCTCTTGTTTTTCTTCCCCGGGGGGGTTTTAACGGAATTAAGTTCCAAGGTAAATTTTGGGAAGGCATATGCGTTTGTATATAGACACTATCCAGAGATTTCGCCTCATTTTGGCGAGGACTTTATGTTCTGAGTTCTGGTTCCTATAGCGCAAGCCTCTATGGTTAAGTACCCCTCCTGATCAAGAAAGAGAACTTTCGATAAGGCTAGTCGTTGAAATCGATACGTAGAGATACATAGTATCTGGCATATAGTAGCAATCAAAAAAAATGGGCTTAGGAAATGTGGAAATTGGGAAGATTGAAAGATTTGATATTTAAAAATTAGAATTTCACCATTTTGCACTTAAAAGGGATGGTGGGGGAATGGATGCTGACTCGAATCAAGAATCCCAGGTTCTATCGTCCCGGGTCATCATGGTCCTAGTCTACTTTAAGTCAGAGAAGGTATCGACCCAACCTGACAGAATGATCTTATCACCAGCCATGGTTGCTTCGTGTCATGGCCTTGTTAACCTGGGGTAAATGTGTTGTCTAAGGGACAGAATTTGAATCCACCTTAGCTAACAGAGGGCTCTGTGCCCTATCAAATTATATCCTATTTATTCATAATATCAGAAGAGTTTGATGTCATTAAGGAACGTATGAATTGAACATAACCGTTATCTTGTGGGGGCCATTGGCGGCGAAATCAAACTCGGTTCAAAGGGCCCCAGGTCATAACTGTTTATCCTGCGGTGACATTTGACGGGCAAAATAGCCGTTAAAGCATGTACCATGTCCTTTACTACAAGAGGTATTTGAGAATGGATCCTAGTGATATTTTCCTGAACGCATGGCTATATGTAGCTGAAGTAAATTTTAATTTGACTATCACTAGCAAACTGAGCGAATGGTGAATAAATTTTGCTTGAAGCGCTCGATGGCTTATTTCTTTTTAAATATTCCGGATATTGGATGATCTTTGAGATTTTTATTTTCCTATCACTTGAGTGACATTTGAAAATATTTATAAACCCCTTCCGGTTGAGATCTTCGTTTCAACACGGCCATCATCGGGAATTAAAAGGTGGGTTAATTTTCCTTTGTTTATTGAACCCCTATCGACTATGTTAAGTTTGCTGACAAATGATCGAGTTTCGTAGGTTTATGCATTTATTAGTGAATTTCTCATTATTATAAGTCTTAAAGGTCTAATATAAATGTATTAAGACAAATATTACTGGTCGTCATAACCATATACTTTTGATGGTTCAAACCTATCGATCCTATTGATCCGCATAGAAGGATCGGGTTCAAATTTTGAATTCACATATTGAACCGCGCAACATCCCTAAATGTCACTGTGTATTTGTAAAACATTTGTCGGGGCCCATGGAATGTTTATTATATTTACGCCTTTTGTATCCCTATGTGTATACAAACATGATGCAGTGCAGGGTTATTTGTGATGTACTATGAGTCTTCTACAAAACCTTGTGAGGTTGCATTTATTGTAGCCCTTCTGGCAATTCTGCTTGTGGTTGATTGCTACATATATGATACGGTTCTTACAGGCAATGTGGAACTTGCATTTGCCACATTCTTTATGCATTTCGCGTAAGTTTTGGTTTTACCATGATCCACTACTGCTGCAGATAAATTGTATTCATCCACATACTTAAGTTGATCTAATGATACTGCATTTATCTGAAGCATTTATGTATCTACCCAATAAGTGGCATGTGCACATACATCTATATTCTTAGAGAATCATGGTGTTTGGCGATCTTTCACTCTATTGCATGCGGATCAGTGGTGCTTGTCTGTATCTTGTGTTATGCCGGAGTGCTGTAAGCAAGTGTTTCATCTGTCTAAAAATGTCCTTCACATGCTCGCAAATATATATTGTATCATTTGTTGCATTGATGCTTGTTGTTTCAAGCTTTTTGTTATCTTTGGAGGTGATTGCGGTACGATCATACTTGTTACATTCGTTGCATATTGACCTCCTTCATCTACAGGGACTCAAATCTGCTAGGTGTCCAATTGGTTGTTGGATATGAAAGCATCTTTGCAGATATCAGCATATCCATTGTCACTACTTATAGATGACTACTCATCTTGCCGTTGTAAGCAAGATGCTTCATTATCATAACTCTCTTTGACTTAGCCAGTGGGTACTCATTATATGCATTACAACCTATTGATTAATATATCTCACAGGCATCATGCCCTTTCGATAAGTAGATTGTCACACCCTTCAATAAGTGGATTGCCATATCTTATCGTAGATATGACATTCTCTTTTTTAAATCATAAGCAAGTTGTAGTGTACTTGCTATAATACATGATAATCTTTATTGCTTAAAGAAAAAATGGCAACGATGCATGAATCCCGCTTTACAGCCGTAGGATCGCTTTCCTTGCTAAGTCAGATTGTAAGTTAACAACAAATTTCCCCTAGGGTAGTGTCAGGATTTAAAGATTTGGGGTCTTACTTCCTATGACGCAAGCACTCATAGTTAATTACCTCTCTACTAACATAAGAGAGAACTCTCGATTAATGGATGATAAATTTTTAAGGTAATTTTAGTTCAATAGTAAGGGAAATCGGTGTAACCCGATCAAGGATCCCATGGTTAGTCGTCCGGATGATACCGTATTTTCAGTCTACCAACATTAAAATCATTGACCATAGTGTCCAGGGTAAATCTGATAAGCAGCCATGGGTTCCTCCTCTCAAGGATCCTAAATAGATTAAAGTGGTAAAATGTGAAATTTTAATTTTGTTTAGAATAAGTAGGTCATTTAATAAGAGTAACATGTTTAGATACTATTTAATTCAAAGAACATGCGTATCCGTTGACACAAACAAATAAAAATCCGAAAAAAAAAAAAGACAGTTGAATTTACATCTGCGATACAAGGCGAGGTTCTCCTCATTTGCCGAGATGGATTGAGTCTCTAGATGATATAGGAATATTAGAAATTGCCTAAGCTTTTACTTGCATGAGCCTGAATTAGAAGACTATGATATTTATTGAAGATGACAAGAAAGTTCAAAACTTACAAACCACTGAAGAAGCCTACATCATATTATTCATCTTATTTGATTAGTTAAAACTTCCATGTGCTAGACAATTCTATCGATTTATTACTTTTGATGTTGTACTAGACAGTATAACATTTACTTTTATTTTGATATTATAAGTATAAGCTACAAATTGATGTTGCTTTCATTTTTTTGTGATTGCTACCTAGATATATCATATATATATTAATATATATATATATACTATACCTAATATGTATAGTGGTGTCCAGTGCACAGTACCCAGTATGCTGTATTTTTAAAAATGGTTTTTTGGTTTTTTTTTTATTTTTTGTCATGTCCGATTTCCGTTCTCGTCTTATCCATATCAGTATCCTTCATTTAGCAAACATAGCTATAATGCATCAAATTCAATTCAAGATCCAACTCTAGTAATTCTACAAAAATGCTGACAGGATAGAGATGTAAGACAGGACTAGAGAAACCGCAAGAGAATAGAAAAAAACAAGGGGACGTACCGAGAGGAAGGCAGAATGAAGGAAGCAAGGTCATTATAGATTAAGACTGAGTGAGAGCTTAAGGATTCTGGGGCTTTGTAATGTATGCAACATTGTCTCTTCTTGCATTGAAAAACAGGAATCTGATAAGAAGCAGGGATTTGTATTGTTCGCCTTCTGGTCACTGGTTGCTATTGCCTGTTGAAGGATTAAAGCCTTAATTGTTTTTAGACTTTTGGATCACTGGGATTTACCATTCAACTGATGGGTTGTTTGTCCTCCATATTCATGGCCCTCCCTCCCCTTCTCCGAAATTGGCTATAAAATTATGTGGATGGAGCTCTT
>NW_021320105.1:67691-158607 GCF_001605985.2 Dendrobium catenatum
CTCCGAATTGGCTAAAAATTAATGTGGATGGAGCTCTTCACAGCAACAATGCAGGTGGGATTGGTGTGGTGGTTTGTGACAGCTTTGGAAAGTTGATTTTGGCGGCTGGATGTAGTGTATTTCACAGGGATAGTTCACAGGTTGAATTGCTTGCTATAGAATACATTGCTAAGGTGATTGAGGGATGGATGATTGGAATGCAAGGGATTATAATGGAGGGGATAATTCAAGTATTATTTTGCATATGCAGAAGTTATGCAAAACTACATCTTGGAATAATGGTGTGCTGGATAGTGATCACTTTAATTGGTTGAAGCTGTTTAACTCGGTGGTGTTTGTGCATAGGCAGAGAGGGTGTAGTAAAGCAGCTCATTTTTACGCTCAATATGCCATTGGAGAGCAGTTCTTGAGAAAGATGGGGGGAAGGGGATTATTTGTACATACCACAATAATTTCTTAATATTCTTGAGGGAGATTACTTTTTGGGTTCTTTTTTCTTATAGAGGCCGGTGTGGCTGCTTTTCTTTGTTTGCTTTGAATTGTTTGTAACTCTTGGTTGTTTTTTTGCAATGAAGCAATATGTTCAAGTAAAACAAAGGAGTTAGGCATGCGAGCAAACAATTGAGGGCAAGCCACAAACAAAAAGAAGGACATCAGTAGTGAGATCGGCACAAAGAGATGGAGAGGCTATAAGTGGCTGAGAGAGATGATGTAGTCGTCCTAGACAGTGAGAGGAGATGAATCAAACAAAGTTGCCTTCAATAGGGAGGGAAAGGTCAATTCATATTGTTTCATATGCCTTAAATTAATGTTCTTATAAATATAAATATAAATATATATATATATATATATAGGTTTGAATGCTGAAATAAAAAAGAGGAAAGCAAGAGAAAAGAAATAAATAATTATTTCCTTTCTCCTTGCTTTACAATTAAGGTAAGATTTAAACCAAAAAATTAACTATTTTAATTATCAAGAATTCATGTAGCTTACTTCACGTAGTGGGATAAAGGCTTGATATTTTTCTTGTTGATCATTAACTCAATTAGAAAACCTAAATCTAGTTATTATTTTCTAAATTTAATTTTAGGAATTATGGAAAAAAAAAAAGGATTTAGCAAAGGTGAGATACCTTGCTATATTGAAAAAAAAAAATTGGTGGAAGAGAATAAGGTACGTTCATGAAATATAAATTAAGAGTTTTATATGATAAAATGGGAAAGCATTCAGATATTATTATAAGATGAATAGTGCTAATTATATTTTAACATTTGATTGATAAAAAATATTTTAGGTTAATTTGGTGTGAAGAAGGAGAATAGAGTGAGAGAAAAGATGTGGCTTGCGACTTGAAAAGGTATGAAATATATTTAGGTTGTATTATGAGACAGATTTTGGGTTTATCAATTTTATTTCATAAGGTCAAAATTATAAAAATGTAAGTAAAATGAATATGTACATGATGTCATGATGCATAGGTTATGGAATAAGAATTGATTAAGGTTAATTCAACATTAAGGTAACCTTTAAGCGGAAGGGATGATCTAAACAATTTTAAATGGACGGTTACATTTGTATCTTTTAATAGTTATAGTTCTTATATATGACTTAATTCATTCACTGATATGACATCTTATATATACACTTGATAATGTTAATATTGATAAAAAAATTCATTGGAGAAATTATGAATTATCATTTTTTTTCTTTAGCTTAAATAAGTTCTTTCATATCGCTATAACTACTAAATGTAAAAGCATCTTATTGAAACTTATTGGATAAATTTAAATGTGTACATCTAAGATAAAATGAATGAAAGGAATATAAAAAGGAAACATATGTGCATAATCAATTATAAATTAAAAAGGTTTTGAAAATTATAGTGCTTTTAAAGGTACAATTTTTTATACGGTGCTCCTTAGATGCATGTTTTATTAAAAAAATATGATATGATAAATTTCATACAAAATTGTGTCTTATAAAAAAATATTCTTTTTACCTTACCTAAATAGATTACAGTATGCTGTCTAAATTTCTTTTAAATGAAAAAAAAAAAATCTTTTAGATGAAAAATGAATGATTGCTTATGATGACTTGCATGCATTTTATTTCAATTATTGAAATTGATATAAACATTGTCGTTGTCAAGTCCCAAGTCCTGTATAAGAAAAATGGAGGGTTGTGCTAGGTAGTCGATAGCTAGCGTAAAACTTGTTAAATAATCATAACATGAATCCTTTAATACATTGTGTTAATACTAGGTGAAAGCGATGCATAGTATGGCCTGAATACAACGACAAGTGAGCTAGTCCATGAAACTAAAATTAGGATAAGAATTTGGAGTACAAGTTTCTTATAGGCAAATTAATAGAATTAATAAATATTATGATTTATAGGTAAATAAATATTCTTTGCATTCATGAAACTATTTGGATAGAAGGCTAATGAGATTGATAGTTTAGGATTTAAATTATGATATTCTGATAGGAATCATACTAGAAATGGTGTAAGTGTAATTATAGATATGAGTTTGAAGGATAATATTGTAAAAATTAATAAAATTAGAGATAGAATTATAACTTTAAGTATTGTTGTTGATGCTAAAATTATTAATATTATAAGCATTTATATTCAAGCAAATTTGGATGTGTTCAAAATTAAAATTTTGAAATGAACTGAAAGAATTAATATAAAAGATACATCTCGAAGAAAGAGTTTTTATTGGAGAAGATTTAAATGAACATGTTGGAAGAGAGGTAAATGATTTTAAAAGCATTCATGGTGACTATGGCTTTGGAGCGACTAATGAAGATGGTAAGACCATATCAGATTTTTCTTTAGCTTTTGATTTTGTAATTGCTAATACCTATTTAAGAAAATTAATGGAATAAATAGATATTATGATCCACAGGTAGATAAATATTCTTTGCATTCATGAAACTATTTGGATATAAGGCTAAGGAGATTGATAGTTTAGGATTTAAATTATGGTATTTTGGTATGAATCATACTAGAAATGGTGTAAGTGTAATTATAGATAAGAGTTTGAAGGATAAAATTGTAAAAATTAATAAAATTAGAGATAGAATTATAACTTTAAGTATTGTTGTTGACGTTAAGATTATTAATATTATAAGCATTTATATTTAAGCAAATTTGGATATGTATTCAAAATTAAAATTTTGAAATGAACTGAAAAAATTAATACAAAAGATACCTCTCAAAAAAAGAGTTTTTATTTGAGGAGATTTAAATGAACATGTTGGAAGAAAAGTAGATGATTTTAAAAGCATTCGTGATGACTTTGGCTTTGGAGCGACTACTGAAGATGGTAAGACCATATCAGATTTTTCTTTATCTTTTGAATTTGTAATTGCTAATACCTATTTAAGAAAAGAGATGATAATCTCATTACTTATAAGAATGAGTATAATAAAACTCAGATTGATTATTTTCTTATAAGAAAAATAAATCCTTTATATTGCAAAAATTGTAAAGTTATACCTAGTGAAAATTTATAAAACCAACATCACTTACTAGTTTTTTATTTTAGGATGAAGGAGAAGAAAATTAAAAATAAAATAAATCATTGTTCTAAGAATTGGATTGGGGCATTTAAAGAATATTAACAAAAATATATTTTAGAGTAAGATTCTAGATCTTTAGATTTTGTCTGTGCATGAGAAAGCTAATCTTATGTAAGAAAAGCAGCTACTGATATTAAGAATATTGCAAAAGATATATTTGAAGTATCAAAGGGAAAAGCTACTAGTAGTAAAAATAATTGGTTGTGGAATAAAAAATGTGCAAGAAATATAAAAAAATAAGAAGATTTATAATAAAAATTGGTTTAGCTGTAAAAACTCCGATAATTATGAAAGATATAAAGAAGCCCGTAAGGAGTCTATGAAAGCAATTTGCAATGCAAATATTTTAGCTTTTAATGATTTATATAATAGATTTGATACTAAAGAGGGCGAAATATATGTATAAATTAGCTAAACAAGGAGATTTGAGTAGTAATGATTTAGTTCAAATGAAATTTATTAAGGATGAAGATCAAAAAGTGCTTTTATTAGAACAGGATATTCAACAAAGGTGAATGAGATATTTTGCTAAACTTTGTAATGAACATTATGAGAATGCAATTGACTTTAGGGACCTTAGCACGCTAAATGAAAATAAAAATTTTTATTTTTATCGGCGTATCAGTAAAATCGGAGTTAAAGAGGTTTTAAAGAAAATGAAATGTGGAAAATTTGTTGGACTTGATGATATTCTAATAGAGGTGTGAAAAAAGGCTTTCCCTTTTCCTGCTTCTTTGTTACTTTTCACGTAAGATAGAGCTTCCTCTTCGGCTTCGCTGCTTCTTTATTACTAGGGTTTGCTTTGCCTCTTCTATATTTCTTAGTTGTTGTTCTGCTTCGCGTGAAGTTGAGTTCTGCAGGTATCAAAGCTTCTCCACCTCCTCCGAAGACATTGTTCTTGTCATATTTGTGTTCGTCGCAAAGGTAACGATATTTCTCCCCTTTTGCGCACTTCATCCACTAAATCCGTAAATCTTGTAGTCCATAAATCGATAAATCCGTTGAACGTCGGGATTTACTAAATCTCGATTTACATCGTAAATCCAAAATTTAAGAAGAATACAGATTTACAACGTGCTTGAAAACTGTTTGGCAGGATTTACCATATATCTAGCATAAATCCTACTACAAATCTGATACCAAACAAACCCTTAGATTTCTATTTTCAGTGTTTTTTTTTAAAAGACTATAAAATAAATGAAGAAAATATGTTTGACTGAACTCATTTGTTCACTATTTTCAAATTAAATAGCAATGCTTCCAAAAGCTACGGAACACGTTTTCAACACATTTTTGAAAACAAACCCTCAATTGGCTTAAATATTGCATCATTAAATACAATTAATGTGATTATCATTATTAGTGTATTTATAACTACAATGATTTTATCTACATCCAATTTTTTGTGGTTTTAATTTAATATGAAATAACATCTCTTTACATACTAAAATTAAATGGTAAGAAAAACAATGACAAACATGGCTACGTTTCTAGTTTTTTCTACTCCAAGATAAAAACAGATGAAATGAAAATAATTCTGTAAGATATTATTTTATTGTATTCGCTTCTCATCAGGAAAGGTGCATGGCAAAACAGCTCTTCTAGAAAAACTAAAAAGAAAGCAGCCTTCTCTCATTTCATAGACCACTTTATTCATGAATCAACACTTTAACAGAGTTTGCAAGGATCTAGTCAAGCTCAATTCAACTCCTAGAATGATAGATTTTCACACAATGGGATTACTCTGCATCTTCAAGTTAGTAAAATGATTCTAAGGAGCACAGAGAACCATGGCTTTGATAATATTTACTTTCATTCTTTGCATTTCTTGACTATTGCACAAAATGATTAATTTTAGCCTCCAAGGCTACATATTGAATTTCTTACTATAATAAAGCATATCCGAAAGCTTCACTACAACTTCTGCTTTTAGGATTTCAATTCATCCTCACCTTCATCATTATCATCAACTTTATCTCAACAACATGGGGTCAGCTTTATGAATTGTCATTTTTCATTTACACCTACTATGTGTTGCTAGAGCTGTTAATCAATTCTTTGCTAAATATTTTGAACAATTTCTACAGATGTTACCATTAGACTATCACTTCTCATTCCTTACTTTTTTTATTTTACTTTTATCTACCCAGCAAATGGCCATTTTGTATCCTTTGTTGTATGCTAAAACCACCTAAGACTATTGAATTATCTTATTTTCAATGGATGGCACTCAAATCCTTCCTCTGATATAATCTTTTTTAAAATTTATCTAATATAAAATGTAATTTAAAAGCTTGAACTTCCCTGGCGGGACTTAGTCTTGCAATCGGTGTTTGTGAAAATGACAAGCCCAACACCAACCAAAACAAGTAACGTTTCATGACGTTCTAAAAGAATACAAATCACTACAGCAGTCAGTTCACAGGTTCTCAAGTATCAAAAAAGTCAAACATGCAAACTAATGTACAAGCATACAAGACTTCATGTTAACAAGAATAGCCTGGGCTTTCAAGATCTAGAAGCATTCCACATGGTTTTCAATCCGTGCATAATTTAAGGTATAATAATCATAACAGTCCCACTTTCCAATACTATAATGTTCTAAAGCAAAAAAAACTTTAAAAAAAAAAAAAGCGAAATGCAGAAATTAGCAGAAGTTCGTTTAGTTGAATTAAGTGTAATAATACTGTTTTGAAAATGCCAGTGATTGATATCAGAGTAGCTAGAGTTTGCGTGATAAATTTCTCTCACGAACCCATGCAATTACTAAACCAGCACCAACAGCTGTGTAACCATGAAATATAGACCAGCATTCGATGATCAATAACATGCATATTGATCAAATGACTAAAGCCTCCCCAAACAAAAAGTTTTTTTTTTCCCCGAACCCTAGAATTAGCTATCAACAAAGTACAGATGAAAACCCCAGAATCTGACAGCGGAGCTATCAACAAAGTACAGATGAAAACCCCAGAATCCGACAGCGGGGTGAAAGGATCAAAAGTAGCATAGAAAGGGGAGAGATACCTGCTCTGCCTTAAGCTCTCGGGCGGGCTTGACCCAGAGGAAATATGCGAGAGTGCCGGCGACGGCCCAGGAGGCAAGATTACTCCAGCCTCGCAATCCTCCAAGTGAGTTGCCGACGAAGGACCTCACGTTACCAATCATTCTTCTGGAGCTCGGGCTGACCATTTCTTCGTTGAATTGGAGTTCTCAGTACTATTGAGCCAAGGAGGCAAGGAACACGGCCAATTTTTCAAAACATAATAAAAAGCATTCCAGTGTAAGGCTTCGCTAAAAAAAAAAAAAAAGACGAAAAAGATAGGCAAATTTGACTTTTTTTAAATCGGAGAAATTTGTCCCCCGTTTATTTTGTTTAAATTTAAATATATTTAAAATTTATTTTGAATCAAAATACTCTTTATTTTGGTCATCATTTTTTTTTTTAAATCCACCTTGAAAAAAATAAGGTTTTGACAAGATTAGAGCTATATTCGTGAAAAAGTAAACATGATTTGAACCCTTCTGAACTATATTCAAATATAATTCAAATATGATTCAATCTATATTCAAATAAGGTTCAATTATATTTCTAACATTGTTCAAATGATGTCAAAACATATTCAATATTTATTTTTTGTTTTTTTTTTGATGAAATGTAACTTGCATTAATAAGAAAATAATAGCCTAAATACAAGCTATTTAAAGCAAACCTAAAGAATCACATTCCTCCTTCAAGCAAAACAAGAATGAAGGAGGAATATCTTCAAAGCTAATGTCTTCCCAAACAAACGAGCTCTTTAAAGCCAAATTAGCACATACATCCGCTAATTTGTTACAATCTCTATTAGTAAAAGAAAACAAAACTTGGTTGAAATCAAGAAGGAAAGACAAGTTATCCTAAATGCATTTACTAACCTTCCAAGCCTTCATAGCCGATTGAAGAAGTTTTATAATGTTAAAATTATCTCCTTCAATTATGATTCCTTGAGCATCAAACATCCAATCACGAATGATATTTTTCAAATGAAGAATCGCCATCAATTCAATTTGAGCAATGTCCCAGTGCATAATATTTACTCCAAAAGCAATAAGAACTCTTCCTTTCTCATCTCTTGCCACACTGCCAAATCCAGCCACATTATTTGATAAGATAGAAGCATCTACATTTAATTTAATCTAACCGGTTGGAGGAGGATACCAACAGCAAGACAGCTTTCGCCGGTTAGTATCCCAGTTTTTCGGTACAGGATTAATAAAGTTGCTAACTGTAGCTGTAGAGGCCACATTTGCTGCCAAAGAAATGGTTGAGTCTTCAATGGCATCATGAATCAATTTACATCTACTTTTCCACACAAGCCAAGTAGTCGTACAATACATATTGGCAATGAGAGAATTATTTCCTACAAGCTTCTTTAAACCTTCAAAACAATCGTGTAAGTTGTTAAAGATCGGAATACTGAAGCCCCAGTTATTGAGTAAAGAAATCACTTCATGAAGCTTTGAGCAGTTCCCTGCAATATGCCATTCGTTCTCATCTTCTTTACATCCCCTCGGGCAACCTGAGAAGTTACTCACTTTCCTTCTAACTAGAAAATCATTATAAGGGATGGCATCATTATATAGCCTCCACCGAAAGAGCTCAATCTTCGGTCTTAATTTTAATTTTTTCATCCAATTCCATATAACACCATCACTATTTTTATCAGATAATGCTTGAAATGCCAAAGCAGCAATTGACTTTCTTGAAAATTTAGAATTGAGCTCAATGAGATCGTATCCTCTTCCGGCCTAAATTGGAATTTGAGTAATAAGTTTCATCAGATGCTCCCCAAATGTTAATTGAATACGATCAATATTCCACTTTCCATCCAGAATGAAATAACATAGATTTAATTCACTTGGTTCCAAACAGTTGACAAACGTTGGCCACCTTGCTATACTTTTATCCAGAATCTAGGTATCAAACATCCAATTGATCGAATTACCATTAGAAACATCCCACCTAACAATGTTTCTAAGAAAATGAGCTCCCATTGTGATGATTTTCCATGTCGATGAGCAATTTTTCATTGGAGTCATCTAGACGTCTTCACCATATTTAGCTCTTAAAATTTGGTTCAGTAAGGTAGAAGGCTTTGTGCAGAAATTCCATGCCAATTTGGCCCGTAGAGGACCATTCCTTGATACAGCTGAGAATAATCCTCTATCGCCTTCTTCCTTAGTCTTGCATAGCCTTTCCCAAGAAGCATAATGAATACCTGTATTTCCATCTTTCTTTTTCCACAAAAAGCTTCTACACATTTTATCAAACTCTTTTAAAATACTTAAAGGAACAAGAGAAATTGAAGTTAAGAACATAGGAAGAGAGAGGAATGCTGATTTGATGAGCACCATCTTGCCTTCCAAAGAGATGAATTTTTGTCCCCAAATATTTAATCTATTAGTTGCCACTTCCATAAGTTTAGAGAAATTCGAAGAAACCACTCTCCTCAAGGTCATCTTTACACCAAGGTAATTCAACTCCTTAACCACATTAAATTTAAGAAGATTGGAGATTCTCTTTTTAGTTCTATGGTTGGTAAATTTTCCAAAAATAACCATAGATTTATCCTTGTTAACTTTTTGTCCCGACCATAAACAATATTTATTTATGATCGATTTCAAATCTTTAATAACTTTAATCTTGCATTTCGAGAAGATCAAAATATCATCTGCATAAAGCAAATGGGACACTCTAGGAGCCTTGGGAGAAACAGAGATCCCCACATCCCCTTTCCTACCATTTAGAGCATCTGATAGGACTTGAGAGCAAAGAATAAACAAATAAGGGGATAAAGGGCATCCTTGCCTAAATCCACTTTTCCCTTCAATCCAATCAGATTTCTTTCCATTGATCAATATACAATATTTGGGATTTAAGATGCATTGTAAAATGAGTTCCTTAAATTTAGTAGGAAAGTTAAAATGAGAGAGCACTTGCCTCAAAGCATCCCAACCAATACTATCATAAGCTTGTTCCATGTCAAGCTTGATTGCAAAAAGACCTTTCCTAGCTTTAGAATAACGAAATTTGTTGAAGACTTCTTGTGCCAAAAGAACATGATCTGACAAAGAACGCCTTTGTTAAAAGCAGCTTGATCCGTCGAGATTAATTTGTGAATAACCATTTCCAATCTTCTCAAAAGCATTTTTGCAATAACTTTATAAATGGTCAAACACAAGCTAATAGGCCGATAACTATTTACCTCTTGAGGATTTTGATTCTTCAGAATCAATACTATAATGGTTTCCTTCCACGACATATGCATATCTCCAGAAATCAGGAAATGCCTCACTGCTAACCAAACATCTTCAGCTATCAGATTCCAAAACTTTTTCAAAAATGAAAATGTTATCCCGTCCACCCCAGGAGCAATATTGCTGCCAGATTTTTCAATAATACTTTGAAGCTCTTTCCTAGTGAACTCTTCTTCCAACATAGATTGATCCTTCTCATTGACAATTGCCAAAGGATTAGGCCAGCCATCAAGTATACAATTCCTCTGTTGCCATTTCAGCTTGAAGAATTCAGAAAACACTTTCTGAATTTCATTTACATCCTCCATTATATTACATGCATTAGTTTTAATATGACTAATCCAATTGGTATTTTTCTTGGCATTAGCAAATGCATGAAAGAAACCAGAATTGCAATCTCCTTCTTCCATCCACCTTGCTTTAGCTCTTTGCCTCCACCAAGTATTGAGTCTTGTAAGAGTGACATTGAGTTCATTAATTTTGAATCTTAAAATCTGTAGCTTTTCCAAAGAAATCCCAAATTCGCCTTCTTCCAGTTGAATTTCTTGTATCTCTTCCTTCAATCTGTCCCGAAGAACCATAAGGTTTTTGAACTTGGCTTTGCTCCAGTAGAAAAGAGATCTCAAAGTTCTTTTAAATTTAACATTAAGAGAAGATGCCGGATCCAACCCAGCGAATTTACTCCAAGATTTCTCCACAATAGCCTCTGCTCCATGATAAGTTGCCCAAACTTCTTCATACCGGATATCAATTTTGTTAACCACAGCAGGTTTGAAAATCTCTAGTAAAACAGGACAATGATCCGAAGCAATACGAGATAAATGTTTCACCATAGCAAGGTGAATAGAGTTCAAAGCAATGGAATTGATGAGGCATCTATCCAATTTCTCTAGAATCCGAGCTCCGCCGGATTTGTTGTTACACCAAGTAAATTTAGGTCCCATAGACTTCACCTCATGTAAATCATTGTTGATCATAAAGTTCTTCAAATCTTTAGCTCCTTGGAACAAGTAGAATTTTTTTCCACCTCTCTTTTCATCTTGACATAGAATACAGTTGAAATCCCCTCATATCACAGTAGGCAAGTCCTCTGAGCAATGTTTTTCTAAGCATTCCCAAAGGATTTTTCTATCATTGGTCTTATTACTCCCATAAACAGTTGCTATTTTTTCAGGTGCCTTTATTGAAAATCTGTAATTTTCCCACTATCATTTGTGAAGAAACTTCATCCTCTGTGAAAGATGCCAAGTCCTTCCTCCATAAAACTGTCAAGCCTCCAGATAAACCTTCAGAGGGAACTAGAAAAGATTCCCAGTTGCTTCCCAGCAGTCTGATAGTTTGAGAATTCTCCAAGGAGTTAATTTTAGTCTCTATCAACCCAACAAAAAAAACTTTGTGGTCTTTAATCACTTCCTTCAAATATAGAGCAGCCTCCACCTTCTTGGCTCCTCTACAATTCCAAAAAATAATCGAATTCATTGCTTAAATATGGGAGAAGGTCTCCCATTCTTCTTGCTTTTAGCTCCACACTTTTTCCTCTCACTTTCCAATATATTACCCGATTCGAGAGACTTCAATTCTTTAAACAATTTAACCTTCTTTCCAGAAGATAAATTACCATTCACTTCATTCTTAGAGTTATGAAGATCTTTATCTTTTGCTTGCATGAGTTTGCTTTTTTTATCAAATACTGCTTCCACATTTGATATCCTCTGAGGAATTTTTTCAACAATTTCACCTTCTTCTATACAGCCAAACTCTAGACTTTCCATAGCTTCATTCAGGATTGATCCTTCCATAGTTGCCAATAAATCAAATTTATTGATAATTTTAAGAGGGGATTCAAGCAAATCTACCTCAGCTTGTTGTTTATCTGGAATTTTATTAAGAAGATTTGAACCAATCTTCCCTTTAGAAAATCTTTCCGGCACTTCAATAGATTCTGAAAAAGGTTGATCATCTCTCAAAGGAGCTCCTTCTGATTCACCATTCTTTTTTGAATTATCAGTGCAAGGTTTTGGAACATATATCTTTTCCATATGAATAGAGATCCTAAGAAGTTCCTTTTATCAACCATTCTCTTGAATCTTCTATTGCCATGTCTCACCTGGATCCATGAGGTCATCCTTTAAATTCTCAACATTTACAATAGATTTAGCCTCTGCCTTTTAATTTCCTGCTTTGTAAAATTCAGTTGCATTAACAGTCATTGAAACATTTTCTTTACTAACTTCATAGCAGTTGTTAACCAGATGACCAATTCCACCACATCCATCACAAATTTTAGAAAATCCTTCATACTCTACCGCCTGATAAAACTTTCCAGTCGTTCCTTCCACCCAAATACCTTTTGGGAGTTTTAAATCTAAGGGAATACGAACACAAACCCGTGCAAACTCCCTTCTACTCCATTGGAACATATTCCCATCAAGGAGGTATGGTTTGCCCACCATCGAATCTATTCTGCAGATGTTTACCTCATCCCAGCACTGAAGAGTTAAATTGGGAAGCCGGATCCAAACCGGAGCTGAAATACCTTTGAGAGAATTAGGATTGAATGAAGTGGACCATTTATCCAGTCCCACTACTTGTCCTCTCACCCACCAAGGTCCACCAGAAAGCATGTTCTCCACAGCAACCGTATCTTCAAAAGAGCATAACATCCATCCACGTCCCAAACCAGTTATATGGAATTTCCCAAAACTGTTCCACTGTCTTCTTAGATCCATGCTAACCATATGAAAAGGAATTTCATCCCCAAAGATTTTCACTACTAAAGCTTTCTGCAATCTCTTGGCATTCTCCATTTCCTTCTCAGCAAGTAATTTAACACCTTTTCCATCTTCAGTAAGAATAGACCCCAGATCTAGGCTATCAACCTCGATGTTCTGTTTCTTATGCCAAACCAAATTGTTCTCCACATTAATCCGAGTGTTCGGTGGTTGAACAGGAATATTACAAACTTCCTTTGATACAACTGGAGTAGTAAGAGTAGATTCAGCATCAGACCTTTGACGCAAATTCTCATCCACCTTATCTTCATTTTTGGATTTAAACTTCAATTGGGGGGAAGACGTCAATTCCTTCCTACTTGGTGAAGAAGGCAGAGACGCATAATTAATGTTTTTGATCACTGAGATCCTTATTCCCTTTGAGGACGAAGCTTCCATATTGAATTTACCAATAACTTCATTGACAGAGACAGGGATGTTAAAAGATTTCACATTAAATCCACTGTCCTCTGTTAAAATTTCTTTCCCTTTCCCAATCACCGAGACGGGAGAAGATTTCTTCGTTAATAAACCACCCTCATTAATCACCAGAGGTTTTGTTACCAGACTTTTGAAATTATTATTGTATTCATCAAGCTTATTCGAACCTCCATTGAAAACTTCAGAAGATTTCTTCACAGGAATAGATAATCCTTTTATGTAATTCGACCAGGATTCCGACGAGAGAATCAGATTGCGCTCCATAGTATCCTATAAAGATTGTCGGCCTTCCGGCCGATCGCCGGATCCACCAGATGTGGACGAGGAGGCCGCTGAAGACGAACTGAAAAAATGGAAATAATTTTTGAATTCCCAAACTTTCTCTCACTAGACTTTTATTCCATATTTATTCAAATAGCACATTTGCATTCTAAATGCTTTAATTGAGTAGAGAACAAGGTTTGTATGGTATGGTGCAATTACAATAGTTAGAACACTATAAATTATAAGTAGTGTGCACATGAGAACTAATTGATGGTCGTGTGTAGTTTTTGGTCAGACTAAATGGCTAGCAAAGACTATACAACTTTTGTTTGATATTCAGAGGTGTTCTAGAGTTTATGGAAAAATAATAAAGGGTTTAAAAAGGTATATTAGTAGGAATATCAAGACTAGTCCAATTTTCATTAATTTAAAGATCACTTTATGGAGTACCTTTTATGTGGGATAAATATCTAAAAACGACAGTATAAGATTATCATAGGATATGAACTTTTGATTTGGAGTTAATGATAGCATTTAATAGAGTTTAAGAGGATGTCGATATGTAGGGAATAAGACAAACTACTATAACATAGCAAACATATTAGTTAACATAGCCCACTACCCAATGCTAAGGAATCAAGGAATATCCAATACAAACTATAATAGGGCTCCAATAGCTCTCTGTCACACCCCAGGTCCAGAAGGTGATACACACTAACAACACGGGACACGATGAAGAGATATGAAAACATGTTCTATATTTACAAAAAGAAGTATAAATATACAAAAGATACAATAAGACATATAAGCAGAAATATGAAAACATGTTCTATATTTACAAAAAGAAGTATAAATATACAAAAGATACAATAAGACATATAAGCATCAGAGTAAATAGAAGAAGTGAAAGTAAAGAACCAAATTATTAATAGAAGTCCAAATAACCAATACATTCAAATAATAATAGTTCTGATATAAGCCAAAATGAATGTAAATATAGCAAAAGTATGAAAGAAAACTACCCAACCCATAGAAAATATTTAACTACTATAAAATATAAATACTAAAAATATTTTACCACTGGTAACTCTTCTCCTGTGGTGGCGGTCCACTAAACACGACTGAAGTACCTACTGAAAAAGACAATGGGTGGTAACTACTATATATCAAACCATGAATGACAAAAAAATTTGGCCTCCAATATGGACAACCAAGGGGTAGAAGTAACAAACTAGAAAGAGTAGTAATCTATAATGCTAAAATCAAGATAACAAAGACATATGCCATGTTTCCTAAAATAAAATCTAATATGATAGTGACATTTAGGTATCTGACAAGTTACTATCAACATAATTATTTTAAATGCCAGAAATTGTAATCGTGCTAGGTATCATCATACCTCAAAAGGACATACAATCATTTATTACTTCCAATTCATGTTTGCTTATATTCTCTTACAATTAAACATATATATTTATTGTCGATTCATCATTTACCCATACCAAGAAGGTAAATATCAACCCAAGGAAACCTAGTAATTTCCTGTAGAGTCATCACTCTCGGGACCCGTCGACCCCTTCTAGCTAAAAACTAATAGGGTTCTACTGAAATGCATACAATCTTACAAGATAAAAGCTTTTATGAATAACAAATAAATATCGTATAAATCAACAAGTCAAGTATGGTCTGTAGAAATGAAATTCATTTTATTTAACCAAATTAAATTGCATAAATCTAACTTTTCCAACATACAAATTTAACTTGCATGATTAAGAACTAATGAGAAATGAATCAAGTATAGTTATGATTGTCACATGCTAATTCGATATGAACAATAGCAAAGATTTATTACATGTAATTATGCTAAAGAATTCAGAATAGAACTGGCAATATAAATAGCTACAAGGGAACCTAGTACAATTGGCACAGATTACGCCCCTAATAAAGGAGGGTATGTTTACATCAAAATAATAAAAATTACTTACCATTTATGTGAGCAATATGAAACTCTAAGCCTATCCAGTTTTGAATTGACAAGGCTACGAAGATAATGACTCCAAAAGTATTATAAGAAAATTTTTAATTCAATATATAAACTATTATGAAAAAGACTCCAATACAAGAAATATATGACTCAAACACAAATAAATTCACAAAATTATATGGGTATTGCTAATCAAGATCTAAAATCACAATTACAATTAAACATCCAAATAACAACAATAAAAAAAAGTTTGCTATAATCGCATACTAGACTTTGATCGACGTGGAAGGATGGAGGAGAAAGACCAAATCTTGATCCAAAAGAAAGAAGGTTAATTAAGAGAAAGAAAGAAAACTCCACCTTGTTCAAAGAGGTAGAAGATGTAGAGGTCTTCCTTGTTATCAATGGTTGTGATTCAAGACAAGAAACACAAAAGGAAGAGTAGGGAAGAGGTTCAAAAACAGTGAGAGGGAGTGGGGCTTTCAGTGGTTGTGAGAGAGGCAAAGGAAGATAAAAGGAAACAAGGAGGTAGCGAGGCGGGAAAATCTACCTAATGGGGCAGGAAATCATGATGAGAGGGTTGCGTGTGAAGGAGGCGAGGGTTCGCTCGGCTTGTAATTGGAAGGATAGTCGGCTCGGCTTGCTATGTGAAAGACCTGAACTGAACCAATCCAGGTTATAACATATAATCCTCCTTTAAAGAATTTTCTCCCCAAATTCATAGCTTAGTTGTGAAACAATTACGGATACTTTATAATCATCTTTTTTTCAATCTCCTAAGGGATTCTTGTTCTGACTGTTTGTTCTAAAGCATTTTGATAAAAGGAATAGATCAACGATGAAGCTGTTGAACTTCACGTTTCAAAAGGTGCTCCGGTGTCTCTTCATAGCTCAGATCTTCTTGAATAAAAAACGGGCTAAACTAAATAATGTGAGAACTATCGTGCATGTAGCATTAGAGAAGTGAGAAATGAAGGACATTATGCACTCTTGCAAGCTTTGTAGGAAGAGTTAATCTACCATCTGATCAACTCAAAAGGTACAATAAAACTTGGCTGAAGTTTTCCATCTTTATCAAATATGGTAACTCCACGCATGGGCAAAACCTTGATAAATACATGATCATCAACCTCAAATTCAACATTCATGTGCTTAGGATCAAAATATATTTTCTAACACTCCTGAACTGAATGAAGCCTTATCGTATCTAATGAGTATTCTATGTTGGTTCACTAACCATTTGTGACCCTAAGAGCTTCCTCTCACTGACCTCAAACCAACATAAAGGAGATATGTACTTTCTGCCATAAAGAGTCTCATACGATGTTATGCCAATACTAGCTTGAAAGTTATTATTTCAAGTAAACTCCACTAATTGAATGGAGTCCTCCTAGCTTCCACCAAAATCAAGAATGCATGCTCTCAACAAATCTTATAACATCTAAATGGTTCTCTCCGACTGA
Organism: Dendrobium catenatum; assembly: GCF_001605985.2. Lineage (NCBI taxonomy): Eukaryota > Viridiplantae > Streptophyta > Magnoliopsida > Asparagales > Orchidaceae > Dendrobium > Dendrobium catenatum. The sequence continues at coordinate 84,502 of NW_021320105.1, forward strand.
CCGTCTGTATGCAGGTGAAAATCAGTGCTGAAATCCAACCTCATACCCAAAACTTCTTGCACTTTCTTCCCAATACTTGAAGTAATTCTCCCATCCCTAGTAGGCACAATGACAAGAGGAATCCCATGCAGCCAAAGACATTATCCACATAGATTCTTACTAGCTTTTCCACTAAGTAATTCTGCTTGATCGATAAAAAGTGAGCTGTCTTGGTGCGTCTATCAACTATGACTTAAGCTACATCATGACCTTTCTTTGAACTTGGCAAGCTAGCTACAAAGTCCATATCAATCTCATCCCACTTCCATTCCAGAATATGAAGAGGTTGTAATAAACCACTAGGTTTATAATGTTCTTTCTTAACAATATGACATGTCAAGAACTTTGGCTACGAACTCTACCACATTATTCTTCATATCAGTCCACCAAACAGTTTCTTATGATCTTGATACATTTTTATGCTCCATGGGTGAATTGAATACGAAGTAGTGTGTGCCTCTCAAAGTATCTCCTGCTAGAGCTTAACCTGGTCTAGAACACAAACCTAATATTTAAATTTTAAAGCACCCATCTGATCAATAGTGACATCTATCTTCAATCCATTTTGAACATGATCTTTAATATGCATCATCTCTATATCTTCCATTTGAGCTTCATAAATTTGATCCATAATCATTGGCTGAATAAACATGCAATAAATAATAAAGTTGCCTCCTAATGGTACTATATCGAGCTGAAGTTATTCCATTTTATATATTAACTGCTGCTCTTGAGCGATCATCTAAGCTTCATAAGATGAAAACTTTCTTCTTAAAGTGTCTACCACCACATTAGTTTTTCTTGGATGGTACAGAATCTACAAATCATAGTCCTTCTTCAAGAGCTATATGGATGCATAAGCTACCACTTTATTATGTTACATTAAGACATAGTCCACACCTTGATGTAAAGCATCACCATAGATATAAAATTCATCAGTACAAAAGGAATGGTGAGAATATGAGCATAAACCAAAACTCTTGAGCTCCTGAAAACTTTATTCACATGTATCAGACCATTTAAACTTGATGGACTTCCGGATTAGCCCAGTTAGTGGAGCTATAGTACTTGAAAAGCCTTCCATGAAACATATGTAATAAACATCTAGGCCAAGAAAACTACTAATCTTGGTGACGGTGCTTATCCTTAGCCCATCCATTACTACCTTAATCTTAGCAAGATCCATAGAAATTCTAGCTTCACTAATAATGTGAATAAGAAATGTCACCTCTTGAAGCAAAAACTCACACTTCGAGAATTTGGCATAAAGCTTATTCTCCTGAACAATATTCAATGATGTCTGGAGATGTGGGGTGTGCTCCTCAACATTCTTGGAATATATCAATATGTGATAAATGAATACTATTAAAATTTGATATAAACACAATCTGAAAACTCTATTCATATATCCATAAAAGCAGCAGGGGCATTAGTTAACCCAAAGAGCATGACTAAAAACTCATATTGGCCATATCAAGATTGAAAAGCTATCTTAGGCACATCTTCACTCTTGTTCCTCTGATGATGGTATCTTGAATGAAGGTCAATCTTGAAAAAGACATAAGAGCCTTACAATCAAATAGGTCATCAATGCGAGGTAAAGTATACTTATTCTTCACGGTGACCTTATTTTGGTCTCTATTGTTAATGCAAAGTCTCATGCTTCCATCTTTTTTCTTCACGAACAAGATCGGTGCTTCTTGAGGTGAAATATAGGTCGGATGAATCCTTTATCAAGCAATTCTTACCGCTGCACTTTGAGTTATTGAAGCTTGACTATTGCCATATACTATAGTTTTTTGAACATGAAGTAAAACCTAAAACCATATCTATAGTAAACTCATGATCAAGATGCAAGCTAGACAAATCATCGAGGAATACATTCATAAATTCTTGAACTATCGGGATACTATTTATACTAAGGCTGTGTTTTTTGGTATCCATCACATGCATAAGATACCCAACACACCTATGATAAATAATCCTACGAGCTTTAATTACATATATAAGACAAGAAAAGACTCCTCTTACACTACTAAAGCTAAAGGATGACACACTAGGTATATGAAAATTTACCCTTCTTTTATGATAATCAGTTATAACATAATAATTAGATAGCCAGTCCATTTCCAATATTGTATCAAATTCAGCTAGTGGAATTATAATAAGAGTTACAGGCCTATGCATAAGGTTAATTATATTGTCACAATGAAGAACACACTGAGTGACTATCATAAATGCTTTATATGGCATATTAATTGATATATGAGGTAACAATTGAGATATTGATGCAGTTGATGTAAACTTGTTTCATATAAATGAATGTAATGCCCTAAAATACCTTTGTCGGTTGCTTATGAATAAAAATTAACATTTTAACACATCAAGAGCTTCACAGGCCTCTTGCTGGGCTATGGTGAAGACACGAGGAGGGATTGCCTGTCTAGGCTACTCTTGTATTAGAGGTTGTGATATCTGATCTTGTATTGCTTGTTGGTTATGCTAATTAGTATCAAAGGATGTTGGTATTGGGAAAATGGGCATTGTTTATAGTATTAACATGTTAGAACTTGCTTGGATTATTATTGAGGCTGAGAGTAAAACTATTTTCCTTTGCCTTTGCCATTATGCTTGTTGTAGCGTCCTCCTTATAATTTATGTCATCCATTCTGATGTGAATTCTTGTAGTTGCTTTAAGTAGCTGAAGGATTTGATTGATCTTAAGCTTTGAGCGGACAATCATTAGCTTTATGCTCAATGTTGTAGCAGTTCCCGATGACCAAATTACAAGTCCTTGAATGATATTCACGGCAGTGCACACAATGAAGATTACTTTTGGACTTCTGTCCCTTATGGCTCTTATGTTTCTTCTTTTATGAATCTCTTGGTGGTTGATTATCTATCATCTTTTGCTTTCCAATAACTTTTTCTTTAGAAGCATTTATTTTTATCTCTGCGTGAATCTCTCGGATAACCATCTCCCTGAAATTAGTGCACTTCACTGCTGATAAATATCTTTTAATATATTCTCTCATGTTGAATTGGAAGTTGTAGATTCTCTGATCTTTGTGTTGTCCAATAGATGGTACAAATTTAATAATTATAACAAATTATGTCTCATACACTTGGACTTATTTTGTCTGCTGTTCGAGCTTCCTTAAATCATTCATTATCTTTAATCGGTATGGCACAGGAAAATATTGCTTTAGAAATAGTTTTTCAAAATTTTCCCAAGGAATTACTACATCTGCTATAAAGCTATTACATCAAATGCTCTCCTACTAGTTATCAGCACCTTCGTGCAGCTAAAATACAACCATGTCTAGCTTTCGATCTTCGAGACATTTAATGCCACAAAGTCTCTTTTTTATGTCACGAAGTCATGCATCAAATTAAATTGGTCCAAGTATTGGATGTTGGAGGGTGAGTCTTTAAGAACTAATCCATCACTCGATCTATCGCCCCTTCTTTGGTTGGAATGACATATAGCATAGAAGTTAGATTAAATAAATAAATATACTAATATTATTTATTTTGCTTAACTCCTTTAACTTTAACTTATTTACCTGAGGTGGGATAGCATTATGTACTTTTATGACTTCTTGGGGCATTATTGGGGGTGTTGGTTGAGTTGGTTGTGATACTTACTGGTTGCATTGCTTGAGAAAGCTGAGTGGTCACCTTCATCATCATCATGAATAGTATAGTGATATCCAAATTTAGAGCAACAACACCTAGACGACCAAGAGAGCGAGGACCTCTAGGAATAGGTGGAGCTTCCTTAGTAGTTCTTATGGCATTAGTTCTACAAGCAACGATATCATTCATTCTCTTTCGTTCCATTCAACTATTAAACATATAAAAATAAACAACTATAGCATATGAAATAAATTATTTAACATCAAGGATATCTTAAGATAATATACCCCATTACCAATTTTTAAGGAATCAAGGAATATCTAATACAAAATATAATAGGGCACTGGTACCACTCTGTCACACCATAGATCTGGAAGGCAGTACACCCCAACAATAGGGGACGTAATGAAGGGATATGAAGAGTTGTTTTGTATTTTTAAAGAGAAGTATATATATACAAAAGATACAACAAGATATATATACCTCAGAGTAAATATAAGAAGTGAAAGTAAATATCCAAATCATTAATAGATGTTCAAATAACCAATACATTTAAATAATAATAGTTCTGATATAAGCTAACATGAATGTAAATATATCAAAAGCATGAAAGAAAACTACCCAACCCATAAAAAATATATAATAATTATAAAATATAAATACCAAAAATAGTTTACTACTAGTAACCTAGCTATTGAGGTGGTGGTCCATCAAACAAGACTGAAGGACCTGCTAAAAAAGACAACATGTGAGTTTGATAAATCAAACTCAGTAAGTAACTACTATCTATCAAAGAATAAACGATAAAAGAATGGGGCTTGCAATATAGACAACCAAAGGATAAAAGTAACAAACTAGAGAGACAAGTAGTAATATATAATGCCAAAATCAAAATAGCTATGAGATATGCCATGTTTCATATAATAGAAATTTAATATACTAGTCACATTAATGTATGTGACAAGCTACTATTAATGCAATTATTTTAAATGCCATAAAATGTAATCATGCTAGGTATCATCATACCTCAAAAAGATCTACAATCATTTATTACTTCTTATTCATGTTTGCTTATATTCTTTTACATTTAAACATATATATTTATTATCTATTCATCATATACCCATACCAAGAAGGTAAATACTAACCCAAGAAAATATTGTGATTTTCTGTAGAGACATCACTCTCGGGCCTGCCGACCCAGGCTAGCCAAAAACTAATATGGTTTTACTAAAATTTATACAATCATACAAGATAAATTCTCTTATGGATAACCAAAAAACATCATATAAATCAACATGCCAAGTATGGTCTGTAGAAATAAAATTCATTTTATTTAACTAAACTAAATTACATAAATCTAGCTTTTCCAACATACAAATTTAACTTGCATGGTTAATAATTAATAAGAAATTAATCAAGTAGAGTTACGATTATCATGTACTTATTCAATATGAAGAATAACAAAGATTTATTACATGTAATTATGCTAAAGAATTCATAATAAAACTGACAATCTAAATAGCTATAAGGGAACAACCTACAATTGGCGTAGATTATACCAACAACAAAGGAGGGTACATTTACACCAAAATAAATAATAGTTACTTACCTTTTAAGAAAGCAATAAAACACTCTAAGCCTATCAAATTTTGAAACGACAAGGCTTCAAAGACAAGGACTTCAAAAGCTCTGCAAGAAGAATCTTAATTTAATATACAAACTATTATAAAAAAGACTCCAATATATGAAATATAAGACTCACACAAAAATAAATGCACAAAATTATTTGGGTAATACTATTCAAGATCTAACATCACAATTCCAATTAAGCATCCAAATTATAACAATAAAAAAATGATAGAAATAGTCACTTACTCGACTTTGATCGACGAGGAAGGATGGAGGAGAAAGACCAAATCTTGATCCAAAAGAAAGAGGGAAAACTAAGAGAAAGAAAGAAATGTCACCTTGTTCAAGGAGGTAGAAGATGGAGTGGTCTTCTTAGCTATCAATGTTTGTGATTCATGATAAGAAACTCAAAAGTAAGAGTAAGGAAGAGGTTCGACTGCTACACGAGGGGGAGGGCTTTCAGTGGCTATAAGAGAGGAAAAGGAAGGTTTATAATGATGCCCTAGGATCTAAATTGATATAAAAGGCAAGAAAAGGTAGCAAGGCAAAAGAATCTACCTAACGGGGAAGGAAATCACAATTGGAGGATAGCATGTGATGGAGGCAAGGGTCCGCTCACCTTGCAATAAGTAGGAAAGTCAGGCCGACTTGTTCTTGTAAAAGACCTGGACCAAACCAATCCAGGTTATAACAATAAGTCTCTTACATAATCACTTTTGGAGGGAAACTTAAGGAAAACAATAGAGGAAAAAGGGATAGGTTTCCATTAATGAGAGAGAGTTTAAACCACCTATTTTCAATGCCTCATCCATAACAAACTATATTATGACTGGTCATATAAGTTTTTGTATGAAAAATAAATAGAAATTACATTAATAATATTTAAAACTTTGAGATCTTTATTGAGGTCCTATAATTGGGAATTTTCTTTGATCTTTCCCTTAGACTTTGGTCTTATCTCTTATAATTAAGATTTTAGCTTATTTACCTTTATTCACATGATATGTTGTATCAACTCCCATGTCAGTTGAGTTAAAATATAAATAGTATTTTACTAATTATGGAACCAATGTCTCTAAATCAATATAAGTTAACCATATCACCAATATATACATGGTTTATTCTTCCAATGAAATAAAATGTGATGATCAATAGCTGGATCTATGGGTGCTTCCTCATTAATTTTTTAACTGATCCTAAAAAATGAGGGATTATGTAAGTGAGGGGCTATGCTTTTTTCTAAGGAGTTAGACCGAACAAGTTTTGGTTTTCTAACTCCCTCATATAATAAAATATATTTAAGATTAATAAAAAAATGAATTAGCATATTATCAAACAAATCATAGTAATATGCATTTGATCCATTTCTTTTTTATTTTGAACGTTCCACAAGCCCTTATATGTAATTTCTTAAACTTAGAGGTTTAGTAATGCCTGGTGAATACAAATTGAAATATAATCACCTTCTTTAAATTCTTTTGTTGATTGATTATTATTTACCCTAGAAGTATATTTGTTACTATATAAAGTAATTTGTTATTTTATGGTATAATGTATTCCTTATAAAATATGAATGCAGAATAAGAAAATGTATGAAATGGGAGATTGTTTACATCAATCAATCTCCAAGGGTTTTGACCATCCAGTATTTCAAAAGGTGAAGCTTTAGTTTGTCTAGAGACAATATTATTATATTACAAATTTAAATATTGGAAAATATAATTCATCTTTAGATTTCGTAATCTTTTCCCTATAAGACATATTTAGATTTAATAATGTTTGATTTACAACATTAGTTTTTTCATCAGTCTAAGGTGAAAACCTTATAAGAATTTTAATTTGGCGCTGAACAATTTCCACTTCTAGAAGTATGAAATGAATATAACATCATTATTAGAGATAATAGTTGAAAGAAGGTCTTGTAGATATACAACTTTCTTAATGAATAGTCTAGCAATAGAAGAAGCATCATTAGTTTTAGAGTAAAATAGAAAATGGGTCGTATAGGAGAACTTGTCAACAACTATAAAACACTATCATTTCCTCGAGCTATATATATAAGGCAAGTGTAAGAAAAAATTCATCGAGAGATCCTTCCAAAGCATATAAGGGAAGGGAAAAGCAATATATTGATTGGACTTCTATTTGGTGGCTTCGGATTATTTAGGTTAAGCATTAAGCCACAAATTTTTTAACATCTTATTAAAATGAAGGCTAAAAAATGGATTTCTATTAAACCTGTTATTTTATCTTTCTCAAAATGTCTTAAAACTTCTCCATAATGTAGTTTGAAAATTAAGATTTTTCTAAGAGAGGATCTAGGGACAGAGAATTTTTTCCCATTTTTAAATATTTGCTAATTATTGAGAATGTTTCTTGTAATGTTAAATGTTTCTCCAGATGCCCAATATATGTCAAATAGAAGTCTGAAGACACAAGGTACTCATCTCTAATTCATTTGAATCATAGAATTATAATTTTTAAGAAAGAGATTGCCATTGTTACCTTTGATAGAGTATTGCCAATTGTGTTTTCAACTTTAGTTTTATATTTCAGGACGAAAGAATAATCTTGGAGAAGCTTGATTAATTTGGCGTGCTTATAATGTAATTTTTATTGGGTATTGATAAATTTAAGGGCATAATGATATAGATTGAGAATAATTTTTTTATATATTAGGTAGTCTCCTTAATGTTTCAAATATTGAATGACAGCATAAATTTTTCTATCATCTGTTGAATATCGTTGCTTTGCCTTTTTTATTTTTTCACTTAAGAATGTTACATGATATTTGTTTATTTAATATTCCTCAAATTCTAACTTTAAATGCATCACAAGTCACTTCAATGGCCCTTAGAGAAATAAGAAGGCATATGAAATAGGGTAGAAGTCATAAGAACCTTGATTTCATAGTTTTTATGCACTTGGAGTCCAATATAATTTGTCTAATTTTAGTCGATTAGTGTTATAATGGCACTAATTTTTTCTTATGAATTTTCTATAGAAAATGTATAAGAAATGGAAACTCCTAGCATTACTACAACTCTTAAATGTTGGTCAATATAAGATTGCTTTAATAATAGTAATCCATATTTGTATTTAGTAATCAATATCAAAATCAATAATTACTAATTAGTATCACTATAATAATCAAGATTATATCATATATTTAGTTGAGGGTATCTTATATCTTGTTCCTGCACTAATGCTTTTAATCAGTTGCCCCTTATGACTCTCAATCAATGAACTCCTTATAACTATTGTCAAATTACACGATAGTCACCTCGACTACTTATGACTCCCAATCAATCTCCAGCTCCTTATAATTCCTATCCACTAAATCTCATCATTGGATCACATGGATCTTGAGGATATCACGTTAGGTTATTATATTATATAGTTGATATCAATCAGTATATCATATCCATACATCACATCATATTTAAACTAGTAGCAATATTACATTCTTGCATAAGTCAATCATACCAATAATTCAGTACATAATACCTTGCAGTCTTATCATATCAAATCATAGTATAACACTTTTCAACCCATTTATATTATACCTTTTTACATACTTATTTTACCCAAAAATTCTTATACACTTATTTAACTAATGAAAATATAATAAAATCATTTAGAATAACTAAATCTATAACATACCAAAAATGATGTGGTGAAATCTTATGTAATCACGAGTTAATACATTTTTGGCAAATTTAGGACAGATAAATTCAAAGAAATATATCAAAATTATTTAAAAAAAATAGAACTAAGAAAATAGTTACTTATAATGAGTAGTATACTTTTTACAATAAAAGCTATGGATGAAAATGATCAAATATTTTCTTTCTCTCTCATTTTTCTATGCTCTTCATATCCCTTCTCCTTTTCCTTTTCAAGCAAGCCCGAACCAAAATATGGGAGGTGGTAGTGCTAAAATATTTTAATGCTTAAGTTTTGAATAAAAATAATATTTGTGGCTTAGCATTATAATGCTAAGACCCAGCACAGTAGCCATGCTTGTCAAATCTAGAATTACTGTAGAATAGAGACTTAAATGCCATAACAACATTCTCTAATGCTGATATGCTTTCAAACCTCGCATCATAATGCTCAAAAGTATAATGTCATAGCGCTTTAGTTTAAATAGAAATTTAAAAATTCATATTTTAAATTACTTTTTATTTTTAGGCTGTTATATTATTATTGGTAGTATGATTTCTTATGATAATAAACTAAAGATTAGTGCCTTTCTTTGGTGTGTATCTATCTGGGTTTCAAAACAAAGCTTCTTGTGAGGTGACATAATAGTTTTTTTTTTTCTATAGGTTTAACCGATTGGAATTTAATGATTTTTAAATATGTTTGAAAATATAATTGTTTTTCTACCAAAATAAGTGACACACTTGTTAAATAACTAAGGCCTTCTGAATAAAATATGAGCAATATCCATGGGAAGGACATCGCACTAAATTTGATCTTCATAGCTACCAACTTGATAAGAATTAAACATCTTCTAGTGATGGCAAAAGAAGTGTGGTTTTCCCAAACTATATGAAAGGTTTGGGGTGTGGCCATTATATTGAGATGAGGGTCATTTATTGAAGATAAGGACCAATAGCAGATTGCTTATGTTACATACCCTAGGTTCAAGGTATATTTTTATATAGATTTAGGATGAATTCTATACATGTGAGTCTTAGCTATTCCTTTTACTTTTTTAATTTGTATTATAGACACAGTTGCAACCTTCTTTTCTCTTTCATTTATTTTATTATTGTGTGTTTATTTATAACATTGATTGATTGTTTAATGTTAGGCTTTTAGCATAAAATATATTTTTTACAAAATTAGCAACTTGTAAATGAATTTAAAATGAATCATAGGAAAAATTATTTCTTTATAAAAAATTATTTATTTATTGCATAATTTTGGACAGTTTCCAAATAAAATAAATATAAATTCTCCTTATGAATGTGGATTCAGAGGTCGTGTATTGTGCTCCATATGTCTGTTTGTAAGGGAGAATTTTTTAACAAGCATTGACTTAAGCTTGGTACATGATCATGACATTGCAAGGACCCAAAACATGTTAATAAATCCTTCACACCGAGGATAAATAATTTTACAACATTTCATGTCCCATGAAGCATACTCCTTTTATTTATCTTGATTAGACACATGATTTTATTTTCTTACGGGGTGATCTAAGATGGTATAGGATGCTTTGTCAATTTCTTGACTCAAACATGATTATAAAATTATTATAGATAGTTTAACTCTTATGATTAAGCTATCATGGTTCTTCTCCTTCCCTAGGCATCTTCTTATAGTTTAAAAGGGCTAATTTTTATGCTTTCTTCATTTTCTATATGTATAGTGTCATAGGATTCTAAGCCTCTCTTTGGTTACGAGTCTATGAAGTTTTCTTTGATGATGCAATTCATGATTGCTGAGAAGAGATTCTTTGTTATGTTGGGTCAACTACCTTTATGATTAAGTAGATTTGAGGTTTGATAATCTAGAACAAAGGATCCATGAAATCTTGACTAAGTTATGCCTAGTAATTCTAGATATTTCTTACCTATCCTATGACCACATTTGAGCCCATAGATTAATTCATGAATCACATTGATGCCATTTTTTAGACCCATGTTTGTTGAAAGGTTGTTGCTCATTGGGTTACAATGATTTATCATATAACTTATGGCTAGGGGTGTCAAAATTGACCCGAGCTGAAACTGACTTAAAAAATTATGGGTTCGAGACAACCTGTTTACTATATGGGTTGGGTTTGGGTTCTATTTCCTGATCCATTTATAAAATTGGGTTGGGTTTTGGTTGACATGGAATCCCAATATCAACCCAGGTTGACCTAGAAACTTTCACCACACTCGCTTACCTAGCATCCTGACTCTGCAGTTCACTATTTGTGATTAAGTATGCCTCGCATGTATTTTCGTTTATTTATTACTATATCTTATATTTTTATTTTTTAATATTTTATATTTTACTTGGAGGGATTTTATTTATGATATTTATTTACTTTAATTTGTAACATATTAATATCAAAAATACCGTTTTTATTTTCTTTTTTATATAATCTTTTTATTATTCTTAGATTTAAATATAATAAAAAGAAAGCCTTCAAAATTCTCTCTCATCGATACACATCAATAGTATCTTATTTGAGAGTGCATAGACTCATTTGATCCATCTTGACGACTTAGACGGAATGGTACTATCTATTTCACAAGAAAAACTCCTGATCAAAAAATTTAATGTGGGAAATGATAATGTCCATAAAAAACTTCAAATTCATGAACTCACATAAAGTTTTTTTTTTTTAATCAACATTAATCTGATCACATATATTTTTAAAACATAGTAATGAATGAAATATGACTGAAAGAAATAAATTTTATAGTCGACAATGAATCAAGGTATAAAGTATGTAACTTGACCTCATCAAATACTATGGTGCAAAATGCAAGAAGATGGACCAACTGACAATATATGCAAGAAAAATATGCAAGTAACTGATGCCAAAATTGAGATGAAGAAAAGGACCCTTAACATGAGTGATGAACTTGGAAACTAAATCACAAATGATGGCGTTGATAAGGCCATCAACATAATCCAAAGAAACACAAATTGTATTTTGATATTAAGTTTTAGATTTCAATTGCTTTTGGATTTTAAATTTTATTTTAGATTTCAATTTGGTTTGAATTTTAGATTTCAATTAGGTTTGGATTTCATATTTTATTTTAAATTTCTATATTGAATTTTAATTTTAAGTCTTTGAATTTTGATTGGTTTATTTGAAGATTGATGATGATGATAATAATGACTCTACCAAATAGTGACTAATAGGGTTAGCACTATTAAAAAAGCCAAAGGTATAAAAAAGCTGAATGAATGTAGGAATTTGATTTTGATTTAATAAGATTAAAGTCTTCTTTCTAGTCTAAGATAAAGGATGCCAACAAGTGGGGGCTCGTGCCTATCTCATTAAACTAAAGAGCTTCTTCTAAGAAAGGGAAATATATTGGAATATTTACACCTAAGTTAGGAAGGTTTGAGATTTAAAATTTAAGTTTAACTATATGGTGCTTAAAAGACGTTCTCTACCACTAGTGGATTTAGTCTTAAGGAAAGGAAGCCTAAGCATGTGGACACATGACTAACCTTAAATGAATAAAATTTAGACTTAAAATAGGATGGTACCTAGGAGTTCTCCAACACTTGTGGACTTAGTCCTAAAGAATAGGATGCCTAATTGTGGGGACTCACACCTATCCTAAAAGGCTAAGATGGAATTCATTCTAATATAAGGGAAAGGTTTCCTAAGTGTGGGGACTCACACCCATCCCAACAAGCTAGATGGTGCTTCTAAGAAAATGAAGCCTATGTGTGGGGACTCACACCTATTCTATGAAAGACTAAGATTTAGATTTAAATTAGGATGGTGCCTAAAAGGCGTTCTTTAATACTAGTGGGTTTAGTCTTAATGAAAGGAAGCCAAAGTATTGGGATTCACACCTAACCTTAGTCATTAGCTTAATTTGAGTTGCTGATTATCTATAAACCATTATTATGCTATGCTCAACTTGGACACTAATGATCCAGCTCCTATTAGGTTGTGTCAGGGTTGATTATTTGGTTGTATCAAGTGATTCAAGTGATTTATGGCTTTTATGAGTTTTGGTAGCTTCTATGGTATTTGAGTGAGGTTCATGTGTGTGTGATTCCCATATAGGCTTTACATGTTTGAGTGGATCTTTGTATAATATACTTTATGGTGTTGAAAAACTTTCACTTAAGGTAGAGTAATGGTTAATATTGAAGAATCTCATTTACTACATATATTGTTAGAATGTAATGTGTAGGAAAAAGTTAAACATAGTGATTAAAACTGTTGCGAATCTAATTTCAGGGTATATGATTTTGATAATAGCAACTATTTTTATTTTTCTACGACTACCTTGCCTAGTAATGTTTCAGGTCAACAAGATCGAGTGCAACTCAAGCCATCTTAAGTTTTGATAGACTAGGACTGAGTCAGTTTGTAATCTTTTATCTTTTGTTGAGTCAATTGTATCGATGTGAGTTCTGATGCAAAGTAACCTTGCACACACACACTTGGGGGACAAATTTTGATTATTTTAGAGTTCTCTATTTTTTATCACATCATCCTGGATGATCCAAACATCATCATGGACGATCAGTTAAAAATAGAAACCCTAATTAGGACATCCTGATTAAGGCAATCGTCATTAAGCTCATCATCCTGGACGATTTTATCATCATCCTGAATGATAGGCTCAAATCAGAAAGAACCAGCCTCTAGATTGTTTAGGTATGTTTATTTTTGGATATCATTCAGGACATGATGTCCTAGATGATGCAGCACAATTATGTCTAAATTAATTTGGTAATTAAAAAAAGTAATTAATGTTTGATTGCTCTATCATATCATCCTGGACGATTACAGGATCATCCAGGATGATCAGTTAACAAACCTTAGTTCTTCTTGGATGATCAAACATCAGCCTGGTTCCATTTAGGGCGATGTTCTGAACGATCTGTGATGTTTTGAACTAATCATCCCGAACGATCGTGATATCGTCCCAGGCGATCTAGTCAATTTTGCATCGTCCAGACATCCATTCAGGGTGATGTTCTAGATGATATGTAATGTTTTGTACTAATTATTCTAGATGATCAAGATATCGTCCTTGATAATCAAGTTACTTTTTCATCATCCAGGCTCCCATTTAGGGTGATGGTCTGGATGATATTCAACAGATTGAACTAATTATACAGGACGATATACTATCGTCCTAGACGATATGAATAAATTACCTTCTGATCATCCCAAATCATCCCGGCTGATTGAGCTAAATTTGTACTTATCATACAGGATGATCTTCAGATAATGCTAGATGATAATGTCAGTTTGTTGTAATTAAGAGCTATTCTGAAGCTCTTCTATATAAGACCTTTTATTTTACCCAAGAGTGCATCTTTTGCTATTGTCTTCACCTGAGAGAGACAAGAGGAGAGGGAGAGTAAGGAAGAGAGAGAGAGAGAGAGAGAGAGAGAGAGAGAGAGAGAGAGAGAGAGAGAGAGAGGATCAGAGCCAGGTTCATAAAATTGAGTTTTTAAAAACTTTTAAATTTTGATCCATGTATAACTCCAGTAATCATAATACTGTGGAAGAATATTAAATTACTCGATCACCTTTGTTTGACAATATTCCTTTTTATTTTTTTTGAAAAACTCACATATCTATATTTTTACAATCAATTGACTATCGCATGTGGATGCTTATTAAACAAGGTTATTCACCTTCATATAGTAAAATTAATGGCATTACTACTCCACTCGCTTTCTCTAAATGGACTCTTGATGATAGGGATTTAGCTTAAATCAATGCAAAAAAGTTTGAACTATTTTTTCTGTGCTTTAAAATTTGAAGATTACATGTGTGTTTCAACTTATGTTACTGGAAAAGAAATTTGGGATAAATTGTGTATCACTTATGAAGGAGCCAATGAAGTTAAATAACTTTGGTTGAATATTCTATTGTATGACTACACATATTTTTGTATGAAACCTATTGAATCAATTTTTGACATGTATATTAGATTTACTCAAATTATCACATCACTGCATGCTTTAGGAAGAGAACTCACGAATTATGAAAGATTAATAAAATATTGAGATGCTTGCCTTCTTCCTTTGATACTAAGATTACTGCAATTACTGAATCCAAAGATTTGAATACTTATTCGATTAATAATTTATTTGGATCACTCATTGCATACGAGCAAGGAGTGAACCAAAGATAACTTGATGCATGAGAGAAGAAGAAAGAGAAAACCATAGCACTGAAGGTTAATGATATGGATAAAAATTCTTTCGGGTCTAAAAGTGATGATATTGCCTTAATCACATGGTAATTCAAAAGCTTTCTAAGGAGGAATCACAAGCATCATCACACTACAGGAAAACCCACTATTACTGGCGGATTATATCTGCCGGTAACACCCAAAATCCGCCGGTAGTCCCGAATTTTCGGCGCATTTACGGCGGATTTTCATGATCCAAATTGGTTCGCGTCGAAAAAAACTTTTCGGCGTTTTTTGAGACGCCGAAAAATGTTTCGGCGCACTCTCCGGTGCAAAAAATGCTGGCCAAGCCGACGATTTTCAATCGGCATTCCAGCGACAACTGCGCCGGAAGTTTACGTCGTATTGATCCGCCGAAAATTTTTGGCGGGCAAAATGTCGTAGATGTTCGCCATAAATAAGCTACGGCTAGTTTTCGGCGCATATTGGACACCAAAAACTACCGGTGGATATGACGCCGTAAAATGTGCCAGTAATTTTTGGCGTCCAAATAAACGACGGTATGATCGTGATGATTCATTGTATCATTGTTTCGGTCAAATTTTCGGCACAAAATCCACTAGAAACCTGTAGCATTGACAAAAAAAATTTCCTTCCCAGCCAAAAATTGTATTTTCAAACCTGCAAACATATACAAAACCACTTCCAGAAGACAGCTATACACATAACATATATAAACAACTTCAATATATTCTCAAAAACATAAATATCCATGTAAGGACATTGTTCAATAGCATCAAATAATTCAAAACATCACATATTGTTCAATAACAGATGTTCACATAAATAAATAAGTTCATATAAACAAAACTAAACTACTCTGACTCCGTGGACTCCTCCTCAGCTGGAGCTGCCTCTTTTCCACTCAGTTGCTCCCTCATCTTGCGCATTTCATCCAACAACTGATTGTGTTGCTCCTGCATCTGCATTTGAACCTGTGCTTGTAGCTGAACTTGCCAATCAGCTTGTGATTTCCTTACTTATTCTAGCTCAGCTTGAAGGGCACTTATTTGTTGAGCATGTAAGGACTCATGTGAACTAGATGCAAAGCTGGATGCAGTAGAGGAGGTCATCCCCTCGTATGCCTGAGCTTGGGAACTTAAGCCACAAACTCTTCCATGCTGCATTCCTCCGACGGCCTGCAACCAGATGCGATACTCAGAAAACTCCACAGAGCCACCAGAAGAGCCCTCACCTGATGCAGCATGACTCTCTCAAAGCCGTGTGTACTCCTCATGTGAAAGTAGAATATAAATATATATAATTAAACTAAAAATAGAATGTGAATGGAGTTTAGAAGAAAACTAAAAATTTGAACAACTTAACTCATACTTACTTGAGATAAGGCTCAACTTCATCATAGTTAAGCAAGATATACAATGTGATAACTGTCATCTCCTTATCAGTCAAATAGCTCATGGTGCTAGCGCATACAGGTTCACCACTTCCACCGAATACAGATATATTAAAGGATTTACCAACATTTTGAGGTGCTGAACTTTCACCTGATTGAGACATTGTTTCAAAATAATACGAGCAAAACTGAGTTGTCTCGTATGTTAAATATGCTTCACAGATAGAGCCTTCAGGTCGTGCTTTATTCTTAGCAGTCTTCTTAAGTTTATTTAAAAATCTCTCAAAAGGATACATCCACCTATACTGAACAGGTCCACCAACCATAACCTCATATTGTAAATGAATAGGTAGATGCTCCATAGAGTCAAAAAATTCTGGAGGAAATATTTTCTCAAGTTGACACAAAATGAAAGGAATTTGTTGCTCCATAAGAATCAAGTTCTCTACATTTAATTTAGAAGAGCATAAATCTTTGAAGAAAACACTTAGCTTGATCAAGGGCTTTAAAATCTGATCTGACAAATAACTAAAAGTAGTTGATAAAAGACATTGCATGAAGATGTGACAATCATGTCTTTTCAATTCGAATAATCTCATTGATCTTATGTCAACACACCTGCTTAGATTGGAAGAATATTCATCAGGTACTCGTAGGGTCTTCACCCATTCACAAATTGCTCTTTTTTTTCTACAAAGTTAATGTGAATGGAGCTTTTGGTTTGAGAAATTTTTCCGCTCCACCATCCTTCAATTCCAAAGCTTTCCTTATACAAATCTCCTTTAAGTCCATCCTTGCTTTTATATTATCTTTCAATTTCTCTTTGATGTCCATAACTATATAGAAAGTATTATCAAAAATATTTTTCTCTATATGCATAACATCCAAATTATGTCTAATTAGATTTGTTCTCTAATATAGCCACGACCAAAAAATATTTTTCTTGGTCTAATTATGGTTGACACCATGTCCTAGCAATCTGAACTCAGCTAATGTTGAAGAATCCATTATGGTGGGCATGAACATTGCTCTTTCAAAAATTTCTTCACTACTTAATCTTAGAGGAGGTTGAAATATCACCATTTTATTTTTAGTAAACGCTTTTTTATTTTGCCTGAAAGGATGACTTGGAGGCAAAAATATTCGATGACAATCGAACCAAGTGTTCTTCCTACCATACTTTAAAGTGAATGATTTTGTATATTCCATACAATATGGACAAGCTAACTTGCATGAAGTGTTCCAACCTGAGAGCATACCATATGCAGGAAAGTCACCAATTGTCCAAAGTAATGCTGCTCTTAGTGTGAAGTTCTATTTGATGGAGATATCATATATACTTACTCCCTCTACCCATAATAAACTTAAATCAACAATCAAAGGTTGTAAGAATACGTCAACTTCATTTTTGGATTATGTGGCCCTGGAATGATAAGTGTCAAAAACATATAAGGAGTAGTCATACACAACTCTGGAGGAAGATTGTAAGGAGTGAGTATCATAGGCCAACATGAGTACGGTGTAGCCGACTGACTGAATGAAGTAAAATTATCTGCGCATAAACCTAATCTGACATTTCTTGGTTCTGCCACGAATGTGGGATGTGTACAATCAAAGTGTCTCCAAGCCTCTGCTTCTGATGGATGTGTAATAATACCTTCTTGTGGAATGTGATCATTATGCCATCTCATATGTATAGCAGATCTCATGGATGCATATAGCTGTTGTAGTCTCAGAATTATTGGAAAGTAGAACATCCTACTAACAGGCACATCCTTCTGCTTCCTTCTATTTCCAAATTTTGGTTTAAATCTTGGTGCATTACAATGACGACATGCAATCTCTGAGATATCTTCTTTAAAGTATAACATGTATCGATTGACCCAATAATCTATCTTTGCGTATGTCAAACCAAGTTTGGAAACTAACTTCTTTGTCCGATATAGATCTGTAGGAATTAAATTATCTGTTGGATTGGTTTCCTTAAGTAGCCCAATGAATTGATTAAAATATTCACAAGTAACATTATATTCTGCCTTGATGCTTAACATCTTCACAGCAACAGATAACTCTGAGTGAGTGGTGCACCCTTTCTAGATTGGTTGCTGGGCAGCAAGCAATAAATCATAAAAATTTTGTGCCTCCGTATTCGATAACACTTTTGTATTTTGTTCAATTTGTATTCCAGTTGCATCATGAACTAATTCCTCAATATTTGATCGGATATTTTCAACCTTAGCTATATTACTACTTGTAGAAGGACGACATTGATAATCAAATTGTGGGTCGTACTCACCTTGAGAAGTCCAATACCAATACCGTTGCATGAATCCTCTGCGATACAGATCAACAGTTACATTATCTGGTGTTAGGTGCACTAGATTTTTGTGTTTAGAATATGGACATCGAAACTTTCCTTCTGATATAAACTGGGTAGTTGTTTCACTTGCTGAATGATAATGTTCACCCCATTAATGAATTCATCTGTTAATGTCTTTCGACCTTGAGATAATCGGTTATACATCCAACTTTTTTTATTTTTAATATCCATAAGCTACATATAGGAGCAAATAAGTAATGAATTATCGCGCTTAAGTAGATCTAAAACTGATTATATAGAGATGTAAAAAGATATGGTGCTTGTAGAAAATTATAATCAATTTGTATCCTATCTCAAAGGGTAAAGCCACTCATCTAGAGTTATCCTTAGGTCTACTTATACCTTTCTTAACATAAGCCAAATCAAATACATCTCATCGAGTCATCTGAAGACTGATGTTTTATATGACCAAACCATGAAAGGCGACGCTCTTTAAAATTATCTACCACTGGAGCTACTCCAATCTTTTCACATATATACTCATTTTGCATTGTCTCTAAGAGTAAAGACACACATCTACATGAGCATCCTCATCTCTGCAATACTTTATTTAATTTTATGTTTTTTTTAAAATGTGAACTCATTTTAGATACTTGATCACTCAAAGTGCACTTTTTTTAAACGTGCAATCGAGATATCTAAACGTGTAAATAGATGGGTTTATCATTTGACACTTATAACATCATACTTTACACACTCAAGCTATGCCATTCAATTGACATCCTAAGATCAATTGAAGTAGGGCAATCAATAAATGGACCGACTCAAAATATTTTTGTTTAAATTAAACAAACTTCAAGTAAGACTTAAACACGATTCGTCAATCTCAAATGTCACATCAAAAGTCAAAGGATGGCTCAAATGATGGTAAATATGTTCAATTAAGTCAAACTTAACTCCTAGATATTTGTGCTAGTCGTCAAGGGGTTCCTCACCTAATCTCAAAGTCAAGATACGTATATTACGTAAGAATCACGAAGGTCCAACAAAATCAGTACACATTTACCCATCATTGAACAAATATTTTCAAATATTGTTCAAAATAATTTTAGCCACAATGAACTTAAAACTATTTCTTAAAAAATGAAATAATATATTCAATTTCAGATTTTACAAGCAATGCGAAGTCAAATTTATAATTTTCTTAAAGAAAAATTCTGCACCAATTGTATATCCTCCTTACTCTCTATATATTTTTCCAACAAAACTCTAAAAACATGTATAGCTTCCATAATAGACTAACTCAGCATGAACCCAAACAAATTAAATGAAAAAAATACCTTACAATCAATGGGAAAATGACGGGAGGCGGATCGCGAAAATTAGCGGTCGGAACTGGAGCTCTCACCGGCGAGGAGTGCTATAACCATCTGTGACATGCGGTGACTGTCGGCGACGTCAGGTGACCGTCGGCGACCTCGATCTACGGTGAACGATGGAGGGCGACGAGCGAAATAGCGGCAATGTGAGAGAAAGCCATGAAAGAAATGAGCGGCCAGAGGGGTTCGGGTTCAAAAATAAGGCTTTCGGCGGCGGATTTTCCGGCATCCAAGATGCCGTAAACATTTTCGGGGTAGTATGCGCTGATATTAAGTCGTTGAGTTTAAAAAGCCCGACGCATTATCCGCCGGTAATTGCGCCGGCTATTTTTTCGCCGTAACGTGCGCTGAAACCACTAAAATGCTAGTTTTATCCGACGTACTTCTTGGTGCATATGACGTCAGAAAATTTTTGTCCCATATACGCCGTAAAAGACGTCGTAAAATTTTTGTCGCAGCATGCGCCATTTTTTATCGACGCAAAATTATCCGTCAAAAATTCATACGGTAATCGCTTGTTTTCCCGTAGTGTCAAAAGTAGAAAAAAAGATAAGGATAGCAAAAATTATAAAAGTTCTTTTGATGTTATCTATTTTGAATGTAGGAAGTCTGGGCATGTCAAAGCTGATTGTCCTACACTTAAGGATCACTCAAGCAAAGAGAAGGGTGAGGAGAAACCTAAGTTTAGGAAAGACAATAAGCAGTTCCAAAAGGCATTCTGGGCAAATTCTGCATCTAACTCCTCTGAGATTGAAGTAGAGGAGGAAATCACAAACTTGTGCTTGATGGCCAGTGATTATCGTGGACAGTCTGACCAAGAAGAGGTATGCGAACCAACCTATGATCAATTACTTGAAGTATGTGAGAAAATTCATACATTATATAGAAAACTTAAGAAAACACATGCTAGTTTGAAATTGGAGTTTTTGAATTTCTAAAAAGAGCATGAAGTTTTTATTTAATATCACCTCCAAATTGATAGCAATCACATGTCTTTACTTGATGAGTTTGATGAATTGAATAAAAAGCACTCTGAGTTAGTTATTGAGCATGATTCATTGAAAGCATCATTCACCTCACTTGAATCTGATTTTAAGACATACATTGATGAATATGAGTATAGGGAGCACAATTTGAGAGTTGATAATGCTATTTTAAAAAGTGCTAACTCGAGGTTTAAAGTTGAATTAAATGCACTTGAGGAAAATAGGACGACACCCGCACTTGATCTAAAGCCAAAATGTAGGAAGAGTCATTATAACTTGAACATATTAGTAAATCCTTTTCCTGGTGTTAAATATTTTTCATGTGGCATGCTAGGGCATATTTCACACAGTTGCACTATTCACCATAGTACACATTGGGTGTGGAGACTGAAATTGCATGTTTTACAACATAATACACATGCATTGCATTCTTCTTTTCATAAGAAGGGACCAAAACCTGTTCGGGTTTCTAAATATAATGTTTGATAATTTTGTAGGCTTGCTCTCACAAAAGGCCTCGTGAGAGCATGTGGTACTTGGATAGCGGATGCTCACTGCTCTTAATTATATAATCTTGATACTTAATAAATTCTGATTTGCAAGTTTTCTGATCTATTGCTTGTTGTTATTTTCCTTTCTTTCCTTTCTATTTGTTGTTATTTTTCTACTCTTTTATTTATTTTAGATTTGATTGTTTCACTTTCTACTTGCTTTTGTTCTTCGTGCTTTATTTTTGTCAATTTAGTTTTTTTTTTGTTTTTGTGATCACTGCTGAATTGATATCTTGTGTCGTATTTTTGTTTTAGAAAATTTGTAGTTAATGTTGGACATCCCTAAATTAGTTAAAGGGAGAAACACCGTTGATTGTTTTCCTTCCTCTAATTTCGTTTAGTGGTGTAATTTTCTTTTTTAAACAAAATTCTATCTCAAATTAACAAATGAACTTTGCGATTGAGATCTTTTCAATATTGCTACAGTAATCTATCATATATATAATGTTCAAAGTCTTTATATTACCTTCAGATTTTTCATAATCTTATCGTTAGATTTATGATATAATTTTTTATTCTATTTTTGATTCATTCTTTCTTATATTAGAGAGTAAGTTTTTCTTCTTTAATATCTAGAAGATATAATCACAATTGAGAATATTTAAGAGTTTTAAAAAAGGGATCTAGCTTGTAAAAAATAAATAAATAAAGTGGCAAATGATGCCAAATCAAAAGATGCGCAATGACGCTAAATTGAAAAAGATAAAGTGTATCAAAAATCAGAAGATGCATAAAGTGCGCCAATCAATTGACAAGAGGTATAAAATGAGCCCACCAAAAGCAAGCTCTCCTCTCTTTCAAATTTTTAAATCTTAGAAGAATTTATGTGTCACTTGATATTTTTTAAAGACTTGATTTCGGAATTCATAATTGTGACTAATTACTTTGATATATTATTATATGAAATATTTTTCTGGAACTAAGTTTTGGACATATCTCTTTTTCTTATCCAATTAATATTTCTAATTTATATTTTTGTTTTCAAAAGACGGTTTGCCTTAGGAGAAGTCCAAGCTAGGGCTAACAGGATCTGTTATTCTACCATTTTTTATATTTTGACGATGTTAACTCATTGATTCTTTTAAATTTTTAATTCAATCACATGGAGAATTTATCATATTCGGGCTTTGATTAAAAAAAAACTTTGTTTTTTCGTTCATTTTGATTTTTTTTATCTACTTCATATTTGATTTTTATATTTTTCAGTTGATTTTTATGTTTTTTGGGCCTTCTCTAATCATCTTCATCCATCGTCTAATTTTAAACTTGTTTTCACATCATCCCGGATGATATTTATATCATCATGGATGATATGTTCAATCCACTCTTGAAACTCCATATGACGACTGATTTGACTCTTCTGCTTATGATCATCCTGGATGATGTATTATCATCCTGGATGATCTGATCATCTTCTGCTTCAATCATTTATGATCATCCTGGACAATCCTCCTTGTCATGGACGATCTTCATAATTTTTGCTCAATTATTAGTGATCGTCTTAAATGATCCACCTATTCATCCTGGACAATCCACATGGCAAAATTCAGCACATGACTTTAATTCGATCAGTACGATCAATTATTATGATCATCCTAGACGATCCACTAATCATCGCAGACAAACTGCTTTTTCAATGGTCATCTAGAATGTCTTCTTGGGACAATCGCTTGTGTCTTATCGTCATGGACAATCTTTGATCATCCTGGATGACTTTACTGCCTTTTTGACCAATCGTCCCGGACGCAATTATTGTAACCGATCGTCCTGGACAATTCTACGATCGTTCTGGATGACCGGATCATTTCTTTAAAAATCAAGGCATTCAGTCAACTTTTCTCACACAATCTTTCTTAAACCCTCTTTGCTCTTACTCCCTCTATATTTTCCTAATCATGACTGGTGGAAAAAGGACTTGCATGCCTTCTAGAAGCTCCTCGAGGGCAAATCTGGACTCTCGTTTCACTGAGGTGGCCGATCAAGCCGCCTATCAGAGGTAGAAGATGATTGGGATCACTGTATCCTGATCTGTCGACCCTCACATCCTTTCATATCATATTCTTGAATTATTTTCTCACACTACTCTCACTTTCCTCCTTACTCTTACCGTCCCATTCAATTTGGAGTTACTTTTTGAATTTTTTGCTAGCCTTCACATCAATTCCTCTTTCACTGCTCTCCATTCCTATGTGAATAGAAGTCCTGTCAAAATTATATATCAGGACTATCAAGAGCTTTTGCAACTGTCCACTACAGGAGACAAACTCCATATCCTGTGTCAAGATCCCGACTATGGTTGGGCCCCAACCAATCACTTTCTAAGGAATACCAATGTTTCCTATCACATTGGAGAGTCTAGCAGCTTACTCAAAGATGCTAGGATAATCCAGCATGTCCTTCGTACCTCAATTCTTCCAAAAGATGGTGATCGCATTCATATCACTCCACTTCTTTCGATCACCACTTTCTACATTATGGACCATCATGAATTTAATGCCTCTAATTTAAATTTTTAGTACATTGAGCATCTGACTAGCATTTGAGATCCAGGACATAGGAGGCAACCCAATCTTGCCTTAGGACACATCATTACTTATGTCTTAGAATTCAAATACAATCTGTAATATTCTGCTTCTTTAAACTTTCAACCTACCTTCTAGTCAAACAACTCCTTTCACATTCTTCACAGTACTCATCTCCACTCGGGACACGAGGAAGCTGAGGGAGCTGAGGAGGAGGAAGCTCCCGCACCTGTTCTTGTACCTACTCCGTTTCGCCAGCACTCTCAGCTAGATCAGCTGGTTGAGCAATTTGACTAGTGGGAGCCACAATTTGAGTCCTACATTACTGCACAGGAGTAGTAACATGCGAAGGATATTTCTCGATTAGATTCTTATGTGGCTCACCAATAGCGGCAGCACGATCAGGACATGACCTAGTTTGGAGGACAGTTTGCCACTTTTTTAGTTACTTTCATCCGCCACCACTACCACCACCTCCTTCGGATGATAAGGGGCCGTCTTTCTTTTAGTTTATTTTTGTGATGTTATTTTTTTGTTTGATGTAGTTTACTTCTATTTTTTTCCCCTCCTCCTTTTTATGATATCAAAAGGGGGAGTAGCTATACTGTTCTAGTTTGTACTGTGATGTTCCTTAGTAAAAGTTGAATTTTTTGTTTCACACTATTGATTTGCTTTGCTTTTAACAGCTTTAATTATCTGATTTCAGGGAATATGATTTTTATGATAGCAAAAATTTCTATTTTTCTACAACTGCCTTGCCTACTAATATTTCAGGTCAATAAGATTGAATGCAACTCAAGCCAGTTCAAGATTGGGTAGATTAGGACTGATTCAGTTTGTAATCTTTTATCTTTTCTTGAGTCCATTGTATCAATATGAGTCTTGATGCAAAGTAACCTTGCACACACACACACTTGAGGGAAAAATTCTGATTATTTTAAAGTTCTCTATTTTTTATCACATTATCATGGATGATCCAAATATCATCCTTGACGATCCGTTAAAAATAGAAATCCTAATTAGGGCATCCTGATTAAGGCAGTCATCATTAAGCACATAGTTTTGGATGATGTTATCATCATCCTGGATGATAGGCTCAAACCAAAAAGAATTAGCAT
Organism: Dendrobium catenatum; assembly: GCF_001605985.2. NCBI lineage: Eukaryota > Viridiplantae > Streptophyta > Magnoliopsida > Asparagales > Orchidaceae > Dendrobium > Dendrobium catenatum. Next base: position 109,962 of record NW_021320105.1, read on the forward strand.
CCAGATCTATTTTGGTATGTTTATTTTTGGACATCATCCTGGACGATGTAGCATAATTATACCTAAATTAATCTAGTAATTAAGGAAAGCAATTAAGGTTTGATTGCTCGATCATATCATCCTGGAAGATCGCAGGATAGTCCGAGATGATCAGTTAACAAACTTTAGTTCTTCTTGGATGATTAAACATCGGCCTGGTTCCATTCAGGGCTATATTCTGGATTATCTGTGATGTTTTGAACAAATCATCCCAAACGATCTAGTTAATTTTGCATCGTCCAGACATCCATTCAGGGTGATATTTTGGATGATCTATGATATTTTATACTAATCATCCCAAATGATCACGAGATTATCCTAGATGATCAAGTTACTTTTTCATCATCCAGTCTCCCATCAAGGGTAATGGTTTGGATGATATTTGATGGATTGAACTAAGCATACAAGATGATATAATATCATCCTGGATGATATGAATAAATTACCTTCTGATCGTCCCTAATCATCCTGGCTGATTGAGTTAAATTTGTATATACCGTACAGGATGATCTTCATCCTGGACGATAATGTCAGTTTGTTGCAATTAAGAGCTATTCTGAAGCTCTTCTATATAAAACCTCTTGTTTTATCCAAAAGTGTATCTTTTGCTACTGTCTTGACCTTAGAGAGCCAGAGGAGAGGGAGAGTAAGGGGGAGAAAGAGAGGATCTTGTGAGGGGGGTTTGTGAGAGGTTTCACAAAGGTTGCTCCAAGCAAGGATCCGAGTCATCATCCCTGGTTCCTTGGGGGTTTGAGAGAGGTCTACTTCAACAATTGATTGAGATTTTCTGCCTGTTTTAGGAGGAAGTGAAAGGAGTCGGGTTCTCTGCCTATTTCAGGAGAAAGCAAAAGGAGTTGGGTTCTCTGTCTCACCAATGTCGGTGGAAAGGAGGTTTGTATAAGCTTCTCCGCCTTGCTGTGGGGGCAAAAGGAGAGATACTGAGTTTAGTGCAATACTCGGAGGGCGCCTCCGGGGAGTGGACGTAGGTCAATGGACCAAACCACTACAAATTAATGTGTTCTTTATTACTGCTTTTTCACATTTTATTTCCACACTTTAGTTTTCTTTGTGGTGAATTTTGGTTTGGTTTGAGTTTAAGTTTTGATCGAGAAATTTTTAAAATACCAATTCACCCTCCCTTTTGGTTAGCCTTGGGCTAGTTTATAAGGGCTTAACATCCCTAATGAACTTTCAAAAATAAGAGCTAAGTTCCTAATATACTAATATTGGTTGCTACCTATTAGCTTAAGCCTTTTAATATATGAGCATCCATTCACTTATGAATTTAAGCTAAATTTAGGCCTTTGGTGTTCTGCCTCCCACCAAATTAGAAGAGAGCTAAAATTGAAGATAATATATCAGCGGTCAAACTCATTTTCAATTTAAAAAGTTAAGAATATGATTAATTGTCAATCACTTGTTGAAAAATAAAATTGATTTAATTAATTGAGTATGTAATATAGAAAAATCTTTAGAAAATTCTAGAGTCACATTTTATGAAGAATATTTTTGAGGATTCTAGAAACATATTTTAATAGAGTGTTTTAGATAATTCTAGAATATGTAATTAGTGACATTTGTAAATGAAGATAGAAGAATATTCTAAAGAGTCAATAGTTGCCATTGGATTGAAATATATTGGCACAATCCTAATTGGGTGTCACTAGTATAAATAGGTGTGGTGTCTTTGAGTTTTGTATTAAGTAGAATCAAGAAGTGTAAGAATAAAATAAAAGCAAGTTTTATAAGTGTTTATATTCTCTTTTAGCATTCCTCCTCTTACAATAACGTCTTATCATTCAATAAAGTGGTATCAGTGCCAAAGATAAGCGACAATATGATCCCCTTCTAAGTCCCAATGCTCAATAATAGTAACATGATAATTGGATCATCAAGATGAAGACCCTTCTTAGAGTTCAAGATGTATGAGAGATGATAGAGAAAGGCTACAATGAGCCACAAGATGAGTCAAGTCTATCCTAAACTCAAAAGGATAGTATAAGAGATTCAAGGAAGAGAGACAAGAAGGCTCTCTATCTAATCTTTCAAGAATTAGATGATGACACTTTTGAGAAGATTTTTGGTGCAAAGTATTCCAAAGAGTCATGGGATAAGCTTCAAACCTCTTATAAAGAAGCAAAACAAGTCAAGAAGGTGCGTCTCCAAACATTAAGAGGTAAGTTTAAAGCCTTATATATATACTTGCACTTCGTTGATGTTCGAGATGTGGCCGATGCTTTGTTTCTTCTGTAAATATTGAGGTGGCTCCAGATTCTTTAATATCTTCAAAAAAGTTATAGAGTTTGGGGTGGAAATATAGAACACTTGAAGAGATCCTAACAGTTGCTATTGAATTCTTTTAGCAGGTATGCTTGCCTGTGATGAACTAGAGCGAATGTGATAGCCATCAAAATAGTGGTCCCTAGTTAAATATATGTTTATCAGTAATCATTTTGTATTTAGGCTTAAATAATTTGAGTTTTTTTAGTTGCTTTATTAAGATCTTTTAATGTTTAATAATGATTATAGAATAAACTTGTGTTTTGCTAAATTTAGCAGAAGAATTCTTCTGTAGCCATCATTAAAAAATAATACTTTTAGTAAACATGTCAGTATACTTATTAACAAAAGAAGTAACTGATATAAGTAGATTAGTAAACATGTCAGTAAGCTTATTATATTTAATTTACTTGTTTTAGTACAATAAGAGTTATGCTTCGGAAGCAGCTTATGAATAAATTAAAATAGAAATTAGATATTATGTTAGTTATCATAAGGCATGTGGATCAAAATAGGGAGGACTGCATCTCCTGGTAGAAATCTTAAGTGCTACTGGAACTTAACAAGAAATATGATTTGTCCAAGCATTTTATACCTAATAAGCCTTAATGATTATACATTTCTCATTATAATTAAGCCAAACCTTTAATATCATTAAACAAATAACAGTAGTCTTTCAACAAAAGAAAGAAAAGATGAGAAACAAAAACATGTTGATCACCACACATCCGAAGCCATTTGACAATACAAATGAACCAATTAATGGCCAGAACGGCCAAAACCAATGGAAAACCAACTAGACATCCTGTAGTCTAAAAACAAATAAAAAATTCAGTAGTAACTGCTTTAAAACTCAAAACAAAGCCTTGTTTCCCCTTGAAATAGAACTTCTTTGTCATTTCAGCATTCTGCAATGAGCTCTGCAATTGCTCTCACAGTCATAGAGGCATGGACCATCACAGTGCAAGGGACAGATTAGTTTCATTCCCCTGCACCTACCTTTCCCACAACGAGCATATTCCCCAATCCTGTACAGACTTGAACTATAGCTTGGACTATTCCCTCTACTACTAGGGCTATTATGTCTCCTAGCACCGTTGCCGCCACCGCCGCCTCCACCACCACCACCACCACCACCACCACCACCACCACCACCGCCGCCGCCGCCGCCACCACCACCACCAATGCATCCCTTCAAACACCAACCACCGCCGCCGCCACCTCCACCGCCATTGCTTCCGCTTCCCCATCCCCATCCATATCCCCACGAACTACCTCCACCGCTGCCTCCATTCCAAATTTTGCTTCCTATGCTTGATGTTTTGCCAGAAGATGACTTTTCTCTCATGTTGTCATTGTTGCTAAAATTTTTGTTTTGAAGAGGTTGACTATATTCTTCATTGTTGTTTGTATTATTTGCAAAACAAAAAGCCAAACTTACAAGTAAGAATACTAAACTATTCCTTGAATTCCTCATTGAGAGAGACTGCCAACTTCCTATATGTAAGTAACAAGTTGAATAACATTCTGGCTTTTTATACCATTGAAATGGAATTTATGGTAATTATGAAGATAGATGAGACAATCCAAAGAACAGAGAGAGATGGCTTGCTTTGCAATTCAAACCCACATGCAGTAGCTTTTGTAGGGAACTATTGCAGTACCCTAGAAGTGACGCTTGATTGCTCCCTTTTAACCTGTTGTTTATATTTTTCCCTTTGTTTCTCCTCCTTTCTTTGTCCTCTGCAAATCTTGAGTGCCACCACTGGTAGCACTTACGGCAGACAGTGGGATTTATAGCAAAAAGTGGTTAAGATTGCTGATCCAAATTCTTTGATTTAAGTAATTATTAAGTATCTAATCCATTCTTCAGTTCACTTTTATCTGTAAGTCTGGTTTAAATCATGAAATATTCTCTTTGTAATGTAAGAAGACTTCTTTGTAATCAAAGAAGAAGATTTAGTACATCAATCACTCGTTCCTTCTTTTTCTCGTTTCTTCATTAGTTCACTTGTACTGCAGCCTAACGCAATCTTGAAAGCATTAGTTAGAACTTCATTTACATGAATGCATCATGTTTAACACCATTTGACCTTAATCATCCAGTAAACGGAACAAAACAAGAGCATTCCATAATTTAAAAGAAGTTATCAGTTATTTATCTCATAAAAAAGACAATTATTCCCAAATGAAACCTCATTTTCTTTTAATTTTATTCTACCTCTTTTTTTTTTTGGAAGGAAAAGTTCATTTTTATTGAACCTTTTTCTTTTCATCAATGTGAAAATTCAAAAGGGTGGCGAACTTTCATTCTGTATATGAACAATTTAATATTTACCATCTTCATCAAGAACAACTTTTTCAAACAAAGCTGCAAAGCAAGGAAAAAGAAAAGAAGGATGCATTTTTATGAAGAGAGAAACAAAAGTAGAGGAGCCCAGATTGCTGTATTTGAGCTCCAAACTCCACTAGATTGATAGAATAAGGAATGACCAGATTAAAAAGCTCAAGGGCATCATTTTAGGCCTTACTAAAAAAATTGAAGGCTAGAAAACCATGTAAGTGTCAGAAAGACCTGCAAATGTTGCAAGATGCAGTCTTTTATTGAGTATAGTGGGAATGAAAATGACAGAAGTGATATCATTGCTGCAACTATATAATTTCACATTCGCTTTCCTTTGAAGAAACTTACTGTATAAAAGCTGACAGACAGGACTGGCACATCGCAATTTTTTTGTCAACCAATGGTGAGATGATATTGGCGGAAGGAGCTATAAAGAAGGAAGGAGCTACTAAAGTATTCTCTAGGCAGTATTTGGTATGAAAGAAAGTGAAGGAAAGCAAATGAAAAGAAATCAGATCCCAGCAATTTGTTGCTTGATGGTTGCTCTACAACCAATCTTTACTAATTTTCTACAGCCTTAAGGTTTATTCCTAACGCAACTAAATGCTGCAGGATGAAATTTAAGCAAATCAAATGTAGAACACAGCTCCAAAGATTACCAATCAAGCACAAATTCTTCTCTTTTGATGCAGATTGGAAAATACAAGAAATTCATTCTAAATAATAATAAATGTATTATTTAAATTAAAGAAATTTAGTGCTGAAAATTAGACCAGAAACATTCACAGCAAGGATAACATTCACACAACAACCCAAAAATATAGTTTGTAACAAATTTGATTAAAAAAAAAAAAACACACGATAAAGAAATTAAAAATAACAAATAACAGATAAGCAGATGAAAATCCAATCATCAGACCCATATTGGCTTCCCTAGAAAGTAGACAGTCACTCATAGAAAGAATCAACACCGAACTGCACTAAAGATTGAAAAAAATCATTTTTCTTAAACGAAAGTTTCCTATCGCATTTCTATGCATCAAGTTTCCATCCATGTCTAAGATAGTCTATACCATGAGTCATTAATTACTAATGATTTCTTTATTGATATAGCATTTTGTACAACCCTCAAATCTCTATAAATAAAGGGTGAAGAGGAACATTTTAGATTTTTTTGAAATTTTCTATAAAGAATTGAGCTAATAGATAATTTTAGTTTTATTTCCTTCTCTCCATTCTCACACAGGTTCTCAGTTAGGACCCCCTAGAGCTCTCCTTCTAGTATGGTCAGGTATCACCCACATACAAACTTAGATCCAATATCTAGAAAGAATAGATGAGTGTGAATCATTGGTGAACATGGCGAATCCATAATTCACTACGTGCCAAGACCTCATTGAAATGGAAAAAAAAGATTAAATAGGATGCCTTGTTGAGGCTACATATGTGCATGTAGAGGGAGAGCACCCGCCTCAAAAGTTTAAAGTGCAGCACCGGGATTTTTAGAAGGACAAGACTAATCCAGTGGACCATATAACTACCTTTAAATCAATAACATCACAGTTGGATTCAATGATGCTATAAAATGCCGACTATTTTTCATGATTCTCAAGCGGTGCACATTGAGATAGTTTAATTGCTAGACAATAAGAGTCATCATATCCTTCCTAAAATGTAGGAGGATATTTGTAGCCCAATTTGACAGCACCTAAAATGTTAAAAGAGCTCGCAAGATTTGCAATTCCGAGTAGGTTTTTAGACCTATTACACTTGTCCCAATGCTAACCAAGAGAGGGGGGGTGGGGGTGTGAATTGGTAATTAAAAAATATTTTGGTAAATTATAGAAAACTATTTTTGATTTTTAGCACAATGAAAATTTTCCAAAACCAGTTTTTCAACCACAAAATTAAAAGTGCAGAAAAATAAAAATAGAAGAATACAAAATTTTATAGTGGTTCAGTTCAACTAGACCTACATCCACTCCCTAAAGACTCCCTCTTTAGGTATTACACTATACCAAAGTGACTCTCATTCTGCTCCCAAAGCTAGGTGGAGAAGCCCTTACAATTAACATCTCTTCCACCAATCCCCGGTGCGCCAGAGTACCATCATCCTTTCACACCCTCCTATTGTCGACAGAGAACTGTCATCCTTTCACACCCTTCTGGTGTTGGCAAAGTACCGTCATCCTTTCACACCCTCTTGGTTTCATCAAAGTTTCAGCATCTTTTCACACCCTCCTCCTGGTGTCGGCATAGTATCGACGCTCCATTAAAAATCTTCTTCCTAGAGTCTTCAAGAAAGTAGGGAAGAAATTTAAAAAATAAGTAAGAGAAACTCGCCATTGGGCAACCTTGTAAATCCCCTCACAATTCCCTCTTAAGAAATCTCTCACTCTTCAATCACAAGAAAGTCTCCCAAATACTCTTCAAGTGCACTCACAAAAGAAATTTGCTGTAGGAATTCATAGGAGTTCTTTGACAGTTAGTTTTAGGACCTTATATATATGAAAGACACGAAAAACCATACAGAAAATTGAAAATTTCAATTTGACCATCATGAATCATAAGTACGATCGCACTTCATACGTACAATCAGTTAAAAAATTATTCAGACGATCTTGTACGAATCGAATTTATACTCTGACAGTCGTATGTACGAACTGCCATCGTACAATACAATCAGTTCAAAATTGAACCAATTTGTTAGGTACAATTTTGTACCAACCAATTTCATACTCTGAATATCATACTGTACTAACTTAATATCATACAGTTTAATCAATTTAACCAAAATCATGCTTCGTTAGGTACAAACATAGACAAGTCTATTTCATACATTGGATGTCGTCTGTACGAACCTAAGATCGTACAATATGAATAGTTAAAAAAATTTATCTATTTTTATAAACAAATTGCTACACACCCATTTCATACTATGGACGTCATCTGTACGAACCTATAATCGTATAGTACAATCAGTTTAAAAAAATTTAGGATCGTTCGGGATGAACTGGTACGTAGCCATTTCATACTCTGGACATCATCTATACGAATACAACCTTGTACAGTATGAACAACGCTTAGAAAATTTTTCCTGGCGTGATTTGATCAACTCTATTCTAGAGGAACACTCTATTACAACTCTAGCTTATGAGTTTATATTTTTGATAATAACAAATATTGTGGTTCACTTTCTGTTGTCTACTTATATTTGCATTTTATGTTTGTTTGTGTGTATACTAATATTTCATGAATACCATGCAACATCAAATAAAGAATCAGAGCTCAAGATTGGGTTGAATAGTGTTATGTTGTAAAAGGGTATGTAATATTCATTGATGTAATTTTAATTTCTTGAGTCAAGTCTTGTAAGGGTGGATGCTTTCTTGGTGACCATGCACACACACCCTCAAGGGAGTGAGATCTAGTCAAATCTAGAAGATCAAGTTTTGAACTAATCGTACTGGATGATTTTGGATCGTCCAGGACGATCCTTTATGATCTTGGAAAACAGCCGCCAAAGCTAATTTAGGCAAGATTTTAAGCTTTTAATTTTTCTTCTAATCATCCTGGACGATCTTAATCGTGAGGGACGATCAATACAAATCATGCCTAAATTGATCATGTGATTAAGGGATTAATTATGGTTAAATTTTTCAATCCGATCATCTTGGATGATCTGTATATCATACAGGATGATGTTTGCCGACATACTTGATTTTCCTAAATCGTCCAAGCCGAAATACTAGAATTTTTCTCCTAATTATCCTGGACGATCCATAATATCGTCCTGGACGATCTGTACAATTTTGTACTAATCGTCCTGGACTATCCAAATATCGTCCGGGACTATCAGGTCAAATTCTGCACATCGTACTGGTGCACTTAAGAGCTTTTTTGGAGCTCTTCTATTTAAGCTTTGTCAAGGCACTTGATATGTGTCTTTGGCAGCCATTGAAGCTTCATTTCTTTTGGAGAAAACTTGAAGAGTGAGCTTGAAAGGGAGAGAGGAAAGGGTGGAGTTTGAGAGAGGGAGAAGATTCTTGGAGGGGGGTTTAAGGGAGTGTGGAGGGGGTTTCACATGGTTGCTCCGACAAGCTTGCACCTTAGTACCATTGGATTCAAGGCTCATCTTGAGAGACGTTTTGGAAAGAAGAAGATATCTTTGGTGTCAAAGGACCCGGCTACTCCACCGTACCGGAGAAGGTGAAAGTGATTTTATAAGGGCTTCTCCTCCTAGCTGTGGGGGCTAAAGGAGAGACACTGATTTTAGTGCAATACTCGGAGGGTGCCTCCGAGGAGTGGACGTAGGTCAAGGTTTGACTGAACCACTATAAATCTTGTGTGTTCTTTCCTTTATTATTTATGTATTTATTTTCCACACTTAGATTTTTGTGGTGAATTTTGATTTTTGTTTTAAGATTGTGATTAATCGAAAGATTTTTTTAAATACCAATTCACCTCCCCCCTCTTGGTTAGCCTTGGGACTAGTTCATAAGGGCTCAATATCCCTAATAAACTTTCAAACTCAGATCAAATCATCCTATATGATCCATAATTGTATAGTATAATTATCTTTAAAAATATAAGTTTTTTTTTGCACTCCCCCAATGTGTTTGTGCATGATTACCCAATTACAATCACACTTTTTAAGACTAAAGAAAAATATAAAAAGTACATACTTCAATTACAGTAAACCCTAATTTAATCTATCTTGAAGTATTCAATAGTGTGGAGTATGATTTTCTTGAAATATTAGGACACACAAATAACAAAAATAATATTTTCAATATATGTTAGGAGAAACAATAATCAATACAATAAAATTTTAGAATCATAAAAAATACATATGATATAAAATATAGTTATGAAAATTAAGTTGCAAAAAATCTCCTCAAAATAAGGTAGAAATAAATTGAGTTATTAAGAAGCTTTATTATGAGAATTTAAATGGAGATGCTCAAGATTATTGATCTAGAGCCTACTATCGCCCATACTTCCCTAACTTAAAGATCGAGGAAAAATTCTTTTTAATACACACTCGGCCTACAATAGCTATGTAAATTAGCTGAAGTATTGGAGCTCACAGTAATCACGTCAACACTGATGAAGCACTACATTCTAAGCATTGCGATGATATCCTCTTTGTATTTTGTTTATTAGGTTCACTAAGGGTATTGTGGCATTGGTCTCTGGGCGTTGTGGTGCCAATGTCTCTTTATTCTGAATTAAAAAATATAAATCCTTGGAAGCACTATGGAACGAACCAGATTTTTAATAACTATCAAAATCCTCTAAAATTTTACATTTACAAATCCTTGCCAGTTGGATTTGCTAATCGATCTATAGAGGGAAGGAGATGATTTTTAGAGAGAGAAAGTTCATTTAGTGGTCTCGAGCTATTTTCTTCCATCATGCTAATTGAAAAAGTTATTTGGATTGAGATAGGTTACATTTATCCTATAACTATTCTTAATAATATACATTTTACAAGATTTTAGGATTTTTAATGGCACAAGTAGAGAAATTCTAATATCTGGGAAACTTTCACCTTATAACTTTCAATATGTTAGTGCTCTAATTATTTTAAACATTTTAACAAATTTCTTTTGAATTTTCACTCGATATTTTTGATTTTACAAAATTTTGAGTATTCTAATGCATCTCTAATTCTGATAATATTTACCATAGAAGGATAAAAGCCTCGAAGTGATATTATGAATGTTATATGTGAATAGTTTTATGCTTGACAACTATTGAAATATTTATAAATTTATGTAAACATTTTAACTGTTATGTTATAAATGTGCAATTCGGTGTATCTTTGTGACATGTCTTTTTAATTTGTTCTTTTATTAAATGGGTATTATTTTTTATGTTTTTGTGATTGAATCTGAGTGAAGGAAATGCTGATAGTTGTTATTGATGCTATGTACATCCAAGTGGATGTATAAGGGTTTGAATTCTAAATTAAAAAGAAATACAATACATTGGAAGTTAATGGTATTATGCTATGCATCATGCACTAAAAGTTTTAAGGATTATTTATAATGTGTTATGAATAGGGATTATTTATAATATATCTAAGGATTATTTTCAAAAAAAACACAAATTAGAAACCCCGATTTCACCAAGAGCTGAGAAAATTACTCACCTTATGTATGCAGATGATGTGTTATTATTTTGGATTGCATCTTTATGGTTGGTTCAAGTTATGATGAGCATAATTGTTGATTTTAGTGGGTGGACTAGGCAAAATGTTAACAAAGCCAAGTCTCAAATTTTGTTCGAAAAGGCTATTAGATCTCCCATAAAAAAGAAAATTGCAAGGAAAATGGGCTTCAAAATGGTTAATGAGTTGCAATACTTGGGAATTAAGATTGTTTTACGAAGAAAGGTGAAGGATAATTTTCAATCTATGATAGATTATGCATTGGAAAGACTTAATTCTTGGGGAACTAGATTTTTATCATTAGTTGGGAGGATTGTGCTTATAAAGTCCTCTTTTTTTTATCTTTACCAATTTTTTTATAAACACATTCATTGGTTCCCTAAAGGTGTTTTGTATGAATTGGATAGGCTTTGTAGAGATTTTAGTTGGGATTAAGGTAATGGTAGGAGAGGTCTACATTATGTGGCATGGGAGGAATTATGTAAATCAAAAGATCAGGGTGGCATGGGTTTGCATTCGGTAGTCCTTAAAGTTGGTTCATTGAGAGAAAGACTAGCTAGGAGGTTTGTTCAAAATCCTTCGCCTTTATTCATAAAAGTTTTATTACTAAATATGGTAATAATATTTGGAATGAGAAGTTTAAAAGAGGACATTCAGGTGCTTGGTATATACTTTTTGATGGGGCCACTTACCTCAAACCAATTGTAAAATGGAAGGTGGCAAATGGAGAAAAAATCAATGTTATGAGTGATATATGGCTTTTTGAATATATATTTTTATAAATGGCCATTGCTAGCTGATTGTGTTGGGCTGAATGGTATTATGATTCAGCAGTTTATAATGCTAGATGGTGGTTAGGATATTACAGAACTGTATCAATTTTTTCATCATGATCTTATCAAGTTAATCTTGCAAGTTTGTGTTAGTCATGATGGAGAAGAGGATATAGTTGAAGCCCTATTTTAGCATTCAGGAAGATCAATATCTGTGTTGGCATATGATAAAAAAAACAAATATAATATTGAAGATGATGATTTTGGGTTCTCTAATTAGTTAAGGAAATTAAAGCTTAATTCGAGTGTTGAAATTTTCTGGTGGAGGATGAGGAGGTATACCATTCCAACTAATGATCTTTTAAAATATAGAAGACTTTAGCATAGTGACCTTTATTCTAGAGGGTGTCAAGAGGTTGAAAATTACTCTCATAATGCAATCAACTACAGATTTTTAGGTTATATTATCTGCATATTGAGAAAATTGGGATTTCAAATTCCTATTTTTTAGTCTTTGGCAAATTGTTTAGCTAAGTTGATGAAACTCTCAAATAAACATATGAATATTATAAAGGTTTATTGTACAATAGTTTTCTATTCCTAGAAGAACTGAAATAATTTCAAGCATGGAAAGTGTACTCCTACTTTAGTGTTTGCTGCTAATGTGTTACCCACAGCCATGTCTATGAATCTAATAATAGTCGATTTGGGTGCTAGTATCCATATGGAGTTTGAAAACTTTTGGCACCCTCCACCTCTAGATTGGATTAAGATCAATTTGAATGCTTCTCTTTTGGACTTGAATCTTGCAAGCATTGGAGGTATAATTAGAGACCATAAAGGTAGATTTCTTCTTGCATTTGGAAAGAAGAAAATCCATTTGAATATTAATCAGTTGGAGATGGAGGCTATTTTTTCAATAAATGACTTCCTACAATCTTGGACGTTTGAAAGCAAAGGCATAATAATAGAAGGTGATAATATTAATATTATCATGTTCCTTCAAATTTCTATGAGGAAATCAAGGTGGCAAGCTTACACTTCAGTTTCAGAGAAACTACTCTTTCTTAATGAATTTAATAAAGTTATTTTCCATGATACCTCAAGAGAATGTAACAAAGTAGCTGATTTGTGTGTTACTTTGGCTTTAGAAGATAGTTTTTATTTTGATTATCTTTCATTTAGTAACATTCCTTCTTCTTTGTTTAGTTTAGTAAAGAAGGAATGTGATAGTTGTTTTTCCTTTTGGTAGTTTGTAATAATTTCTAATTTATTTAATGCTATTTGCATATTAAAAAAAAAAAAGGGAATCATAAAGGCCTGATTCTATCTTTATTTGTTATATGTTAAATGTTGATAAATATAGAGGCCCGAGTGACTAATATGATATGATATGATTTGATTGGAGACTGAATATGATGTCATGTGTTTATTCTTATTATTTGGGAATGTGTGTTATTTTTGTTATCTAACATAAATGTGATATTGATACTATTTTGAATCTTATGTTTCTTTGTTAGAAAATTGAGTACTTTTTTTATAATGGTAATGTAATTTATTTATATTAATATTTTTATTTTTTTTAATAATTTAGGCAGGTTATGTGTAGCCTATTGATACATGGTTTGCCGTACTTATTGTTTCTACATTTATCAATTTTAGGGTAGGGAAAGGAGAAGAGGTAGGCTGGGTAGATAGCGGTTATAGGATTTTGGTGGTTAGGTATACTTTTTATTAACAAACTCTTTTGGAAATCATGGTGTATATTTGATGATGATGTATTATTATTCTATTCCATGATTATTGTATATATGAACCTTTTGTTTGGATAAATTTTTGAAGATGAATGAAGATGTCCATGAGATATTTTTTATATTATGAAATTAATGTTTAGAGGCTTTGTGTTTTGTTGATAAATGAAATAAAATAAATTCATTCCAAATAAATCTTAGGAATTGAACTATTTTAATTTGACACTATATAATCTATTCAGTAGAAAAGTTATGTCAGGTTAGGTTATGACAATTAGTCTTTTTATATTAGAGTAATTATTTTGGAGAATTGATTTTAATAGAGCTATATGATTAATCTACAGAAGGGTGGCAGACTCTGGGTAGTTGTGATCCTTAAAAAGTGTGAATTCTAAGATTTGACGAATCTCAAAAGGCAAAAAATGATTTATGGGTAGTATTCTACCCAATATTGAGTATAATAGGAGCTTTAACTTTGAGTTTGTATCACAATTTGTTCAGTTAGTGGCTTAGTAGATGGATGAGGCATATAGCATATTGTTTGACATTAGAATTGAGGATGTAGACAAGAATTTATAAATATTTCTAAGATTTAAGTCTCCTAGATTTAATGGAATTCTAGAACCTAGGGAAGTAGAAGATTGGCTGCTAAGGATGGAGAAAACTTTTGATGGGATGCAATGTTTAAAGGACTGTAAGGTGCCTTTGGTAGCATTTATATTAGATGGTGAAGTAGAGTACTAGTGGTTTGGCTAGTAGAGAGAAATTTTAGGGGGGCTAAATGTTATGATTACTTTGGAGAAGTTCACTAATACCTTAAGAGAGTGGTTTTTGGTCCCCTTCTACCATACAAAAAATTATAAATCCTTTTTAAGGATAGTGTAGGGAAGTAAGAAAATAACAAAGTGTAAGGTAGATTTCATAGTATTAGTCAACTATTCTCCCCAACTTATATGTGCATTTGAGAAGAAATGTTATTAATTTATTAGGGAACTTAAAGATAGTCTAAGGTAGCCTTTAGTTCCTTTTGGGATCTTTAACTTTATTGAGTTAGTTGAGAGGGAAAGATTAGTATAGAATGATAAAAAACTAACCCTACAATTTTAGATTACTAGTAAGAGGAGATTTGGTGAAGAGGCCTCTAAAAGTGGCTTTAGTGGGAAGAAGAGTAGGTTTGGGCAAGAATATTCTAGGAGGGGCCCCTATATCTATTAGTGATAGTTTAATAGGTTCTGTGAGTTCCATTAGTAGTGCACTTGCATCTATGACTTGTGGAAGAAAGCATTTAGGATGGCATTGTAGGATGACCATAAATTATTTCATTTGTGGTCATATAAAGCATATAGTTGCTGATTGCTTATGGGCTAGGCTAGAGAGATGATTTTATGTACATGAAGGATGATAGATGATAGCCCTACTTAGAACTTTAAATAAAGGATCTTATATTAGGGCTGGGGGATTGTTTACTAGAAGATAACTTAGTGCTTCCGTTAGTTCAGCACCAGTATAGGCCAGGGTGAACTGTTTTACTTTGCTTGAGGTTAGAGATGCTCCAAATGTGGTGATAGGTACACATTTTATTTTTATGCAGCCTTGTAAAAAATTATTTAATTCTAGAGCTAGCCATTCATTCATAGTCGAGAAATATTTACATTGTTAAATTTATATTTAGTTATATTACTATATGGTTTATCTGTTAGTCTACATACTAGGTATTGTATGGTAGTGAGTTTTATATGTATGTGAGATAAAATTGTTTTATTGGAAACTTGAATTTAAACTAATAATGCTTCCCTTAACTGAATTTGATGTTATTATAAGAATAAATTGGTTAAGTGGATGTGGTTCTTCAACCGATTTTTTAAAGAAGAGGGTAACTTTATTTCTGGTTGATGAAAGCTTTTACTTTCATGGAGTTAGAAGAAAGTTAGCCACAATTATATTAATTATACAAAACGATAAATTATGGAAAATAGAAGTGTTCTATATCTATCCTATGTGAAAGATAAATGAATGAATAATGATGTTATCAAAAATATTTTTGTAGTAAAAGATTTCCTTTATGTGTGCATTGATGAATTGTTAAGCTTATCACTTGATATATAAGTGGAATTTTGTATTAAGGTATTTCCTAGTACTGTCATAATTGCTTAGACTCCTTATAGGATGTTGGTTAAGGAGTTACAAGTGTAAAAAATTCAATTGCAAAATTTGGTGGATATGAGTTTCATTAGACCTAGTGTATCTTTGTAGAGTACTCATGTACTTTTTATTAAGAAGAAGGATGATACAATGAGAATATGCATTGAATGGAGTGAATTGAATGATATAAAAATTAAGAATAAATATCTATTCCCTAGGATTGATGATCTATTTGATCTGCTAGAAGGTACATATGTATTTTCTAAAAGGTTTTGGTATTATTAGTTAAAAGTAAAAAAGGAAGATGTGACAACGACATCTTTTAGTACTATTTACGATGATTATGAGTTTTGAAATATTCCATTTGGTATGGTTAATTTACCCACTACATTTATGGATAAGATGAATTAGATTTTTAAAGTATACATGGATTTGTTTGTAATTAGTTTTATTGATGATATTCTGGTGCATTTAAAGATTGAAAAGGATAATGCAACTCATTTGATAATTATATTAGAAACTTTGAGGCAACATAATTTATATGCAAAATTTTCAAAGTATGAGTTCTAGTTAAGGAGTATCTCATTTCTAAGGCATGTTGTGAGTTGTGAAGGGATGTTTGTAGACCCCGAGAAGGTGCAAGCAGTAACAAATTGGCCAAGGCTAATAACTTTATCTAAGTTACATAGGACTTTGGGTATGTCAGATATCAGAGTACTTTAGAATCTTTAAAAAGGCTTTTCATGGATTATAGTTCCATTGACTAGACTAATACATAAGGTAGTCCCATTTGAGTGAAAAATTAAATGTGAAAATATTTTTTGAAATTGAATGACTATTTGGTGTCAACATATATATATTTCAGCTTTATCATAATGAATTAAAGAATTTCAGGTTTTTAGTGATGCACAATTAAAGGGTTTGAAATCTGTATTAATTCAGCATGGTAAGTTAATTACTTATGCCTCTATATAATTAAAGCCACATGAAAATAAGTATCTGAGTTATGATTTAGAATTAGAAAATATATTTATATTATTAATCAAGATAGAATATATGTATGATATTTGCTGTAAGATTTTCACTAATAACCAAAATTTCAAGTATATTTTTACTTAGGGGCTAAATCTAAGATGGAGGTGGTTGGAATTGATTAAAGACTATGATCTCAATATCAATTATTAGAATTATAAAGCAAATGTTGTAGTAGATGGTCTGAGTAGGAAGTCTACTAGAGTTAAATCTAATGCTTCTTTGGCGAATGAAATGAAAAAGTTAAAACTAAAAGTGGTTAAACTAGTGGATGGGAATTCAAATATACTTTCTTAGATTTTATATGACCTACTCTATAATACTTACTACGAGAGAACCTAGTAAATCTCTTTACTATACTTAGGTATGTATTAAAATTGAAACTATATAGACTAGAATGAAGTAGAAATTTTTGGAATGTAAATAGAAAAAATTCTTATGGGACCACAATGGTGTTATACCTTCGAGAATAGTGGTTATTCTCTCTATGTCTGGAAGGATAAGTTGGGGAGCACAAAAAAGTTATGTATGGCAGTATTGCGATTCTATGCTCTTAGTATTGGAATAGATTTTGAGGCTGTTCTGCAGAGCTGAAGGGGAACACGATGGTGTTGAGCTCTCTATTTAAGGATATATGGGAGAACCTTGAATATTTTGACCAAGCACTGTAGTGCTATGGGTTAGAGTGTAATGATGCTCACAACTAAACTTATATATATATATATATATATATAATGTAAATTTATTTCCCTCATCCCCATTACCCCAAATATTAGCATAGAAGGAGAGAGAAACAGAGGAGAAGAAGAGGAAAAAAAGGAAAGGAAAGGAGAGAAGTTTGAAATATGCAATGTAACATTTATCTATCAAGCCTATAGGAGAGTTGTCCTACTCAAGATATGTTCCCAATACCATAATTCTAGTTTTTCTATGAAAATTTATGTAGTAAAAATGTGTTTTAATAAGTATAACAATTTTTCATCATGCAATTTTTGGTATAATGTAGAATGTACCATCTTGGTCATTTTAATAGTAAGAAATTGATATTTTACGAGTTAGTTATCTATATGAATTTTGTAGTACTTTCTATTAAAAATGGGTTTTATGGTAGGGTTAAAATTCATTAAAAATTATAAAATGATGTTTTCAATGTCCTTTATAAATGATTTTTCAACTTATAAATGTTAAGTGTATATGTAAATAATACATGTAACATCTTCTAAAATCTCATATATATATAATATAATATAATATATATAATATATATATATATATATATATATATATATATATAAATATATTATATATGAGTACACATTTGCTATAAATTCATATCAATGTCATTTATACATGTTATTTCTTTGAATCTCTATATTTTCATTCATATTCATATGGTAGAAGTTCTGATGTGGGAGATGTTGCAGTGCACTGCAAGTTCTGTTATATATAACAAAATTTATATTCTATTCTACTTCAAAGTTTTGCCCTATCTGCATGGGTAAATGAGTAAAGTCATAACTGATAGTTGAATATTACACTTGCATAAATGTTATAAACATTGATTGAAGTCTATAGTTTAGATTTGAATAGCCTACTGGGCACTTGAATGCTCATTTCATGATATTTATGAAATTTTAGGTAAAGGAAAGGTCATGCTTAGAATAATTGATAAGATCCAGCTCATGAAGGGGTATTTCTACAAGGTTTTTTTTTATGATTTTTAAAAATTCTTTTTATCTTGAATTTGTTAAATCTCATTGTGTATTGAGAAGCCCATATTTTATATAATCATTTTTTGATTGGGAAATTTTTGGAAAAATATTTATTTGTGTGTTAAATAATTATTTTTGAATATTAATAGTGGCTTTGGTATGTTTTGGGTGAAAGGATGAGTAGGATTTGGATATACTTCTTCCATTATATTTTAGGGCATGAAAAAGGGTACGAGAGTAATGGTTTGTAAGAATTAAGTTATAGCCAGAGCCACACAAAATGATATTTTTTATTATGAATGGAAGTGGGTATAGTGTTGCATATATTTCTATCTAAGTATTGTATACTTTTATAATTAAATCCCAAATTTCATTCAAGATAAAAACATTGCTACACAAGGACCTCTAAGATCATAAAGTAATTGATAGATAGGGTTCTAGTAGAACTATTATAGTTTAGAGTATTATGGGGTCTATGGTAGCACAACTTATTATTGAGCTTAGCGTAGGATGGATGTAGTTAAGGGAGATGAGATAGATAAGTTTTTATAGTTATTTTTGAGAGTAATGTTACCTTACTTCTATGGTGCATTTGAAGCACATGCAGCTAAAGATTGGTTGACGATGTTAAAGAAGTCCTTTGATAGTACGCAAAATCTAGAGGGTAGAAAAGTCCTGTTAGTTGTATTCCTATTAGATGGTGAGGTAGAGCACTGATGGTTGGGCCAATAGAAGGAGAGGTTTCGGGGAAGGTTTAATGCAAAATTTTTTGGGAAGAGTTTACTAAGAAATTTTGGAACTAGTTTGTGCCATAATATGCCAGGAAACGTAACAAGTCATTTCTGAGATTTGTGCAATGGAGCATGACTATGATGTAGTATGATGTATATAGTTCATTACTCTAGCTTGGTATGCTCCCTATTGTACCATAGAGGAGAGGTGTTATAGATTTTAGAAGGATTTGAGAGATTGTTTGAGGCATCCTTTGGTCCCAGTTCATATTGATACTTTTTTTGGGCTAGTTGAGAAGGCTAGGTTGGTTGAGAATGATTTGATTTCCACTTAGAAAGGATGAAATATTAGCAGAAAGATATTCAGAGGGAAGTCCTCCATAAGTGTTTTAGTTACAAGAAGTTTATATTTAAAGGTAATGAATATACAAAGGGTAGACATACTATATTAGAGAATACATGTAAATCTATTTAAGTTAGTAGTGCCCTAACTTATGGATTTTGAGAAAATAGGAATACAAATAGATCTTTCTGTATACAAGACATTATTTAAGGTGTGGCCAATTTGGTTATAGTGTGACTTAGTGTTTGTAGAGGGTGATAAAGGTCAGATAAGAGGCTAGAGGAAGTTAAGAGTTAGTGAAGGTAGGTAGTAGCCATATCTAGAAAAGTCATTAAGGCTTCCTCTGCTCATGGTGGTGGTAAATTTGGTTGTAAGCAGTATAGGGGATCTAGTGGATCTTAGAGATAACCTAGTATAGTTGTCAGCATTGCTCCAGTAGAATTGTAAGTGTACAGTCCGATTCTATAGAAAGTAAAGAATGTGCTGGATGTGGTTATAGGTATGGATTTTAATTCTGTGCAATCCTACCATACTTATTTGAATCTAGAGCATGTCACTTATTTCTTTTTTTTTTTTAGTATATTTTAGATAGTCTAGGTTTAGTTGCTCTTTGTATGTCATTGGATTTATCATTTTTGCTACCTATTAGTTATTATGTAATTTCTAATTAGCTACATAAGTGTGAAATTGAAAATTAAAATAGAAATTTTAAAATGAATTTGATTATTTTTCCCATGAAAGAGTGTGATTTGATTGAGGGTATGGATTGGTTGAATAAGTATGGAGGTTAAATAGATTGCAATAAGAAGCATGTGAGTTTGTGTGTTGAAGTGGAAGTGTCTTATTTTAAGATGTTAGAAGTTTTTTTATCTTCTTTTATATCTATGCTATAAGTTGATAAATCTTAGGGGTGGAGAAATTATGTATTTTTTTTTTCTTTTGTGAAAGATTTGAGTAAATCTATTAATAATATTGGGGATGTTCTAGTACTGAAGGAATTTTTTTGATATTTTTATTGAACAATTAGTTTTTTTTTACCTCTAGATAGAGAAGTAGAATTTTGTATTGGAGGAATTCCTAGTACAAAAAACTCCTTATAAAATGGCACCAAAAGAGTTGCAGGAGCTATAAAGTTTAATTGCAAGAGCTATTTGATAAGGGTTTTTTATCTGGCTATACAGGTCTACATTTGGAGATTTTTTTATAATTATAAACTAGAAAGATGGATCTTTGAGAATGTGAATGTCATCAAGAGTTGAATAAGGTGATTATGAAGAATAAGTATCCACTATTGATGAGAGATAATTAATTTGATCAATAAAGGGTGTAACTATATTTTTTAAGATTGATAAATAAACTGGTTATCATTAGCTGAGGGTAATATCTGAGGATGCAGTGAAGATAAACTTTAACATTAGTATTGGTAAAATGAGTTTCTAGTGATGCTATTTAGAGTGACAAATGTATTGATAATATTTAAGGATATAATATATAGAGTGTTCAAGAATTATATGGATTAGTTCATTATTATATTTATTAATGATATTCTTGTATATTTTGAAATTTGAGGAGGAGCATGTTAAGCTTCTAAGGTTAACCTTGGAGATTCTAAGGTAGAAATAGTCATATGCTAAAGTTTTGGAATATAAATTCTTATTGACTTATATTATTTTTGGAACATCTTCTAGTGAGCATGAAATGGATAACTGTGGATCCCTAAAAAGTGTTAGTTGTGGTAGATTGGTTGAGGTTAATGTATGTGATAGAGGTTCCTTTTTTTTGGGCATGGATAATTATTAGAGGAAATTGGTCAATAGTATTTTGCAAATTGCAATCCATTTAATTGGACACTAGAATGTGAGGCTAGTTTCATAAAGTTAAAAGAGTGTCCAGGTCAACTCATGTAAAAATTATTCTGTTAGACACTAAGGGATTTTATGTTTATAATGATGCTTCTTTGATATGTATGAGATGAGTACCGTAGTAAAATGGGGAGGTAATAATATATGCCTTGAGATAGTTGAAACCCATTGGGAAGAATAATATTATTCATGATTTGGATTTGGCGGTGATTATATTTATTATTAAATATATGGAGGCACTATACTATGTATATGGTGTGAGATGTGAGATTTATACTGACCATCAAAATTAGAAGATCCTCTTTTCCCATAAAGAGCTAAATGTAAGATAAAAATGTTGTTTAGAATTAATCAAAATTATGATTTGAATATTATTTATCAGCCTTGTAAATTAAATGTAGTTGTCGATGCTCTGAGTTAAAAGTAAGTGGGAGTTATAATCCTTCTGATTAATTATAAGCAAACTCTAATTCAAGAGATGGAGAAGCTATAATTGGATGTTGTATGCCTATGTGAAATAAAGCCATGCATTATCACTTAGTTAATTGTTCAACCTTGAGGAAAGAGTTAAATGTGAGCCACTATTTATATGGTGTCAATATCTATAGGCACTATCTGTATGGTGTAAGA
Organism: Dendrobium catenatum; assembly: GCF_001605985.2. NCBI lineage: Eukaryota > Viridiplantae > Streptophyta > Magnoliopsida > Asparagales > Orchidaceae > Dendrobium > Dendrobium catenatum. The sequence continues at coordinate 131,776 of NW_021320105.1, forward strand.
TGTGAGATTTATATTGAACAACAAAGTTATAAGTTCATCTTTACCTTGAAAGAGATAAATTTAAGATAAAGAAGGTGTTTAGAATTAATCAAAATTATAATATGTATATTATTTATCATCCTAACAAACTAAATTTAGTTTCTGATGCTTTGACTAAGATGTAAGTGGGGGTTATAGCCTGATTCTGAGCAATAAGAGGTTATTGGTGAGCTAATGTGAAACTAACTGAATTTGGAATTTGTTTAGATTTTCTTTGATATAATATTTATAACAACCCACTAATTTATGCAAGTATAAATGCTGAATCAGGTGATAAAGTGATAATCTAGAGTGTCGAACCCAAGAGGAAGTGTTATACTAAATTATACTAAAATTACTACTGCTAACTTCAATTATATGAATTTATCTAACTAAAATGAAAAAAAAAAAGAAGAAGAGATTTTCAAGTACTTACCAATGAATGAAAAAAAGTAAAAAGGTTGATAATATTGTAATAAAGGTTTTAGACTGATGCATATAAATTATATATCTTTCCTAATTGTAGATATTGATCAAAGTATGTACATTCCTAAATCTTTGTTGGGTTTGTATGGGTGAGAAGAAAGATTGTTAGTCTTCCTACAGATTTACTATCTCCATAGAACCTATAATATTCAAACATCCTATGTCTATGCTTGCCAATATTCCATTTCAATACTCCTAATTGCTCTTGCATTCCTCCATCAATGCTATACATCACCCTAGATTTTAACTACACACATGACTATTGTATGAATTAAATGAAGAATGGGAGACATTAAAAATATCAATACTTTCATTAAAGCATAAGAGTCTATATTTGTACTTAATATGCTCTTTATATTATCAACCCAAAATAAGAGAACTTGCCAAACATGGAAGAAATAACAAGCAACCTCATATTTATTTTATTCATAGAAGAATAAAGTAAAAGAGAAGTAATAAGAAGTTTATCACCAGGAAGGATCAAAATATCTTCTCTACACTCCTTCCACACTTACAGAGTTGCTTATACAAGCATAGACTAAAATCTCCAGGAGATTGTATCTTGCACTTCCATATTCTCCCTTAGACCCTACTCTATTGGGGCACTAAAGAAACACACTAAAAGTATTAAATTTTCACTCAAGAGGATAAAATCTCAATATAATAGAGGTGAAAACTATTTATAGTAAGTACAAGATTGGACTTGTGTGCCGCGGTGATGAATAAGGTATTGTAGTGGCAGAAAATAAAATAGTGCCTCAGTGTTGTAATGTCGGCTCCACTATAGCACTGTTTGATGTGGAAAAATTACCATAAGAATTTGTACATCATTTTTCTATATCAGTGTGAAACTTGGATGTTATAACTGCTCCTCTATGGCATAAAAAAATGAGTGTTGCGACGCTTGAAATAACATTTTGATACTGCAACATTTAAGATGCTAGTGCTCATGCGTGGAGTTACCCAAGACACCCAATATTGTGGTGTTGATTTTGAGCATAGTAGTATGATGATGTGTTACAGTGCTGATTTGTGTGATGCTTTGGTTCTTGTAAACAGAGAAGGTTGATGCCATCACATTGAAATTGGCACTTCAACGTTGATCAAGCTAGCATTGTATTTGTGTACTTAACAGTACTGTAGTGCTACCTAACTATTGTAATTTTTTCATTTTCTTACATAATTCCAGCCCAAACATAACAAAAATAATATATTTTTATTGAATTTTAAATAACTAAATTAGTACATAATTTACAGCTATCAAACTCTCCCCAACTTAAACTCTTTATTAACCTCAAGCAACACTTACATTTACTCCTTCATCACTTAACCAAAGTAAAAATTGATAATTTAGAATTACTAAAATATAGGATAATACAACATAGTCTAGAAGTAATTTAGAATGAACAAGTTATAATCCAGGTTAAAAAAGCATAATAATTATCCCAATCAATCATCGTTATTATTTCTTATTTTGAATCTACCCACTATCTTTAAAAAATATAAAATTAACTTTTAAGTATATAATGAATAACTTAGTCTAGGGACTAGTTGCTCCTGGTCAAATAGGAAATTCATAAGTGCACAATCACATGTACTAGATTACTTATTTTATCTTTTTTAATTAAATAGTATGACACAATTGAAATTAAGCTAATGTACTCATCTTTTTCATTTTGTATCATTTTATTTTGATTTTTATATTTTTCTTCCTTCTACTTTTTTTTTGAAGTACATACTTCATAGTTTTAAATATCAATTTTTGCTTTCCTTCTTTTGCAATTTTGTTTTAATTAATGTAAGGATTCAATTAAATCTCTAGTTACAATTTCAAGCTTAACTACAATTTTCCTAATTTAAGCTACTTATATCTAATACTTATACTTTTTTATTCATTTTTAATTCAATTGTTAATATAAGTTAATATATAATTTCTAAATTCAAAATTAAGTCAATAAGTTAAATGATCAAGATTAGTTAATTCTTAAGTTTTTCAAATTATGAATTTTTATGCAATATGCATTCAAACTATAATCTAGAGTTTATTATTATCCTATGTTTACATAACCTTTAATTATCATTTTTTTCTAAATAGGTAAATAAGTGTAATAACTATAGAGAACAATATGTAAAAGTTTAAATATAAAGAAATTTAATCAGATGTAAACAATATAAAATAAACAAAGAGTACTAATAATAATTGAAAAACTGATATAAGATAAAGCATGAATGTTCATGAATGATAAGAAGCTCAAGGTAATACTAAAATATACTAAAAGTAATATACTTAACACCAACATTGACACATATGGCATAAACAAGAAAGGGATACCCCGATACTACTGAAGTAGTGCCCCTAATGATATTGGTCAAGGATGAATAAATAAGTTTTACTATATCAATAGTATAACCTACTTGAATGGCATAATTAAGAATGTTGTGCTCACGGGTTATTTCACTAATATACCTATCGGGTAAAAGGAGAGAAGAGATGAAATAATAGTAAGCCTTAGAAGTTTGAGTAAGAAAGGTGGCAGGAAAGTTAATGATCTTATATTCTAACTCTTCTTTCAATTGACACCACTATTTGAACCACACATAACTCTTAGAATTTCTTCAAGTTTAATAGGATTTCCAAGTAATACTCAAAATCTTTAAGTTTATAAAAACGGTTAATGGCAACAAAATTAAAGAGCTCCCACTTACCTCTCACATAACATTTATTATCAACAATCACTTTTGTATTAGTGAAAAATTCCCCCATAATATTGATAATGGAAATAAAGGATTCCTCATGAAATTGTTCCCAGCCCTAACTCACTATGGTCTGCATGACAGAAAAACTAGGGCTTTGAAAACCTCACTTAGAGATAGGTTATTTAGTGACTACCAATTTAGCAAACCTTCTTTTAGCTTTGTCGTAAATAAACCTATGCTTGTCATAAGAGGATGGTGATTACATCTTGCCAGACATTTTGTAGGCCATTACAAACAAAGGAATGAATATTCAAAAAGCTTGAGAGCATGAGAGTACTTGAGAAAGCAATGAAATAAGTATAAGCATGGACTACTATTTATAAACATAATAAGTGTTGTGGTGATTAGGGATTAGTGTTGTGATGCTTCAAAGAACAAAATAACAAAAAAAAAAAAAAAAATCAAACTAACATATAATGTTAAAAAAAAAAAAAAAAAAAAAATCAAACTAACATATAATGTTATGGGAGAAGACACATGGCACAATGTTTGGGGAACCACAGTAAAAGATAACATGTACGGGTGTTACAGTGTTTAACGAGATTAATATCGTGGCACCGTAATTTAGATAATTATGATTTTAACCTAATGCTATGACACTAGAAAAAAATGTTGTGGTGCTCACCAAAGCACCATAACAGAAATGTTATAATCGGATGATTATTTGACTGAATCATTAGAGTTGTCTTTTTATCTTAAGGACCTATCACCGTAGCACTTAAATGTGTAGCACTGCGGTGCTATCTAAACATATGAAGTGTTATGGTGTTTAGGTAGATAGCACTGCGGTTGTTCAAATGAGTGTTATATTAGGAGCTTGGCACTACAGTAAATGTTGCGATGTTTCAAGCCTTAGTGCTGCAGCGTTAGTTTAATTTTTAGCACATTAATTTTTTTAGTACTTTAATCACAAATTTGAATAAATAAAATATAAATAAGGAACATACAAATAATAAAATATATTCAAAGTAATAAAACATAAAAATCTGAATACTATAACAAATTATAAACACAAGAACATATAAAAAATAGGTTACCTCCCAAAGAGTATTATGTTTATAGTCTTTAGCCTAGGCTTGCCTAGATTTATCTATTTGAATGGGGTACATCACTATCACTCCTCAACTGGTTTCCACAACATTCTTTTCCTTTATCTTTTGGGTTAACTTCAATATTGCTAAGTAGAGACCCAAGAGGTATAGTACTATAAGAGATTTCATGCTATCTTAACTGAGTTTCCATGTTTTTAATTAAAGTAGTTTAAATTTATAATTGAGTTCCCAATTGAATTACTACGTCTTTGAAAGGTGACTTTCTATTCTCAAGCTTCTTATTTTGTTTAAATATTGGAGGGTAATAGGGTCCTCCAATTCATAACAAGTTATTAAGGATTATTCCAATTTCCTGCTTGATTAGGTTGTCTTGAATTCTACTAATTATTTCCACCAATATTATTTGATAAACTAAAGTTAAGATGGTTCCTCCAACCTGGATTATAGGTATTAGAATAAGGATTGTTTTATCTTCTAATCAAATTTAAAATTTTAATTCTCTAAAACACTAGTATTTTTAATAGAATTTAAATGAGTCTCTTCCAATTATATAGATGATATAGATCTTGAGTTAACTCCTATAGTCTCCAATTTCTTCAAAATAGTAGCTACCTAAGCAGTAAGAATTGATAAAGTATCTAATTCATAAACTTCAACTAGTTTCTTAGGATTCACCCTATTAGTAGGCCATTAAAAATTATTAATATCCATTTTCTCTATTAATTCTTAAGCATAATTAAATGTCTTAAACATTAAAGATCCTACAGCTATTTCATTTATTATTGATCTAAGAGATCCTACTAATCCATTATAAAAGGTTGAATAACTAACCAATCAGGTAAAGGATGGTGAGGGCATTTCTTAAGCATTTTCTTAATTCTCTACTAACTTTTATAAATTGATTCTCCTGCAAATATGGCAAAGAAGTTATATCATTTCTATGTTTAGCAACTTTTGAAGATGAAAAATATTTAGCTAAGATTTATGCACCAACTCATTGCAAGTGGTTATAGAGTTTGGGGGCAGAGAATTTAACCCTATTTTATCTTATCCCTTAGAGAAAATGAGAAAAATCTAAGTTTAATGGAATAATTACTGACATCATCATAGTTTAAAGTTATATATATTTCTAAGAAACTAGCTAAATGTAAGTTCAGATCTTAAATATGAGTTCCCCTAAATAGGGAATTTTTAACCATTTAGATAATCAATGGTTTCAATTCAAAATTATTAGCTTGGATAGTAGGTCTATTGATAGTGATTCTCTAATGTAGTCCTTCTCTTGCATGATTAACATATTCCCCAAGTGGTCTAACATGGTCCTGGTCTTATACTAGGTCAGATATTATTAAAAATATTTAAGTTTTTTGAATTTTTATGAGGGTCTTTTTTATTCAAGATCGAATAATAAAGGTTCCTTAATAGATCTTCCAACCATACAATAAAAGGACAATAACTAAAAATTTTAAAATATATAATAAGATAAAATATTTTTTTATTTTTTTTTTAAAATTGAAGCAAACAAAATAAAGATACATGATAAAAGTACGTCTAATTATGCACTTATTTAAATAATATGGTGACTTATAATAATCACGTTACTTTTTTTGGTAATAATGCCAAAAACTTGATGTAGGGCGGTGAGTAGTTAATGGCGAGCTAATGCAAAGCATGCTAAATTTCAAATATATTTAGGTTTTATTTTGATATAGAATTTATAATATCCTACTAATTTATGTAAGTTTACATACTTAATTAAGCAATAAAGTGATAGAGTAAAGTGTCAAACCCACGAGAAAGTGTTTTATTAAATTATAATAAAAATACTACCGCATGCCCCAATTACATGAATTTATCCTACTAAAATAAAAAAATTGAGATTTTTATGTTTCTTCCACTAAATGAAAATAAGTAAAAAGGTTGATGCTTTTGTTAAAAATTATTTTGAACACATGCATCTAAATTACATATCTTTTCTAATGAGACACTATTTTGTTGAAAAAGTATTTTGAAAGTTAAATTTTTTGGGAGAATTTAATTTCTTGAATTTTAATTTTGAAATCAAACACGTCATTATGAATGATATACCACATCAGGAGTTGAAAAATATCATTTTGTAATGGGTTTAGATTATAGAATTGTAGGTTTATCCTGATCATCATAGCCAAATTATAGGAAGAACTCATATAATCCTAGAGGGTGAAAATGATATTTGATCAAGTATTTAATTGGATAATCTAGATAAAGGATCATTAATTTCATACTTAAAGTTATGGTGATAAAATAATATATCTTCTTCAAGAAAGAAGATATCGTTCACAATTAATTATTTGAATATGACAATAATGATCATTGTTATTTTAATTTTCCCCAAGAAAGTTAATTGAGTTTTGAAATGAATTTATTTTGAAAATTGATCTAATTTCTTTAAATGTTCTACAAGCCCAAGCCCTCGTAGTTAATTACATCATAAGAAATTGAAGTTTCCTATAAAAACTCTTGATTAAAATATTAGTAGAAAATTTATTTTGAATTTTTAAATATTGAAATCAAAGAATTGAAATTGGAATTTCAAATGGTAATGGATCAATAAGGAGAACTTATTTTTAGTGGTCAAAGAAGGAAAATGTACTAGGTAATTTGAGATTCTAAAATACTTTAGAAATACCCCACTTTACCTTATGTGTTAGGCTTTAAGTTATGATTGAAAAGAGATTTTAATTGCAGTTTATGATTTATATAAAGTTGGGATTTTATTTTTGAAGGTTGTGGAATTAAGACTTTGAGCCTACCCAAGATCCTAAGTCTTAATTGGGTACTGAACAATAGTAGCCTGAACCAAGCTAATGTAATACATATATGGACTTACCACTACCTATATTAGGGTGCCAACTAACCACCTAGGCTCTTTAAAACCATGCATTCTATATTTAATGAAAGTGTGTTGGGGATATTTATTAATTAAGTTTAAGGAATTGAGGTTTAAATCTAGAGTAGATCCTAATTGGTCGCTTAACACATGTAGGCTAGTTTGATGCTTAAAAGTAAAATGCAATTAAAAATTTGACTCTTTCTAATTTATTTCTAATGCAATATATGCTAATTAACTCGATGAGGGTATAAAATTGAATTAAGTAGTTTTTAAATTTGGATTAAAAATAGGATTTATCTTAGAAATTATATAACTTTCTCTTGATAGGACCGCACCTAATAGGTCAAGTGGCCTGCCAGAACCCACAGACATGGAGGTGCCTAACAAGGAAGAAAAAGTTTAAAATGAATGCATACAAACTCCCGGGGTGTTCCTGGGCTTACTTCTTAAAATCATTAACTTTTTATGTTACTTAAAAGTTTTAATTTTGATTAGAGTAGAAATAGTTTATTCATACCCTCACGAGCCTCCAATCAAATCCAGGCTAAAACAAAGATTGACATGCAATAAAAGACTAAAAAATATGCCATTTGTACTATATAAAACATTTAAATAAATCACATCAAATCAATTAAACTAAATTTAAATCCATGTGACTAGTGCCACTTAATAATATAACCCAGGATATGTATAATTTAAAAGTGGCTAGGTACCACTAACAATAATTTGGATTCTACTCCTAAAACTAACACAAGTGACATTGAGTATATGATTCTTCTTGGTCTTCACTTCGTTATCCTTCTATGAGCTCCTTGGATTCATCTTGTCTAGATATCCAAGTGAATAGAAATTCCTCCCCGAATGGGTGTTTTCTTTTCCCCTTCGATACTTAAAATCATCCAAATTTGGATCTCCAAATGGAAAGGAACTCTCCTCTAAGGGATGTTCCTTCCTATTTGGATTCAAAATTAGATTTATAGCATCCCATCTCAAGAGTTCACTATTATATTATAACTCTTAATTTCAAGTCAAGTGAATTAAAGGCATATAGAAAAATTAGAAAGACTAAACTAAAATAACACCTATAAGGTTATCCTAAGAAATTATAATTAAATTTAATATTCCAAACAATTAATATTTAAAATACTAATTTTTTTTTTTTCATAGCCATGCTTGCCCATGCTCTTTTAATTTTAATAGGGGACCTTGCATTTTGCACTTGCAAAAAACTTTTTAAATGAAACTTTAATTTTGACCCATTTATGTTTATAGCCTTGTATGAGCATGAACACATGCAAAAGATTATGTTAGTATCTAGATTATTCCAAACCTAGGGTTAATCTAACATCTATCAAATCAATCCATAAATTACATAAAATTAAAAAAAATATGCATATCAGGGAGTTATATCAACTAGTATGCAGTGAAAACTCAACAAAATTGACACACAACAACACGAAAGTAAAACATTGGCCTAGCCTAAAATTAGAATTAGATGTCCTAGCAAACCATCTAAAGTGTGTGAAGTAGGGTGTGTGATTTGGATATGTCCTATATAAGATAACTAATAAAGTTGTTGGGTAGTTTGGTTAGTTGAAAGGCTTAAGGGAGATTTAACTTGACTTTAAATATTAGTGTCTTAATGTTTATTTTAAAGATATATTTTTAATTTTATTTAATTACTACATTATTTTATACTAGGGTCGTGAAGTTTATTTCACCTTCCTTGGGGCTAAGTTAATAGTCTCGTAGCTCGGGTTACCCAATTATAACCAATATTAATTATTTGATTTAATTGGTTAAGCTTAAGAGGGTGGATTATTTTTTATTAAATTTGATTGGTTGCTAGATTTTAAAGATTTAAATTAATTAAGTTTTTTATTAACCAATTTGTGGCGCGGTCATAGTGGGCATGAGGAACCAATCCTCCTTAGGACATGTAGTAGTACAACCTAAGGTAGTCCAACCTAAAAACCTAGTTAATATGGTTAATTTTAGGATTTTAATTTGGTTAAGTAATTATTAATGAATTAAGATTAATGTTTTACATGTTATTGGAGCACATTAGTTCTGTCATTATTTTAATATGCTTATCATGTCATTGCAAGAATTTTGGCATTATGAAAAGTAAGGTGCATTATATATTGTATTATATGGGCTCAACTTTTTATTTTAATATAATTCTATTTTTGGCCTCATCTATCATCTGTGGATGTAGGAGGGTTATGTCTCCATTTTTCTAGTACATATGTGGAAGGTTAATTTAATTTTTGATCTCATTTTCCAAGTACGAATGTGGCAAATAAAAAGGGGGGAATAAGGAGAAGTGGAGAAGTATATATGTTAATGTTTATGTAAATATTTAACTCATTTATTATAAAGTCATAATTGATAGTTGAATATTACACATGTAAAATGTTATAAACATGGATTGAAGTCTATAATAGAGATTAGAATAGCCTACTGGGCACGTGAATACTCATTCTATAGTATTATTAAAATTTCAAGAAAAGTTAAAAGATCTGGTTTAGTTGAGTTTATAAGGATTAGTATTAGTTCATTAAGAGGAATTTCTATTGAAGGTACATTTCTGAGAATTTATTTTATTTTTTTCTTGGATTTGTTAAATCTCAATGTTAATTCAAAAGCTTAATTTTTTATTCTATAGATTATGAAATTATTTTTAATTATTAATAGTGGCTCTGATTTATTTTAAGTAAAAGGTTGAGTAGGATTAGGATTTAAGTTTTTTATTAAATTATGGGACTTAACTAATGCAACACTATCTTCTCTATTTTTCAGTGAAAACAAGATCTTTAGTAGTGTTGGGTCTTGAGTAATGTGATGCTATCTTATATGTATTCTAGTATGTTTGGATTCACTAGAAGAATTATCGTACTGAGCTATTTGTATTTTAATTAAGAATAAAAAATTCTTAGGAGTTTTAAAGCTTTGCTGGCCCTTTAAGTGTCATGGTGTTATGAAAAGATATTTAATAAATATAAAAATAGACTAAAATTTCCCATTTCCAAATCATTGAGCATATAGGGGTTACATATTTATGGTGGTTAGTGTTGAACCCCATGAACTTGGCATAAACTAGGGTTTTCATAATTTCAAATATTATTGGTTATAATAACTATTAATCAAGCTGTGTGTTCAGGAAACTTTTTTTTTAATCTTTTGTTATAGGAAAACACATGATGGATTTCAGATAAGGGAATTTTTAATTAAGGCTAAAAGAGTTGAAAGTGAAAAATCTCTCTACACTATGGAGACCAAGAAATAGAGTGTGTCAACATATAATTATATTTTTATTCATGAATTTTTTAATTTGTTAAGCATGAAGTGGGTTGTACAACACACACACACAAAGGATAGTTCTTACTGGTCCTCAAGTAATACATATGTTCACTCCTTGATCACCTTAGTAGACAAAGCAAAAATTGGCAAACTAAAATTACTAAAATGTAGGATAATACAATATTATTTAGAAGTAATCTGGAATGAACAACTTATAATTCAAATTTTAAAAGACTTGACATCTATCCCAATTAGTCATCCTTGTGATTGCTTTTTTTTTTTTGAATTTATTCACTATCTTCAAAAATATAAAATTGACTAATGAATATAGAATGGATAATGTAATTTAAGGATTAGTTACTCATAATTTAAATAAATAATTCATAATTTCTTTATCACATGTACTAATTTACTTATTTTATCCTTTTTAGTTATAGAAGGATGGAATTGAAATCAAGCTACAAATAATACCAATTTTTGAATATAATTATCTTTTTCATTTTGAAAAATTTCCATTTTATTTTTTTTCTATCTTTCTTTCCTTTTTTATTTTGTAAAGTACGTGGTCAATAATTCTAAATATTAGTTTTTGCTTTTCTTCTCTTGCAATCCTTTTGAATTAATGTAAGGATTCAATAAATTCTCTAGTTATAACTTCAAATTTAAATAGGATTTCCTTTAGTTAAGCTACTTATATCCAATCCATAAATCTACTTATTCATTTTCAATTCAGGTATCAATATAAATTAATGTATAGTTTTTAAATTCAAAATTAAGTTAATAACATAAATATTCTAGATTAGTTTCTTATTAAGTTTATAAAAATATGCATTATTTTGTAATGTTCATTCAAAATATAATTTAGAGTTTTATTATTATCTTAATTTTACATATTTTTTAAATACTTTTTTTTTGTCTAAATAGGAAATCAAGTGCAATAACTATAGAGAACAATATGCAATAATTTGAACATAGGAAATTTAATAAGATGTAAAATAATATAAAACAAATATAGGGTACTAATAATAATTCAAAACAACAAAAACAAGTGGGTTGCCTCCCATCAACATTAAGTTTATAGTGTTTATCTAAAATAAACATCAAACATAAGTGGGTTGCCTCCCCTAAGTGCTAAGTTTATAAGCTTCAGGTGTACATGCTAAAATTTATCAATTTAGCTAGGATACATCATTACCACTCCTTAAGTAATTTTCACTATATTCTTTTCCTTTATTTTTAGTGTTAACTTCAATGGTCTACTATAGAAAGAAATTATAAACTATCCTATTTGAGTTCCCAAGTTTTTTATTGAATCAGCTTGAGTTTGTAATTGAGTTCCCAACTGAATTACTACCTCTTCCAAATTTGCATTTCTATTTCCATACAAGTTATTTTAATTAAATACTGGATATTAAGATGGTATAGGATTTACAAAAAAATTATTGAATAATATTCCAATTTCACCCTTGATTAGATTATTCTAAATTCCATTGGGTATTTCTCCCAACATTAGTTGACCAACTAAAATTAAGTTGGTTTCTCCCACCTAGATTGTATGTATTCGAGTAAGGATATTTTATCATTCAATCAAATTCATATTTTTAATACCTAAAGAACTAGTATGCTCAACATAATGCAATTGTGTCACTTCTAATTATATAGATGAGCTAGATCTAGAGTTAACTACAATAGTGTCTACTTTCTTTGAAATAGCAGCTACTTGAGTAGTAAGATTTGACAAAGCATTTAATTTATTAATTCTAACTACTCTCTTAGACTTCACTCTATTAGTAGGCCGACTAGAGATTATTAGTAAAGTTTTCTTCTATCAATTCATGAGCATCCTCAATTGGCTTAAACATTAATGATCCTCCATCTACAACATTTATGATCGATGTAAGTGATCCTACAAATCTATTATAATATATTTGAATAAATAACCAATTAACTAAAGTATGGTGAGGGCATTTTTTAAGCATATCCTAAAATCTCTCTTAACTTTCATAAAAGGATTCTTCTTCAAATTGGGCAAATCATTTCTATGTTTAACAGTTTTTAAGGTGGAAAATACTTTGCTAGGAATTTATATGATAACTCATTCCAAGTGTTTATAGAGCTTGGGGACAAAGAGTTTAACCACATTTTAGCCTTGTCCCTTAGAGAAAATTAGAATGGCCTAAATTTAATGACATCATCACTGACATCATTATACTTAAAGGTTGCATATATTTCCAAGAAATTGTTTAAATATAAGTATGGATCTTCAACTAGAGTTCCTTGAAACTGGAATTTTTGAATCATTAGGATAATAGTCAGATTTAGTTCAAAATTATAAGCGAGATAGTAGGTCTATTGATACTCTGATGGATTCCTTTTACTATAGGATTAATATACTCCATAAGTGCTCTGGTATGATCTTGATCTTGAACTGGGTCAGACATGGTTGAAAATTTTTTGGATTTTTAATTTTTTGTAAGGTTTATTTCTATTTCCAGATCAAACAATAATAGCTCCTTGCTAGATCTTCCAAGCATACAATAATATATATCAAATACAATTAGAAACCAAATAATCAAACAAAAATGTTTTTGTTTTTGTTATTTTTAAATTATAACCAATAAGATAAAGATATCGAGTACAAGTAGGTATAAATATAAATTTATTTCAATTATATGTTTAATTATAATAAGCACATTACTTCCCTGACAACAGAGCTAAGAGCTTGATGTGGTGCATACGATGTGATAAGTTAATGGCGAGCTAATGTAAAAATTATTGAATTTAAAATATGCTTAGATTTCCTTTGATATTAAATTCATAATAGTCCACTGATTTATGCAAGTATACATTCCAAAATAAGTAATAAATTTATAGAGTAGAGTGTCAAACCAATAAGAAAGTGTTCAACTATACTATGATAAAACTATTGTTGCTTACTCCAATTACATGAATTTATCCTAATGGAATTAAAAATAAAGTTTTTTTCCTACTATTTAATGAAAATAACTAAAAATAGTTGACACAATTTTAATAAAATATTTTAGATTGATGCATGTAAATAACATATTTTTTTCCTAATGAGGCTCTTAATTATAGTTGTGGATCAGAGCATGGGCATCCTTAGATCTTTATCGAGCTTGTAGGGGTGAAAAGAAAGATTGTTAATCCTCCTACAATTTTATTATCTCCATAGAACCTAGAATATTCAAGTATTCTATATGTAGGCATGTTAATATTTCATTTTAATATTCCTAATTATTCTTTCATTTCTCTGTCGATTCTATACATCTCATGAGGTTTTAACTATACACATGGTCATTATACGCATTAAATGAAGAATGTGAGATATTGAAAATATTATTACTTTCATTAAAGAATAAGAGCCTATATTAGTACATAATATGCTCTTTACATCATCAACCCAAAATAGGAGATCTAGCCAAACATGAAAGAAATAATAAGCAAACTCATATTCATTTTATTCATAGAAGAGTAAATTAAAAGAGAAGTAGTAAGAAGTTTATCACCACGATGGATCAAAGTATCTTCTCTACACTCCTTCCTCAAATTATTGAGTTACTTATACAAATATAGGCTAAACCCTCCAAAAGATTGTATCATATATTTCCCTAGCCTACCTTAGACTTTACTCTAAGGGGGCACTAAAGAAACTCATTGAAAAGCACTAAATTTAACTCAAGGAACTATGCTCTTCAAATAATATAGTGGACATATATTTATAGTAAGTATAGGATCAAACTCGAGCACTATGATGCTAAAAAAGGTGTTGCTATGGAGTTGAAAAATGAATTAGCACCTCAGTGCTATAGTGTAGGATCTGCTATGGCGCTAGGTGATGTGGCATAATTACGGCCCAAATTATGGCATCTTATTATTATTTTTTTTAAGTTAGTGCATTTCTTAGCAATTGTAATTCCTTCATCACGATGCTAAAAAATATGAGCATTGTGGTGCTTGGATTATTATTATTATTTTTTAGTGTTGTAGTGTTGGAAAGGTTGGCACTCCTACATGAATTTTCTCAAGACACCCAATGTTGCGGTCCTAATTTTGGGCATAGAGCCACTGTTATAGGCTATGGCACTAAATTCTATAATGTTATGATGCTTATAAATATAGAAGTTAGGTGCTTCCATGTTGAAATCAACGCTTCAGAGTTGATTGATACGGTGCTGTGGCTTTATCCTTATCAAAGTTATGGCGCTGCCCAACACTTATAATTTTTTTTCTTTTTTTAGCATAATTCCTATAAAAACACAACTAAAATAATTTATTTTATTTTTTTCCAATTTTTTTATAACTAAAACCAAGCATAATTTACACTTATCACTAGTATAAGGTCAAACATAATTAATTAAAGTATATGATTTTTTAACCTAGTCATATTATATAATAAGAGTGATAATTTTATGAATTCCTAAAAATAAAGTGGGATTAATTAAAATAAAATTAGGATTAAAATTTATGTAAATTATCATATAATATGATGCCTATCTCACTAGATGTTCAACCACTAAAATTCAAATTATTAAAATCTTAAAATTTCTAAAAATAGGTATATTTAGAATTATTATGAATCTCATTTCAGGAATTATAATTTTGATGATAACAAACATTTCTGACACTCCTATTTTTCTACGACTGCCTTGCCTACTAACATTTTAGGTCTACAAGGACAATTCTGAATCAAGTCAGCTCAAGATTGTGTAGATTTGGACCGAGTCAGCTTGTTATGTACGTCAAGTTTCTTTTAAATTTTCTTGAGTTATTTGTAATAATGTGGGTCCTTATACTAAGTAACCTTGTACACACATACTCAGGGAAAAATTCTGTCTGATTTTAAAGTTTTTTATTTTATTTTTGATCACATCATCCTGGATGATCCCAAATCATTCTGAATGATTAGTTAAAAAAAACCTAAATAGGGCATCTTGGTTAAGGAAGCTAAAACTAAGCAAATTGTCATAGACGATATTTACATCATCCAGGATGATAGGCTCAAATTAGAAAGAATCAGCTGCAAGATTTATTTAGGCATGTTCTATTTTTGGACATCATCCAGGATTTCATCCTAGATGATGTAGTACAATTATGCCTAAATTAGTGCGGTAATTAAGGAAAGCATTTAAGGTTTGATTGCATGATCATATCATTCTAGATGATTGCAGGATCGTTGGGAATAACCAGTTAAACAAACTTTAGTTTCCTCCTGGATGACCAAATAATGTTCTGGATGATATGTATTACTTTTGCACTAATCAGTTGGGATGATCCCAAATTATCCTGGATGAACAGTTATTTTTCCATCGTCTAAATATACAATCAGGGCGATGTGCTGGATGATATTAGTCATTTTGAACTAATCATCCGAGATGATCAGTTTACTTTTCCAATATATAGACATGCATTCAAGGTTATGTTCTGAATGATACTTAATGATTTGAACTAATTACTTAGGATGATATGAATATCATCCTTAATGATAAAGTCAATTTATTACAGTTAAGAGCTATTTTGGAGCTCATCTATTTAAGACTTCTTGTTTATCTAAGATTGCATCTTTTGTTGTTGTCTTGACCTGAGAGAGCCAAAAGAAGAGGGAGAGTAAGGGAGAGAGAAAGAGAATCTTATGAGGGAGAGTTTATGAGGGGTTTCATAAAGGTTGCTCCAAGCAATGATCTGATTCATCTTCTCCGGTCATCATCCCTAGTTCATAGGAGGTTTGAGAGAGGTCAACTTCAACACTAATCAAGGTTCTCTGCCTGCTTAAGGAGGAAGTGAAAGGAGTCAGGTTCTTTGCCTGCTTTAGGAGGAAGCAAAAGGAGTTGGGTTATTTTCCTCACCAGTGTTAGTGGAAAGGAGGTTTGTATAGGCATCTCTGCCTTGTAGTGGGAGCAAAAGGAGAGTCATTGAGTTTAGTGCAATACCTAGAGGAGAGGCTCCAGGAAGTGGATGTAGGTCAAGTTGATCGAACCACTATAAATTTTTATATTCTTTCTTATGTCTTTTTCGCATTAAATTTTCACACTTTGATTTCCTTATGGTTATTTTTGGTTTGGTTTAAGATTGTATTTTTTTTTTTTGAGAAATTTTAAAAATAGCAATTCACCCCCCCTCTTGGTTAGTCTTGGGCTAGTTCACAAGGGCTTAACATCTGTAACAAACTTTCAAGTGGTATCAGAGCGGGATTCATAAAATTGAGTTTTTGAAAACTTTTAAATTTAAATCCATGGCTAACTCTGATAATCGTAACACTGCGAAAGGGTATTCTATTACCCGACCACCTTTGTTTTATAATATTCCTTTTGATTTTTGGAAAACTCATATGTTTAAATTTTTATAATTGATTGACTATCATATGTGGATGCTTGTTAAAGAGGGTTATTCACCTCCATCACGTGAAATTAATGGCATTAAAACTGAACTTCCTTTTACTGAATGGATTTTTGATGATAGGAATTTAGCACAACTTAATGCAAAATGTTTGAACTATTTTTTCTATGTTTTGAAATCAGAAGATTATATGCGTGTTTCAACTTATTCTACTGGTAAAGAAATTTGAGATAGATTGTGTATTACTTATGAAGGAACAAATGAAGTTTAGTAATCTAGGTTAAATATTTTATTGCATGACTATGATTTTTTTTTGTATGAAACCTTTTAAATTAATTTCTAACATGTATCCTAGGTTTACTCAAATTATCACCTCATTGCAAGCCTTATGAAGAGAGCTAACTAACTATGAAAAAGTGAATAAAATTTTCAGATGCTTGCCTTCTTCCTTTGATTCCAAGATTATTGCAATTACTAAATCTAAGAATTTGAATACTTATTCTATTGATAACTTACTTGGATCACGCATTGCTTACGAGTAAGGGGAAACCAAAGATAAGTTGATGCAGGTGAGAAGAAGAAGGAGAAAATCATGGCACTAAAGGCTATTGATATGAATACTAATTCTTCTGAGTCTGAAAGCGATTATGTTTCCTTAATCACTAGAAAATTCAAAAGCTTTCTAAGGAAAAATCACCAGCACCATCAGAAGTGGAAAAAATGTAAGGATAGCAAAAATTTTAAAGGTTCTTATAATATGATTTGCTTTGAATATAGGAAGTAAGGACATATAAGAGCTGACTGTCCTATACTTAAGGCTCACCCAAGCAAGGAGAAAGATGAGGAGAAACCCAAGTTTAGAAAGACAAAGATAAGAAACAGTTCCAAAAGGCATTCTAGGTGGATTCTACATTTGACTCCTTTAAGATTGAAGCTGAAGAGGAGATTACAAACTTGTGCTTAATGGTAGACGGTCATCTAGGTCAGTTTGACCAAGAAGAGGTATGCTAATTAAGTTATAAACAATTAATTGAAGTTTGTGAGAAAAAATTATGCATCATATAAGAAACTTAAGAAATCACATGCTATTTTGAAATTGGAGTTTATAAATTTGCCAAAAGAGTATGAAGTTTTACGTAAAGATCACGCCCAAATTGATATCAATCACATGTCATTATTTGATGAGTTTGATGAGTTAAACAAAAATAATTTTAGAGTTGATCAATGAGCTTGATTCATTGAAAGCATCCTACACTGAACGTAAAACTAATTTTAAAATATATATTGATGAAATGTAAAGTAGGGAGCACTATTTAAAGTTTGATAAGGCTATCTTAGAAAGTACTAGCAAGATATTTAAAGATGAATTAAAAGTGCTTGAGGAAAATAGGACTATACCCATACATGATCTAAGAGTTTCGAAACCTAGGAAGAGACACTGTAACCCAAACAGATTACTAAACCCTTTTCCTAATGTTAGATGTTTTTTATGTGGCATGCTTGGACACATTTCGCACACTTACACTATTCACCGTAATACATATTGGGTGTGGAGACCCAAATTGAATGATTCACAGCATAACACACATGTATTGCATTCTTCTTTCCATAAGAAGGGACACAAACTTATTTGGGTTCCTAAATATGATGTTTGATGATTTTGCAGGTGTGCTTTTACAAAAGACCTCATGAGAGCCTGTGGTACCTGGATAGTGGATGCTCACAACACATGACTGGAGATCCCAACCAATTTGTTTTATTGGAGGTCAGGGCTAGAGGCAAGGTTACTCTTGAAGATAATACCACCAAGAAAGTGGTGGGCGCAGGTATAATAAAAAACTTTAAGAACCTTTTGATTGAAAATATTTTGCTTATAGATGGACTAAAACATAACTTGCTCAGCATCAGTTAGCTTTGTGATAAGGGCTTCATCATAAAATTCTTGGCAAATACTTACATTATCAGTTTAAATAACAACACTATTTTGTAGAGAAAGTATATCAATAATGTTTACATGCATGACTTAAATAATATTGAATATGCTATTTCATTTTACTTAAAAACTATCACTCATGAGTCATTGTTGTGGCATAGGAGGTTATGTCATGCCAGTATAAAATTCCTTAGAAGAGTGACCCAGAAAGACCTAATTAGAGGTATCCCCTAGCTTATATTCTCTAAAGACCACCTGTGTGATGCCTGCCAACTAGGGAAGTAAGTCCAATCCTCTTTCTATTCCATTAAGGATATTAGCACCTCTAGACCTTTATAAGTCCTCCATATGGATTTATTTGGACCCATTAGCTCTGCTATCTTAGGGGGAAAAGTCTGCCTTACAAGTGAACCTTTGCCCCTGTATCTAGATTGGAAGCCATTAGAGTGCTACTAGCTTTTGCCTGTTATAAGGGATTTAAACTTTTCCAAATGGACATTAAGAGTGCCTTTTTAAATGGGGTAATAAAAGAGGATGTGTTTGTAGTGCAACCCCAGGTTTTGAGAGTTCCCAATTTCCAATTCATATTTTCAAATTAAAAAAGGTCTTATATGGATTAAAATAGGCATCCAGAGCTTAGTATGAGAGGCTTAGCACATTCTTGCTAGAGAGGGAGTTTGTTAAGGGGAGCGTAGACACCACCCTTTTTCTAAGGAATGTAGGAGATGAGTTACTCGTTGTTCAAATCTATATTGATGATATACTTTTTGGATCTTCTGATAAAAATTTATGATATGATTTTTTAAAAATAATGAGTAAGGAGTTTGATATGAGTATGATAGGAGAGTTGTCCTACTTTTTGGGGTTTAATATAAGATAATTGGATAATGGAACTTTTCTACATCAATTAAAGTACATTAAGGACATTTTGAAGAAATATGAAATGGATAAAGCTAAGCCAATAAATACTCTCATGACCTCCAGTGTTTAGTTGGATAAGGACCCAAATAGAAATTTTGTTAATCAAAAGAAGTATAAAGGAATGAATGGATCATTGCTTTATATGACCGCTAGCCGACATGATATAGTGTTTAGGGTTTGTCTCTATGTTAGATTTCAAGTTGATCCTAAAGAATCCCACCTAACTATAGCTAAGAGAAAACTTAGATATCTCTTAGGGATCCAAAACTTAGGAATCTCATATCCTAGGAAGAAAACTTCTTTTGAGATTATTGGATATTATGATTTTGATTTTATAGGATCTAGGGTGGATAGAAAGAGCACTTCTGGGACATGCTAATTCATAGGGTAGTCTTTAGTCTCCTGGTCCAGTAGAAAACAAAACTCTATTGCACTTTCCACTGCTGAAGCTGAGTACATTGCCTTAAGGAGTTGTGTGGCGCAAGTCCTTTGGTTGAAGCTACAAATTTTGGATTTAAGATTACCTATAGGCATAATTTCAATCCTTTGTGTCAACAGTAGTGCCATTTGTATCTCTAAGAATCTTATCCAACATTAAAGGACCAAACACATTGATATAAGACATCACTTTATTAGAGATAATGTGACTAAATGAGACATTGAGTTATACCATATGAAAATTGAGAATCAACTGACTGACTTCTTTACTAAATCACTGACCTTCAAAACTTTCAGCATCATAAGGACTAGATTGGGTGTGATTGACATAAATGCATGAACTTAATGCTTACTAATTTTTTGAATTTTATTTTTTGATTTGTTGTTTGTTGTTCTCTTTTCTTTTTGTTGACTTTAGTTTTAGTTGTTTAATTTTTGTTATTTTTATTTTTTTCATTTCGATCATTTTCTCGTATTTTTCTTTTCCTTTTTTGATCACTGTTGAAATGATATTTTGTAACTTATTTTTGTTTTTAAAAATTTATAGTTAATATTTGACATCCCTAAATTAGTTAAAGGAGAAACATTGTTGTTTGTTTACTTTCCTCTAAATTCTTTTATGGTGTGATTTTCTTTTCTAAATAAAAGTCTATATCAAATTAACCATTATACTTTACGATTGAAATCTTTTCTATCTTGCTATAGTAATCTATCTTATATAAATAATATTAAAAGTTATTAAATCACTTTCAAGCTTTCATAATATTGTTATTGTATTTATCATATGAATTTGATTATG
Source organism: Dendrobium catenatum (assembly GCF_001605985.2). Taxonomy (NCBI): domain Eukaryota; kingdom Viridiplantae; phylum Streptophyta; class Magnoliopsida; order Asparagales; family Orchidaceae; genus Dendrobium; species Dendrobium catenatum. Next base: position 152,709 of record NW_021320105.1, read on the forward strand.
CTTTGTGGTTTACTCTTTCTTATATTAGAGAGTGAGTTTTTCTTCTTTAATATATGAAAGATATTCTCATAACTAAGAGTATTTAAAAGTTTTGAAATGAATCTATCTTGCAAAAAAAAAAAAAAAAAAAAAATGACAAGGGTATAAAATGAGCCCAAAAAAAAGAAAAATTGAAAAGATGCATAATGATTATCAAAAATAATTGAAATATACTCAAAGTATATCAAAAATCAAAATATGTATAAAGCACGCCAATCAATTGACAAGAGGCATAAAAGGAACCCATAAAAAGCAAGCTTCCGTTTCTTTCAAACCTTTAAATCTTAGAAGAATTCATGTGTCACTTGATACTTTTAAGGGCTTAATTTCAACTTTCATGATTGTGATTAATTACTTTGGTGTATTATTTTATAAGATATTTTTCTGCAACCAAGTTTTGAGCGGATCTCTTTTTCTTATCCAATTTATTTTTTTGAGTTATATCTTATGTTCAAAAGATGGTTTTCCCTGTGAAAAGTTTGAGCTAAGGCTAATAGGATCAGTTGTTCAGTCATTTTTTAGATTTTGATGGTGTTAACTCATTGATTCTTACAAATTTTTTATTTCAATCACATGGAGAATCTATCATATTCATGCGTTGATCAAAAATAAAAAAATCCACTTATCTTCATTCCTTTTGTTTATTCTTTTTTGTTATGTTATTTTAATCTTTTACTTTTATTTTTCTGTGCTGTAGTTTGTTTCTTTTTTGGTTGTTTCTATTCTTTTTTTTTTCTATTATAGTTCCCTCCTCCTTTTTGAGATTGAAAAAGTGGGAGTGTTTTATGTTGTTTCGTTGTATTATTTTTGTTTAGTGTTTGTTTGTAACATTAGATTGCTATTTAGTAAAATTTGAATTTCGATGTTAAACTGCTTAAATTATTTTTATTTGCCATTATAAAAAAAGGGTAGATTGTTACAAATCTGGTTTCATGAATTATAATTTTGATGATAGCAACTATTTCTGACACTTTTATTTTTCTACGTCTGCCTTTCATAATAACATTTTAGGTCCACAAGATCAATTACAAATCATGTCAGCTTAAGATTGAGTAGATTAGGATTGAGTAAGCTTTTAATGTATGTCAAGTATCTTTTACCTTTTCTTGAGTCATTTGTAATAATGTGGGGCATGTTGCTAAGTAACCTTGCACACACTCACTCAGGTAAAAATTCTATCAGATGTTAGAGTTGTCTATCTTTAATCACATCATCCTAGATGATCCCAAATTATTCTAGATGATCAATTAAAAATAGAAACCCTAATTAGGATATTATGATTAAGGAAGTTGTAATTAAGCAAATCATACTTGATGATAGGCTCAAATCATAAAGAATAAGCCGCCATATCTATTTAGGAATATTTTATTTTTAGACATCATCCAAAATATCATCCTATATAATGTACTGTAATTATACCTAAATTAGTATGGTAATTAAGGAAATTAATTAAGGTTTGATTGGGGATCATATCGTCCTGGAAGATCACAAGATTATCTAAGGTGATAAGTTAAACAAACCTTAGTTTCTTCCTGGATGACCAGAATGATGTTCTAGATGATGTGTTCTATTTTTACACTAATCGACTGGGATGATCCCAAATCATCCTGGACAGTCAATTATTTTTCCATCATCCATATATATAATCAGGATGATGTGCTGGACTATATTTATCATTTTGAACTAATCATTAGAGACGATCGTTAAATCATCCGAGATGATTAGTTTACTTTTCCATCATCTAGACATGCATTCAGGGCAATTTTCTTGATGATACTCAATAATTTGAACAAATCATACATGACGATTAATCCTGGACAATAAAGTCGATTTGTTGCAATTAAGAGCTATTTTGGAGCTCTTCTATTTAAGACCTCTTGCTTACCCAAAATTGCATCTTTTACTGCTCTCTTAACCTGAGAGAGCCAGAATGAGAGGGAGAGTAAGTAGAGAGAAAGAGTATCTTGTGAGGGGGGTTTGTGAGGGGTTTCGCTAAGGTTTCTCCAAGCAAGGATCTGAGTCATCTTTTCAGTCGTCATTCCTAGTTCCTTGGAGGTTTAAGAGAGGTCTACTTCAACAACTGATCAAGGTTCTCTTCCTACTTCAGGAGGAAGTGAAAGGAGTCAGGTGCTCTGCCTTCTTCAAGAGGAAGCAAAATTAGTTGGGTTCTCTACCTCACTGTTGTCGGTAGAAAGTAAGTTTGTATCGGCTTCTCCGCCATGCTATGAGAGCAAAAGGAGAGTCACTGAGTTTAGTGTAATACCCGGAGGAGAGGCTCCGGGGAGTGGATGTATGTCAAGTTGACCAAACCACTATAAATTCTATGTGTTCTTTCTTAATGCTTTTTCATATTAAATTTCTGCACTAGAATTTTCTTGAGGTGATTATTAGTTTGGTTTAAGATTATGCTTTTGTTTGAGAAAGTTTAAAAATACCAATTTACGCCCCTCTTGGTTAGCCTTAGGCTATTTCACAAGGGCTTAACATCCCTAACAAACTTTAATTCAAGTTTAAAAATGAGGATTACAAATTTGTGTAACTAATCATAAAATATGATGCCTATCTTACTAGATGTTCAACCACTATAATTCAAATAATTAAAATCTTAAAATTTCTAAAAATAGGTAAATTAAAATTGAATTGTTCATACTAGATGAAGTACTTTGTATTGTATAAATCTTAAAACTCTGTATAATGAATTATTTCTTTTGGAACCTAAAATAAAGGGAAAAAAATCAAAGTTGATTTCATACTATATGATCGTAATTATACAGTTCGAGCAAATAAAGAACATGTCTTGCCAAAATCCACTTAGATAGGCAAATCCAATACTTTGAGTTTCCACCCTTATAAAGATTATACTATATGATATACATTCCACAATTCAAATAAATAAAACAATTTTTTTGGACGAACTTTATTCAAATAGGATGCTCTAGTTCCATAATTTGGTAAAGTTGTTCAAATCATACTATATGATCTTAGATCTATCTTTACAATCTGCCTATAAAATTAACTATATCAAGACTTTTAGGGATTAATTTATAGCTTAATATAAATATCTTATTTTGCCTTTTTTAACACACGTCTTTAGATGTCTCATGATATCTTGGGGGAGACCAAGAGTGTTTTGAGTGAGCTTTTGAAGAGACTCGCCTTATTATATGTGGGGGAGAAGGTGAGATAAATAAAAGTGATTGTGATGAATCTCTTGAATGGTTGTTCAAGACATTTGGTTCCACAAAGTTTATTTTGCTACTCTCTATCCTTTTTCTTTGGTTGTTGATAAAGTAAGGGCACTTTGATGCAAGATATTGAGAGAGTCTTTGAAGAAGTCTCTTGGGAAAACTAGAGGTTATTGTTGAGGCATCTCTACCATGCTGGATGTAGAAGGCGAGTGTTTCCTTAAGAAGAGAAGGGTGTAAGGGTGTTCTCTAGTCCTTGTGAAGGAGAGGGGATTCTTTGCCTTACTGGTAATACAAGGAGTGGTTATGAAATTCACAAAAGAGAACTCTTGGAAGTGGATGTAGGTTAGTTTGATCGAACCACTATAAAAATCCTAGTTTCACTTTTTGTTTTTCTTTTTGCATGATTTTACTTATTATATAGTTTAGTTTCCTACTTTAATTTATTATGGTTACCTATGATTTTTAAATAAAAAAATAATCATAAAATAATTTTTAAGAATTTTATTTTCTCTAATCATTTTAACACAAAATTTAAAATTAAAATTTTAATTATTTCTAATTAGTTTAATTATGATGCAATTTATGCATATTTATGTACTTAAGTCTTAAGATTATATGAGTGTGTCTACTTCACCACTGGTAATATATTTGGGATAGATTGTGTGTCACTTATGAGGGGACTAATAAAGTTAGATAGCATTTATGTAATATTTTATTTCATGATTATGAAATTTTTAGCATGCAACCTGGTGAATCTATAACTGATATGCATACACTCTTTACAAAAATTATTACTTATTTACATGCTTTGGGTAAAAAAATTTAGTGATGCTGGAAAAGTCAATAAGATTCTTAGGTGTATGCCTAAATCATGGGATGGGTAGGTTATTATGATCTTAGAATCAAAGGACTTGAAAGCTTATTCTATTGATAATCTTCTTGGTTGCTTAATTACATAATAGCAGAAAAATTGCCAAAGAAATGAAGATACATGAGAAAAGAGAAAGGAGGAAATAATTGCTCTAAAGGTTGATGATTTAGAAAGTAGTAATGCTAATATTGACAGAGATGATGATATAACCTTCTTTTTTTTTTTTTTAAGGAGAGGCTCATATAGCCTTCATTACTTGATAGTTCAAAAAATTTATTAAGGAAGAAGTAAAGTAGGAACCGGACAAGTAGAAAAATTTAAAAGTTTTAATAAAATTTTGTTGATCTTATCTATTTTGAGTGTAAAAAGGTAGGTCACATAAACTTGGATTGCCCCAATTTGAAAGCTCAATTATCAAAGGAAACGACTAAGAACAAAATTGATAATAAGAAAAATAAAAGAAAGCTTAATAGAGCCTTATGGTTGAATTCAAATTTTGAGTCATCTAAGATATAAGCAGAGGAAGAAATCACCGATTTGTGCTTAATGGATAAAGATAGTTTTGGTGATATATTCAATATCTAGGTGTAAAGATTGTTTAGGTGATATGTATAATAATAAGGTGTACCTTCACAACGGGTCTAATGAAGGCATGTGATGTCTGAATAGTAGATAATAGAGCCATTTGATAAGAGATATAAGGAAATTCATCATGATAGATTTCAGGAGTGGAGGAAAAGTGACCTTAGGTAATAAAACTGCAAGAAGGTTGATTGGAATAGGAAATATACATAAAAATAATGGCTTTACTATTAAAAAAAAATATTATTATTAGAAGATTCAAATTATCACTTACTATGCTTTATCCAATTATGTGATAAAGGATTTGATGTGAAATTCTTTTATGATGAATGCTTGATTTTACTTGATGTGATAAAATTTTGTATGGTTTTAGAGTGAATAATGTATTCATGATTCACTTAGGAAGTCTAAATGAGTCTAGCAAGGTGCACTCTTTTTAAACCATTAGAGATGGGGCTTGGTTGTGTCATACAAGGTTGTGTTTTGCAAGCGAGAGGAAATTTAAGAGAATCTTACACTTAGACCTAGTTAGAGGAGTACCAAAATTAGAATTCAATTAGGACTACCTTTATGATGCATGTCAACTTGGGTAACAAGTTAAGTCTTTTTTCATCAAGTTAGAGGGATTCATACTAAAAGTTTGTTAGGGATGTTAAGCCCTATAGAACTGGCCCAAGCTAACAAAGAGGGGGAGGGGGGGGGGGGGGGGGGGGGGTGAATTGGTATTTTAAAATTTCTTTTCACAAAGAATAAAAATTGCATAAACCAAAATCACACCACAAAAATAAATGCGGAATTAAAAGTGCGGAAGCAAAAAATAAGAACACAGAAATTTATAGTGGTTCGGTCAACTCGACCTACGTCCACTCCTTGGAGGCACCCTCCAAGTATTGCACTACAAAAAGTGACTCTCCTTTAGCCCCCACGGCTAGACGGAGAAGCCCTCACAAGAACCTCCTTTTTTCCACCCCGGCAAGGCAGAGAACCTACCTCCTTTTGCTTCCTCCTGAAGCTGGCAGAGAACCACAACCAAAAGCTAACTCCTTACCTCTACCGACCCTTCCACGGATGAGAAACTCCAGACGAAAGACAAGCAGAGCGATCCTTGAATCAACCCTTGTGAATCCTCTCACAAGCTCCCCCTCATAAGATCCTCTCTCTCTCCCACTCTCTCATTCTCTCCTCAATGCCTTCTCAAGTCAAGGCAGCAGCCAAAGGT
>NW_021320105.1:170657-215920 GCF_001605985.2 Dendrobium catenatum
ATATATATATAATTGATTCAATGAAAATATTCTCATTAATAGAAAACCTCATAAATGATTTATTCAAAAAAAAAAAAAAAAAGAATACGATCACAATATGATGAAACCACAAATCATAAAAATTAAAGCATGCAAGAAATAAAATATAGAAAAGTAAAAGAAAAGGAAACCATAACTTTACAGTGGGTTTGATAAACTCAACCTATGTCCTCTCCATGAAGGTCCTCCTCTTTGAGAATTTCACTAGTAAATGCTCCTTTTGTACTTAGTGAGATAGATAAGCCCTTCCTTATTTCTAGGTGGAGAATGACCTTCATATTGCTCTTCCTCTTGAAAAGCATAAACCCTCCTACTATTCAATTTGGTAAATACTCATTTCTACAATTTGTTAGATTGAATTGTAGGATTCTTAATCCTATAGTTTGAACAACTATATCAAATCAAGGATCATCCACCAAATGGTTTGTACTGAGCTATATGGATTGTATAATATGATTTCTAATAAAGATTGATCTGGTTTTGATTACTTGATCAATGGCCCAAAATAAGAAATATTCATTAGTAATTGGACAACATAAAAGATTTTATATAGTACAATTATGTCAAATTCCAAAATTTAAATTTTTCTAAATTTGGTAACTCAGATTCAACAATAGTGTTTTATCAAAATAGTTGATAATCCTATACAACCATAGATCATGCATTATAATTAGTTATGCTAGAAATTAGTTTAATTGAAAACTTGATTTAATTTTTAGATTAATAAATCATATAGTACAATTTAATAGAGAATTAAACTATTTAATTTTCATCCCCCCTCATGAGTCGTTACTTGGTTTTCTTACCAACATACACCTAATTACACAAAATACTCAAGAAAAAGAAAATACATACTCTTATTATAAGTTTAACTATACTCAATGATGTAATTTCTTAAGTTTGCTTCTTTTACTTGGCTCTATGTATGTTTTACTTAAAATACTAGCAGCACACAAGAAATAGGTAATATATAAAATAGAGAGCAAAAAATCATTTAACCAATAGTATTTGATATCATAAAAATAATAGATTAGGATTAAAAATTTCACTAAATTTCACTCAGTTCACTTAGGTTAAGATTTTATCAAACAAAAGAAATTTATTTGAGGATTAAGATATTATCAACCTCAATTTAGAAATAAATTAAGATGAACCATTTCTATATTCCATAGTGATCATGAATGAGAGTTTGAGAATGATAGGTTTGAATTATTTTGCAAGGAAGTAGGAATAGAACATAATTTTACTTCACTTAGAACACCCTAGTAGAATGGCATAATGGAGAAAAAAAGGACTTCATTTGAGTTGATGGATTTATGTTAAATGAGTACAAAATACTTTTGGGAAAAGCCAATAAACACCACATGTTGTGTTTTAAATAGGGTGTATATCAAATCCAATTTGAATAAAACTTCCTATGAACTTTTAAAAGGTGTAACACTGAACTTTTCCCCCTTAGAAGTATTTGGATGCTACATATTATGTGTTGAATTATGAAAATTCTATTTTGGGAATGTTTGATGCAAAGTCTAATGAGGTTGTATTTTTAAGATATTTAGTAGTAGGAAAAGCCTATCGAGTCTTTTTGACCTCATTTTTTATCTTTAGATGGACTAAACTCAAATTCAATCAATAAAATCCAAAATCACATTCAAATCTAAAATTCCAAACCAAAATTCAATCACCTCAAAATCTAATCAAATGAATCCCACTTTATAATTTATAAATTTCATATTGCTTAGGTATGTCATTAGGGTTAATTCTCCAAATTTGAGGCTAATATGAGACTTATAACCCAAAAAATTTGATTGAAATCCAAAGGCTATTAAACTTTCAAATATTTATAGCCAATGCCACTAGACATAACATCTTGTGAACTTTGACCTCACGGCCTTCCATAAAACCATTGAGCATGTCCATAATACTTTTTATGATATGAAAAATCTAAAACTATACTTTTCTGGACCCTAGTTGGCTCTGAGTTGACCATGGGCCCAAATGACTAAATCGCCCCTTAAGGGCAAAATTTAAGAGTTTTCCAAACTTCAACATGGATCAATCAAATAAAACCATGAACCTATTATAATGCATCATATACATAATTATGAGTGTATTGAACCCAAACCCAGGTTTTGGTTTGACCAGGTTGACCAAAATGTTCCTTGTGCCCAAACATGCATTTCATGCAAGGATACCATACCGTTGCATCAGACCACCTCCAATGGGTCCATAATATCATTTTGAATTTTTTTGGTCCTAAAACTTTGGTTTAAAAAGGTTGAATAACTCATCCATGGTTTACCAAATCAACTATACACCCAACCAATGTGAAATTCTGTGCTTCAAGCAATTTCAAACCATATTGATCACTCAAAATCATTTAATTGAACATTCCAAGCATGTTTAACATTTTACTAAGTTAATATTGATTTGACTTTGTCAAACTCCCATGCATAGTCAAACCCCTCACAAACACTCATCACCCATGAAATCCAATGCCATAGCTTTAAACACTTGGCTATTCATTCAAATAGCCCAGTAGACCTCCTTGGATGTCACCTCATAATATGTTGACTGGTCAACCCAATCAATAAGTAATAAGTATCCAAAATGAGTGGGAATAGGTAAAATGACCATGTTACCTCATCCACCCCACCCTCTCCATTATGCCCCAGTAAATCCTACTCAAACTGGCCTAAACCAACCCAAAGAGACCCTATTGCAGCCCCTAAACCGATGCTTAAGTGTTGGTCTAATATATGGGGAAAAAAGGTGTGGTCCCACATCCCATGAACTAGGAGAGGTCTCACTCAGCACTAGCCTTCCCACTAGCTTCTAATAGCCTTGGGACATTTGGAAACCATCCAAATAATGCCCCCAAATCAGTCGTAACCCTCCGTTAAAAATGGTAGGGTTGAAGGGGGGTATCTAACCTAAGAAACCTCATTCACTCCAACACATTCTCTTAATTGTCTCAAGCCCCATGCTCTCTTTTGCAGTTTCTCAAAGAGTTTCTCTAAGTTTTCCAACCTTTTCCTCACCACCTCATAGTCTCCAAAGTTTATTTTAGTGAAGAGACAGAGAGAAAGAGGAAGTTTAAATACAACATTAAATCTTGGTAGAACAAGGTCTAGAGGACTTCTACAAAATTGAAGAGGATATCTCCATCTTTCCAATAAGCCCAATAACTTAAAAATGCACTTAAAAGTTAGAAAGTTATCTTCAATTTAAGTTCTATGATCAAACCTTGATTTGACCAAAATCCCAATGCACGTTGCTTTAAAACTCCACGGATTGCAAGATAAGGGTATCTATATCCTACTTTTCAAATTTTATCAAATTTGAATAGTCATATCAAAAGTTATGGGCATTTTAGGTTTTATTTCTTTTTTGAACTACAAAAAAATTGCTTGATCTGGACATCCTATCTTGTGTGTATTGTGATCGAATGATTTAGGTCATGTCAGATAAATGAACCATCTAATTGGATCCACACATGATCTGAATTGAATGACGTGGTGTGATCTTTGTTGTCTATCAAATTTGTATATATCAGAAGGCCAATATTGTGTGCTAATGTGGTAAGTGGATGAACCACGATGCACCACGTTTCCAGCCACGAGCATGCCACGTGTTTCCACCAAATTGAGTGTTCTTGGGCTTGTTGTAAACGTATTGAGCTCTAGTTTTTTGTTTTTTAAAATAATTTTATAAAATTATTGCCTACTAGATTGTGACTAAAAATAGCATTATTTGAAAACCTATTTTCTTAATTTTTTCATAATCCAGTGGTTAAAATGAGCTCAATTTTGGATGATAGATATTTGAGCATGTTGTTTACTTTCATTAATTTTATTGAGTCTTTGTTTGCTATGGATTTTTAGGATTTGAATTTTCAAATTCATGTGTCCATTTTCGACCCATAACTTCAAAAATTCATAATTATCCAAATAGGTAGAATGTTCTTATCATTTTTCTATGGTATGCTTGCATTTATGTCAGGGTTAGATGAACCAACATTTTGACCCATTGGAATAATAGTGACACTTAGAAAAATTAATGAACAATATCTAAAAAACTTTAAAAAATTCTAGGAAATTAAAGAGACACTCAATACGGGTGAAACTCTTGGACATTGAACATTGTGAAATTATAAACTTTTAATTTTATTTCACTAAATATTGAGGTCATTAGGTAAGAAAAGTTATCAAATCAAAAGCCAACCCTTTTAAGAGGCCTAAAACTTCCAAAAAATGCAATAAATATAAATTAATTCCAAAAAACATAGATAATATTCCAAATTATTCATAATTAAATCCTCTATCCAAGAAAATTGAAAGCCTATAATAAACTTCAACTTGGACTTAATTTGATAATTAAGGAAAATCTATAATTAATTAAATTAAATAATTAAAAATTATTAAAAGTTCCAAATAAATTTCAAACTCTTAGAAACACTCCTACAGGTCATTCCTTACTTTTAAGATTGATATCAAGGAGTTTTGTACAAAAATTACAATACCGCTTTAATTAACAAATTAAATAATTCAATTATATGAAAAAACCTTAAAACTTCATAACTAATTCCAAAAAAACTCCAAATTGAGCAAGATCAAAGACATTAGACTTCTTTTATGGTTTAATATTTATTAAAAATATAAAATTTTGTAGAAATAACTAAAGATAAAAAAAATTAACACTTTGGCAACCATAGTTCAAAAACACATCAAATCCTTCAAAAATCATAACTAATTATAGAAATATTCAAGTCAAGAAAACTTAATGCCATTTATCTCAGTGAATGGTCTTTTATTTATAAAAATGTTAAAACTCTAGAATTTAATGTAAATCCAAATGAAAAAAAAATGGACCCTTCTTTTAATGAATTAAAATAATTCATAAATTTCAAAAATTGAACAAATGAGTAAAATTACAATGAGACATCAATCAAATTAATTTAATCAGATAAATAATCCTAAAATATACAATAAAGGATCTATTGATGAAGTTTTTAGGATTGATTACCTTGACCTATATGACTACTTGTTTTACAGAGTCTTGGTTCCTTGAGCCCATCATGGGAACACCCCAAACTAGTTGATGATAAATAAAAATAATTATTCTAAAAAATTAAATAAGAAACTAATTAATTAAAAATCATCAACCATTAATTTGGACTGATTAAACCAATTAAATAATGTGGTTTCTACTTGGTAGCCCGAGCCTACGAGACTATTAACTTAGCCCTAAGAAAGGTGAAATAAATTTCATAGCCCTAGTATAAACAAAGGTAGTAATCACTCAACTATTAAAAATTATCCTAAAATGAACATGAAGGCACTAATACTTTTACTTGAATTAAATCTCATTTGATCCATAATAATTAAAAAAAACAATTAGAAAACTTCAAAAACTATCCAACATAGGACACATCCAAGCCACATAGCTTAATATACACACTTTAGATGGTTTGATCGGATAACTACTTCTAATTTTATGATAGTCCTGTGTTCTTTCTTTTTCTGCTACTTATGTGACGATGTTTTCCTATTGATGTGTTGATTTTTATCATGCTATCTATGAATTCATATGATAGGTATTAGTTTTCTCTTAAGTTAGGAATGATGTAGATGCTAAAAAAGTTTTTTGCAAGTGGCTATGCTCATGTAGGGCTATAAAATGGGGCTAAATTAAAAATTTAACTAATAATTTTTTGTAGGTGCTAAAATTTGTTAAGCCACCCTAAAAATAAAATAGCATGACCAAATATGTTTTTATTCTCAAATGAGAGCAATTGAGTAATTTGATATATATAAATGCTTGGGATGTTTATTATTTTATATGTGAATTGTCAAAGATAACCATGTAAATTATATTAATGTCTTTTTATTTTTTATATGTAATTTGAATTCCATGAGTTATGAAAATTAATTTTAAATGGGATATTATTTATCTAATTTAAAGTCCAAAGAGGAGGGAAACATCCCTTAGGGGAGAATTCCTTTCATTTGGGGATTCAAATTAAGATGATTTGAAAATCCAAAAAGTAAAGAAACAGACCTTTGGGGAGGAGTTTTACTCTATTTGGATACTTAGACTTGACGAATCCAAGGATCACCGAGATGGGAGGAAAACGAATAAATGAGGAATTAAAAAAAATATCCCATTTTAAAATTACTTGCATCATCTTTAGGATTAGAATCCAAGTTGTTGTTAATGGAACCCGATCTCTTTTAATTTCTGTTGATTGCAGGTTGTATTTAAGCGTAATTTGTCCAAAATCATATGTCCCCATGTTCGAGAATAAAATCCCAACATTCTAATAAATTGCTAACTCAAATTAAAATTTTCTCTAAATTAAAATATAAAGCCCAACACATAGGATAGATTGAGGCATCTACATTGGCCTCCAAAATAACTGTTCAAATTTTCTCCAATCCATATTAGAATTCTAACATTAATCCTTTAGTATCACTCATTAAAATTCTAAACAAAATATTTACCATTATTTTAATCGAGAGTGTTTGTAGGATTCTTGAACCACCTATAATTTAAATAACTAGAAGGCTTGACTTCATAGGAGACTTAAGACCCCATATCAATTTAAAAAGGGTTAATTAATTATTTTTGAGAAAATTAAAATCAAAGACAAATATTATCTTCATATTCAGATGATTGATAATAAATGATATTTTCTTTTCTGGGAAGATATATTATTTATTATCATTTTGATTATGAAATTAATGATAATACATCTGGATTATGATAGTTAAATGTTCTATCAAACATCATTTTAACCCTTTGAGTTCATATATAGTTCCTTCTTAAATTTTACTATGGTAATCAAATAATGTTTATAGTTTTGTAATATGAACTCATTAGGGAATGATATTTTCACATTCCAAAATGATATATCATTCATAATGATGATTTCTGTTATAAAACTAAAAGAATTTCAAGAGTTTGTACTATTTTTCCTAAAGAAGTTATAGTTTCAATTACTTTGCATCTTTCCAAAGCAAAGAAAATATTTAGCAAAATTATGTTAGAAATAGAAGTGTCAGCCCATATATTATTTGATAAAACCTACAAGGATATTTAGTTTGGAGAAGAGAAAGAAGAGGGCGACATCACTATTAGAATTTAGAACATAGGATTAGAGAATTGAGAAGAGACTTATGAATTTTTTTATTAAAGAGCAGAAATATGCTTTTAGTCATCCTAGAGAGATAATCATAGAAGAACAATCCATAAGATTTAGGACTAGACATGGACATAGGAAAGAGGTTAGCCACATTATTATCATTTATATGTGGAGGGCACAACTATAGATCAAGCCTTAAAAGATGAATTATATATTATAGTGATTAGGAGGAACATCATCAAATTATAAGAAATGATATGTAGGAGTTAGTGGCTAGATTGACTAATTAGAGTGTTATAGGAACTAAATGGGTATGAAAATTAAATTAAATATTCTTGGTCAATTTTAAGAATTAAGGCTAGGTTATTCAACAAATGATTTAATAATAGAGGGATATCCTTTGGAAAAAAAAAAACATTTCTCAAATAGCTAGTTTAGAGGCTAATCAGGTACTATTTTCACTTGCTTGTTTTAAAGGATTTTAAAATTTACTAGATGGATATGAAGAGCACATTTTTAAATGGGATGATAAAAAATGATGTCTTCATAGAGCTATCCATTCGTCTTAAGAGTTTATTGTTGAAAGTGTTGCGGCGCATCCAGGAGGTAGGTGGGGGGGAGGGGGGGGGGGGGTGGAGGGGAGGGTTAGGGTTAATTTGTTATTTAAACCTTGAACTAAGAAACTATAAAATATGTATCATAGTATTTTAAAATAATAGTGTAACTTTGAGATATAATTTATAAATAATACATTTTTAATTTTTTATTGTTGAGAGGAAAATAATTACTTAGATTTATTTGAAAGTATTTCAAAATAATATTTGATTAATAAACAAATTATGGAAGACTTATTTTGATTGCTCAACCTATCCCAGTCAATAGATGACTTTATTAGCTCAACATAAATAGGTTCAATATGGTTAGTTTGAGTCAAAACACTAATTATAATTAAATCAATCCCTCAAATCATTCTAATTTATTCTATTTATTTTCTAAGTGAACTAAAAGTATATGTGAGCCAACCCATGGTGAATTGACTTGGTCAACCTAGATTAGTCAAACTCATATATGAATGGCCTCTGCCATTATTTTTCAAATCCATTGAGACAAACTCCTCAAACCTTATGTAATTGATTTCTAAGGCCCTCTATAGTCTGTCCTATATGGCTTGCCCCATGTTGATTGTGGACAATTAAATGTTGATTGTAACCACTTGATTGTTGAAAATTTGGACCTAGGTCTTATGATTTTAATGATAACAAATATTACTGGTTTGTCTACTATGTTATCTCCTATTATTATTCATATTGGATATCTGTTCTTATACACTAACATTTCAGGTCTGTTGAATAATTTACAAAGTGATTAACTCAAGACTGGGTAGAATACATTTAAGTTTCTTTAAGAATATCTATTTTTATCTTTTATTTAATTCTACATTTCTTGAGTTAAATTCTTTTGTTGGTTGGATGCTAAACTTGGTGATCATGCACACACACATACACACACTTATGAGAGTGAGAAAATTAGAAAATTAAAAGAATAAATTTTTTAAATTAATCATAATAAATGACCCATATCATACTGAGGATAAAATATTCAAAAAATCAATATAATGGCTAATTGGCATAATTAAAATTATTTTACTCATTGTATTATACAATCTATATCATACATGATGATTAGTAAAAACCATGGTCTTAGTTGCCAATCTAATTTTAGGTAATATTTTAAAATTTAAAATTTATACTAATTATATCGTATGATACTCATCATGCTATATGATATAATCAAATATTGCCTAATCTAATCCTGTAATTAGGGGATCAAATTTGGATTAATTTTTTCAATTCGATTGTACTATACGATTAGACCAATCGTACTGTACGTCTTGAACTATACATGTGATGATTATTAATCGCAATCAATAGCACAAGATGATAATCCATTTTGTTTGAACTAATCATACTGGATGATTTATTATATTATACTAGATGTTTAGCTCATATATTTGAACTAATCATACAATGCCTTATTCTTCATACAATACTAACTGTTTTATTTGAACTAATCATACTATATGATCTTCTATCATATTGTATAATCAATGGAAATATAATTGAGTTATTAAGAGTTTTTATGAAGCCATATAGTTAAGATCTCATAATTGATTTGTTTTAAGTCTTGGTTGTTGGGATTTTTGGATAGAGATCTTGAAGAGCATTGCAAACGAGAAAGGAGAGTTTGGTTCTTAGGGAGAATTATGAGGGGTTATACATAATTTCTTTGAAAAATATTGTCTAGTTTCCTTAAAGTGTCTTTCTTAGTTTCCTGAGTAGCTCAAGGAAGAGGAATGCTAGCTTAAAGGCCATTGAGGTTCACTGTATTCACCAGAAGGGTGAAAAAAGATTATTAAATTCTCTACCTTCATCAGAAGGATAAAAAGAGGTCAACATTCTCTTCCTCACAAGGGGGTGAACAAGAATTGCAAGGTTCTCTGCCTTCATCAAGAGGGTAAAAAAGAAGTTAAGATTCTCTGTCGCACTAGTTGGTGAAAAGATGATAAGGGCTTCTCCACCTTGCTGTCGGGGCTAAAAGAGAAACACTAAAGTTTTAGTGTATTATTTAGAGAGGACTACGGAGAGTGGACATAGGTCATTGTTTGACCGAACCACTCTAAAATTCCAGTGTGTTCATTCTAAGTTTTACTTTTATGTGCTTTATTTTTTTTATAATTGCATGTTAGAAAATTAAATGTTTGATGACATATTGATTTGAGTAACTCATCATCACCATAGTTATAAGTTTAGATTCATTAATTTCCTTTCATATCGGGTGATAACATTATTTGTTTTATGTTAATAAAAAATCTAAAAAATTATTTTATGTTAAAGAAATTAAAAAAAAAAGTTCCCACCCCCATCTTAGTGTGCATAGGGATAATTCAACAAAACCTAACATCCTTCATCAAACTTTCAATTGGTATTAAAGCGGATCTCACATATAGCATTTTAAGAAGCCTTGAAAAAATGATCTTTGGTAGATTTTGGTAATAAAAACATTGCAAAGGGTTATTCTATAACTCGTCCATCTTTATTTGACAGGATATCATTTGATTTTTAGAAAATCCGTAAGTCTACTTTCTTGTAATATGTTGATTTTTGCATATGGGTTTTTGTATGAGAAGGTTATTTTGTACCCTTTAATTTTGGTAATAGCATCGAAATTGAAGTACATTTTAATAAATAGAGCAACAAGAATAGGGACTTAGTTCTATTAAATGCAAAATGTTTAAACTATTTTTCCATGCTTTTAAGTCTGAAGATTATATGAGAGTTTCTTCCTGTACCACTAGCAAGGACCTTTGAGATAAAGTATGTTTTATATATGAAAGTACTAGTGAAGTCAAACAATCTTGGTTGAACATGTTATTGCATTATTAAAAACTTTTTTATATGAAACCTAATGAAACCATATCAGACATGAACATTAGGTTTACTCAAATAGTGACATCCCTGCTTGCTTTAGGTAGAAAGCTTTTAAATTCTTAAAATGTTAACAAAATTCTTCATTGTCTATCTAGTAATTATGATGCTAAGGTTAATAATATTTATGAATCAAAAGATCTTAATTTTTATTCTATAGGTAATTAGCTAGGCTCACTTATTGCCTATGAGCAAGGTGTGAGTTTGAGATTATAGGACATAGGAGACAAGTAAAAGGAGAAATATTTGGCTTCAAAAGCTAATAACTCTAATAATGATATCTCTGTAGCTGAGGAGGAAGATGATATTGCGCTGATGACTTGATAGGTTAAAATGTTTTTGAAGAGAAAGTAGAAACATCATTAGCAATCAAATAAAGGTAAAAGTAATAAAAATTTTAAAGCTTCATCTGATATAATATATTTTTAATGCAGGAAGCAAGGGAATCTGAGATTTGATTACCCCAACCTATAAACTTACCCAAGCAGGGAGAAGGGGTGATGAAAATTCAAACTTTAGGACATGAAATAATAGGACACAAAAGGCTTTTGGGTTGACTCCACCTCAGAATCATTGGAACATGGAGCAGAGGAGTAATTAACTAATTTTTATCTCATAGCTAATGATAATCTTGATCAGTCTGATCAAGATAAGGTATGTCAGCTATCCAATGATGAACTTAATTTTATATATGAGAAAAATTTATTATTCATTTAGGAAGCTTAAGAAAATATATGCTAGTTTAAATTTTGAAGCTACAAGTTTGCAAAAAAGAGCATGGTAGCCTTAGAGTGGAACATTTTGTAATAGATAAAGAGCACATTTTTTTTACTTGATGAGTATGATGCATTAAATAAGAAGCATGTTGACCTAAATAATACACATGAATCCTTATAATCAAAGAATCTTAAGTTAGAAGATTCATACAAATAATTGGGAGCACTAACAAGTGAACTTAATCTCAATGAGCATGCTTTGACATTAAAAGTAGCTTTGAAAGTGCAAAATGAATTTTCTTAAAAAAAGTCCATGCACTTCACCACAATAAATGACCACCTACATTGATAAAGTGGTATAACCCTGTATCACTGCATACATCACATACCTAGAGGAAAAGGCACCACAACCCACGTAGATTAGTGAATCATTTCCCTGGTGTTAGGTTTCACTCTAGTGGCATGCTAGGTTATAAAGTCCACACTTGCATAATACACCGTAAGACACATTTAATATGGTGGCCTAAATCACTCGCACCATGACATAATATACATGAAAGTTATTCATCAAAGCCTAAGGTGGAATCCAAACTCACTTGTATTCCCAAATCTAAACATTGATTGACTTTGTAGGAGTGCTCTTATAAAAGGCCTAGTAGGAGCTTGTGGTACCTAGACAGTGGATGTTCATGTCACATGACTGGAGATATACAACAATTCATATTGCTGGAGGCCAAGGTAAGAGATAAAGTTATACTTGGAGATAATACCACCGTAGAGTAATGATTGTAAATTCTATGAATTTTATTATTATAAATGTTTTACTTATGGATAGCTTAAAACATAACTTACTTAATATCAATCAATTGTGAGATAAAGGTTTTTATATTAAATTCTTATATAATAGTTGGTGATTAGTTTAAATGGAAATATTATTTTAGAAGGAAAGAGAATTAATGCTTGAATTGAATTATATTGAGTTTACTACTTCTTTATGTTTGAAAATTATTGTTGATGAATCCTGACTTTGGCATAGGACACTATGCCATGCAAGCATGAAAACACTTAGAAAGATAACCCAAAAGGACCAAGCTAGAGGCATACCCAAACTAGAATTCTCTAAGGACCACCTTTGTGATGTCTACCAACTAAGAAAACAAATTAAAACTTAATTTCACTCAATCAAGGACATCACCAATTATAGACCTTTAGAAATCCTTTACATGGATTTATTTGGATTGGTTAGCACTGCCAACTGAGGTGGGAAAACATATGGATTTGTGATTATTGATGATTACTCAAGATTTAATTGGATTAGGTTTTTATCACATAAGAACGAATCATTCGAGGAATTTAGTCTTTCTCCTCATGGATTTAGAAGAAATTTGGTTGTGAAATTTCAATTATCCATAATGATTATGGTTAGGAATTTTAAACTGATAAGTTTGAATCATTCTATAAGGAGCTATGAATAAAACATAAATTTTTAGCTCCTTAAACCCATCAGTAGAATGGGGTTGCTGAAAGAAAGAATAGAACCTTGGTAGAAGCTACTAGAGCCATACTACATGAGTATTCACTTCCTAAATATTTATAAGCTGAAGAGATGAATACTAATTACTATGTTCTTTATAAGGTTAATGTTTGATCCAAACTCAATAAGCACCCTATAAATTACTCAAAGATAGGACACCCATTCTCTCTTACCTTCATATTTTTAGTTATAAGATGTCCATTCTAAAAAAATAGAGAATCTCCTTAAGAAATTTTGATTCTAAATTATATGGAGTTTTTCTAAGATATTCTTTTGTAGGTAAAGCCTATAGAGTTTTTAATATGAGAACATTAGTGGTAGAGCAAACCACCCATATAGTATTTGATGAATATGATAGATTTTTTAAGCCTAAGTCATAAGAAGAAGAAGTGATAGAACATAGAAGTCACCCAAGGAGTAGAGTCTATTGACCTAACTAAAATAGAATAGAGCTTTAGGATCCTTTTCCTGTAGATTTGAGATATTCATCTAGTCATCCTAAGGATCTCATTATGGGAGATCCATCGATAGGAGTAAGAATCAGGCATGGACTTAGAAAAGATGTAAGCCATTCTAATTTTATCTCTATAATAGAACCCTCTAATATAGATCAAGCCCTATTTGATGAATTCGAGATCCTAGCCAAGCAAGAAGAATTGAATAAAATTATTAGTAATGATATTTTGGAGTTAGTTTGAAGACTTAAGGACTAGACTATTATTGGAACCAAGTGGGTGTTTAAAAATAAGAGATGATGGAACTTTTCTTAGTCATGGAAAGTATGTTAAGGGCATTTTTAAGAAATATGAGATAGAAAATGCTAAGGCAATAAATACACCTATGAGCACTACAATCAATTAGATGAGGATCCAAGTGTAAAATTTATAGATTCGAAGAAGTATAGGGGGATTATACGATCTCTTTTGTATTTGACTGCTAGTAGATATAACATTATATTTAGTGTTTATTTTTGTGCTAGATTTTCAGCTGATCCTAAGGAGCCCTATATGGTTGCTATTAAGACAATTCTTAGATATATTCTAGGAACTAAAAATTTAGGAATATGGTATCCCAGACATATCTTATCCTTCAAAATCATAAGATATTCTAATTTAGACTTTTTAGGATGTAGGTTTGATAGAAAAGTACCTTTAGAATATGTTAGTTTATAAGATATTCTTTACTCTCATGGACCAGTAAAAAAAATTATATAGCCCTACCTACCACTAAAGCGGAATACATAATTATAGGAAGCTATGTTACTCAAGCCTTATGGGTTAATCGATAATTCTTTAACCTTGGACTCACTATTGACATTGTTGTAATTATGTGTGCTAACATTAATGACATATGTATCTCAAAATATCCAATCTAAGACTCCTGAACTAAACATATAAACATTAGACACCATTTCATTAGAGATCATGTAACAAAGGAAGATATAAAATTACATCATATATCTACTAAAAATTAATTCATATACATCTTTATAAAACTCCTTGCCTATAACATCTTGAGGATGAGACTAAGTGTTATAAATATTCACGCTTTATTTAAGACAAATTAGAAATTAAAAACTTAAATGTTTTTTTTGTTTTTGTTTTTATATAGTTTATTTTATGATTTTCATATTTGTTATTTATTTTTGTGACTTATTTTTATGAATTAATTTTATATGAAGTTTTCTTGATCATCACACATAAATTAAAACTTTCTCACATCATACTATACGATCCTATATTGTACCATATAAACTTCATAAAATGTTGCATCACTACTCATAATACATCCAATGGTTATAATTGATCAATTATTATTGATTGTATTATACAAAGATATAATTAATATTGTATGATACACATTGTAGTCGCCATTAGAAAAACTAAATTCATCTGGTATAATATTTAATATGGTATCATACTATATGAATACCTGTTCATCCTGTATGATATGATTAGTCAAAGATTATATAGGATGAGGCCTTAGGATGACTATTTCAATACTGATCACATAGTATTATTCTGATCATACTATACGATAAGACTATAATTCTAACTAATCAGACTGGACAAATTAATTTAATTTTTTATTATACTATTTGATTGTACATAATATAGTACAATTTATATAATTCCTATTTAAATAAAGGACACATAAGAATTCTCTTTACATCGATCCTTCCTCTCAATCTTTCTTTTTCCTATACAAGTTTCTGATAGTTCGTGGAGGTTGTGAGACCTCACTAAACTATCCTTAAGGAAAACTAATACAGAAGAAATATTATCACTTGAAGAAAAAGTGAGTACATTTATTAAAAATTATATAAATTGTGATAATAATCTAATCAATACAATAATACCAATCAAAGATTTTCAACCATGCAATTATAATAAAAAATAAAATGTAGAAAAATAAACTATAGAAAATGAAATCACAAAGATCATACCAAATTTTATAATGGTTTAGTTAAACCATAACCTATTTCCATTTCTTGGAGACTCCCTCTCCAAGTACTGCACTATCATTGTAATGACTCTCCTTTAACCATCACAATTAGGGGTATAAGCCCTTACAAACTCTCTTTCACTAACCCAGTGTGATAGAGGACCATACTCTTTCACAAGCAGAGAATCTTGACTTCTTTTCACCCTCTTGGTGAGGCAGAGAACCAAGACTCCTTTTCACCCTCCTAGTGAGGCAGAGAACCTTAAATCACTTTCACCTTCCCCAATGCAATGGAGTAGCTGAGTCCCTTGACACTAAAGAGATCTTCTTATTCTCAAAACTTCTCTTAAGAAGAACCTTGAATAAGATGGTACTAAGATAAAAGCTTGAAAGAGAAACTATGTGAAACTCCCTCCACACTCCCTTGAAACCCACAAGGATCTTGTTCCTCTCAAACTCCACCTTTTCCTCTCTCCCTTTTAAGGCTCTCTCTTCAAGCTTTCTCTAATAGAATGGAGACTCAATGCTTGCCAAAGAGACTCATAAAGTTTTATGAGAAAGCTTAAATAGAGGGCTTCCAAAAACTATAAAAATAGAATTCAGCTATAAAATCTCATACATAATAATCATAGGATCATCAAGCATGATGTGAAAACTAGTACTGTACAATCATTAGTACGAACATCAATACGAACAATTTAATTTGCCTATTAATTATGTACGATCTTTAGTATGATTGACCAATCATACAGTAAAATTAGTTCAACCAAAATGTAGCTCATCCAGGATGAATCATGGGACGACTAAAATTAGCTCTATTGATCATATAGTATGATCTAGTTCATACAATATGATCAAAATATCAAAATTAAGATGATTCAATTGATTAATCGTAGGATTAAATTAGGAATATTTTAAACATCATTTAACCTGATTAGATTTGTATAGTATGAATAAAATAAGTTTTCATATTCAAATTTTTGCCTAATTTAATGAATGTCAGGGTTTTTAATTATAATAGACCATTTAATATAATTTGGTGTTCATATTATATGATTAGTTATATTTCAAAAAATAATCCAAAAAGTAAAATATTTTAAATAATTTATGTAACACCAGATTGTACAGTATAATCCATATCATACAGTATGATATACAAAAAAATTAAAATATTTAAAATCATTTTTGGTCCCCTTGTGTGCGTGTGCACGATCACCAAGCTAACATACGCCCTTCCAGAACTTGACTAAAGAAATTAAAATAAATAAATAAAAATTATAACATATCCTATCCAATCTTGAGCCCTGAATCTTCAAAGAACCATATATGTTATATTTGAAATGTTAGTCAACATACAAACAAATATGCACTACAAATATTAGGAGAAATAAATAGGTAATCTATAATATTTGTTATCATTAAAATCATAAACTTGGAAGC
The DNA here is from genome assembly GCF_001605985.2 of Dendrobium catenatum. Classification (NCBI taxonomy): domain Eukaryota; kingdom Viridiplantae; phylum Streptophyta; class Magnoliopsida; order Asparagales; family Orchidaceae; genus Dendrobium; species Dendrobium catenatum. The sequence goes on from NW_021320105.1 coordinate 187,461, forward strand.
TCAAATTGTAATAATATCTCCCTTTTTGAAGGTGAAAAATATTAATGGTTGAATTTGCAAACCAAAAAATTTTTCTCCTAAAGTCCCCCTCACTAAAAGAATTACATTAAAAGAATAGAGGATATATATATATATATAAGATAAAGAAAATTTTAAAACTAAATAACATAAAACATTAAAAATCAAACTAGAAATACAACCAACCACAATACATTCTTCCCCTTTGACATTATCAAAATTAAGAGTGAAATGACACACTAAAATTAAAATACATGCATAATAAAATAACAACATACATAAAGAAATGAAAATATAAAATTATGCTTAAAACATAATAAAAGTTAAACACATCAAATAGATAAATAGTCACTCAAAACACATAAACAAAGCACACAAACAACCCTTAACATACTTATACTTGATTGGAATTAATAATTGAATCCTTGATAATTTAGCATAAGTTTATCACCTCATCATCTTGCCCATATTTTGATGATTCTGAAGATACGTCTGTCTAAGAAATATTTTGCTTCTTTTCATTTCCCCTTATTGTAATTAGTTTTTCCTCACCTTTTCTCTTTATAGGGTGTTTCTTAAGATTGGTGCATTTATATATAAAATGACCAGTATTTCCTACACCCAAAGCAAATAATGTCATAACAAATCTTAACATTTTTACCTTTGCTCCACTTTTGTTAATGTTTATTCTTGTGCTTCAATAGACTTTCAAATTTGTTTGTTATCAATGTTATCTCCTTACTCTCATCATCTACTAAGCCACATTCATCTGTGTCTTTGGCTTTTAGCACTATAGTCTTCTCATCACCTGCATCCAAAAGTGTTTGACTCACAGTTTGCTCATAGGCAATGAGTGAGCCAATTAGTTTGTCAATAGAATAAGCAATCAAATCTTTCGATTCATATATAATAGTGACTTTGGCATTAAATTTATTAACTAGACAACATAAAATTTTGTTAACCATTTTTTAATTTGAATGTTCTCTACCTAAAGCATGTAATGATGTCACAATCTGAGTAAACCTAGTATACATTTCTAAGATAGTCTCATAAGATTTCATGTAAAAAAGTTCTTAGCCTTGCAATAATACATTTAATCTAGATTATTTGACTTCACTTCTACCTTAATATGTAATGCATTATTTATCCCAAACTTCCTTGCCAGTGATACATGAAGAAATAATCATATAATCTTTAGAAGTTAAAGCACAAAACAATAATTCAAAGATTTAGCATTCAATTGAGCATTAATTTTTTCTTCTCTATTCCATTCAGTAAAAGGAATATTTGTTTTGACACCATTAATGATACATGATGGTGTAGAATAACCAATTTTTATCGTATGCCATATTCAAAATACAATTGATTGTAAAAAAATAGACATGCAAATTTTTTCAAAAATTAAAAGGAATATTTTCAAATAAATGTGGATGGGTTATTTAAAAACCTTCCATAATATTCCTATTTCCAAATTATGCCATTGATCATTTTCTCTAAGTTTTCTAAAACACTATTTCGAGAATCTGCTCTAATACCTCTTGAAAGTGCTATGATACCACTTAATAGTTATCAACATTGTCAAACCTCAATGAATTATCCTTAAGGCACACGAATACCAAAGAAATACTATACCTTGATGAGGAAGTAAGTAAACTTATCAAAAGTTACAAAGATAGTGATAATAATCTAATCAATACAACATAATATCAATCACATATTTTCGACTAAGCAGTTATAATAGAAAATAAAATACAGAAAAAATATGTAGAAAACAAAATAAAAATGAATATATTAGATTTTATAGTGATTCAATCAAACCATGACCTACATCCATTCCTTAGAGACTCCCTCTTCAAGTATTGCACTATTAATATAATATCTCTCATTTAGTCCCCACAGCTAAGTGGAGAATCCCTTATAAACTCTCTTCCACCAACCTGGTGTGATAGAGGATCCACCTTCACACCACCTTGAAAGACACAAGAATTTTCTCCCTCTCAAATTCCACCCTTTCCTCTCTAATTTTCAAGGCTCTCTCTTCAAGTTTTCTCCAAAAGAATGGGAACTCAATGCATGCCAACAAAACTCACAAAGTCTTATGAGAAAGCCTAAATAAAGGGCTTCAAAAAATCCTTAATATTAAATTTAGCTATCAAATATCATCCGGTACGATGGCAGCTCATCCAGTACAAAGTGCATAATTTAACCTATTAATATCGTATGAACATTAGTATGAATTGATTAATTTGCCTATCAGTACTATATGATCATCAATATAAATGACCAATCATATAATACAATTAATTTAACCAAAAGTAGTTCATCCATAATGAATCATGGGATGAACAAAATCATCTCTGTTGATCATACATTATGATCCAGTTTGAACAATATGATCAAAATATCAAAATTAAATTGATTCAATTAATTAATAACATGATTAAATTAGGTAATATTTTAAATATCATACAATACGAATATGTTTGTATAATACAAAAATAACTTCTCAAATTCAAATTTTTGCCTAAATTAATGACCAGTGAGGTTTTTAATTATAATAAATCATCCAATATGATGTGGTGTTCATATTATTTTTTTTATTAGTTATATTTAAAAAATATTTTTTTTCTAAAAAATTAAGTATTTTAATTAATTTCTATAACACCAGATCATATAGTATGATCCATATCATATAATATATGTACAAAAAATTAAAATCTTTGAAATTAATTTTACTCCCATTTTGTGTGTACACAATCACCAGGCTAGCATTCATCCTTATAAGACTTGAACGAAGAAATTAAAATTAAATAAATGAAAATTACAGACTCTTTTATCATAACCTATTCTATCCAATCTTAAGCCCTGAATCTTCAAAGAATCGTATATGTTGTATCTAAACTGTTAGTCAACACATAAATTTATATGCACTATAAATACTAGGAGAAATAAAGAGGTAATCAATAATCATTGTTATCATCAAAATTATAAACTCAAAAAACCAAAAATGTAATAGTTTATACTGTTTATAATGGTCGATGGAAGGCATTTAAGGGCTCTCATAAGGAATTATTCCAGACGACCAATTGATCACCATTTTCTTGAAGGAGTAGATAAAGATGTATATCATTGCTATAAGGCTGCCAGGTCACCCCTTCTAAGATCATAAATAAGGAAGTTCTGAACTTCCAGGTGCTCAGTCTATTTACTCACACCACCCTTCAATTTATTTTTACTCTAACATTTACATCCAACTTTGAGCTACTCTATGAATACTTTGATAGCCTTTGAATCAATAGTGAGGGCACTACATTTCAATCTTATGTCACTAGGAGGCTTGTAGAATTCACATATCAAGACTTAGATAATATTTGCACCTTTCTACTATTGGTAAAAAAGTTCACTATTCAACATTTCTTCCTGTCTATAATTGGATTCCAGTAAACACCATCCTTAGTGAGTCTACAGTAAATAACTATATTCCTCATGTTAACACCTTAGCCCAAGATGCCCAAATCATTCAACACATCCTTCAAAATTTGATTATTCAAAAAGCTAAGGATAGAATAAACTTCACACCTCTTCTATCCCTCACTATCTACTTTAATATGACTGAGATTGATTTTAATACAACTGATCTAATTATTTGATACATTGAGAACCTTACCATCATTAGTGATCCCAAAAATAATTGAAAGATAAATCTTGTGTAAATATAATCTTCAATTTTATGCACCACCCAACCATCTTCTAATATTCTATTCAAATAGTTGCTTCTACTTCCTTCATATTATCTTCACGAAAATGTTTATTATCTGGACCCCGAGCTATAGGAGGTAGAGGGAGGTCCAGTACCAGCTCCAGCACCAACACCTCTATACCAGCCTTCTCAGTATGATACATTAATTTAAAGATTTTATCAGATGGAGACTCTCTTTGATACTTATGTCATGAAGTAGAACCAACAACATGAGACTGATATGGAAAGGTTTAGAGAGTAGTTTGTATCTCTTGATAGATACTATCATCCACCACCACCTGATCAGGGGCCTTCCTATTTTTATCTAGTGTTATTTATTACAATTTATGTCTATATTTTTCATTTCATTATCCCATTTACTTTGTCTTTCTTGTACTAATTATATAGTATAATACTCATCATACTATACAATATAATCAAATCTTGCATAATCTAATCCTATAATTAGGGGATAAAATTTAGATTAATTATTTTAGTTTTTTTTATCAAGAAAGCGGAAGAGGTTTATTAATAGAAAGAAAAAATTGCTTTACACTCTACAAGAATCCGACTCCTTCTCTAACAAACTAATGAAGGAAGGAGGGATCTCGCTCAATGTAACATCATTCCAAAGAAAAGAACTAAAGCAAGCATAGCTAGCACAAAGATCAGCTAACGTATTGCTCCCCCTATCTACACAATTAAAAACAACAAAATGAAAATCTTTAGTAAAAGAGAGGTCTAGCGAATCATTACCACCTTTCTCCACCACTCCCTTGATGAATTTGATAACATTCATGTTGTCCCGTTCAATGATTAGACATTTGTAGTCCAACATCCATTCTTTAATCATACGCTTAATAGCAATGTTAATAGCAATGATGGATTGAAGTTCTAAGGCTGATGCATCTCAGTGAATAAGAGCCTTGCCAAAAGCCATTAAGAACCTCCCATAGTGATCTCTAAAAACTCCTCTGATTCCATCCTTGTAGGAGTTATGTAGAGCTGTGTCTATGTTTACTTCGATCCAATCAGGTGGAGGAGGATGCCAAGAGTTCAACAACCTAGGTGGTTGATTAGCACCCTCGATACTTGAATTTGAGCAGTTAGAAGTTTTTAAGACTACAGTACTACATACTACATTAGAAGGAATCATCACCGGACTGTAGACTATCCCCTAATGAACATAAATATTCCTAGCCTTCTAGGAATGATAGATCGTGTTATAAAATAAACTCACCATCCATGAGTTCTGAGAATCAAGCCATTCATTACAAGCTTCCATAGAATGGAATTCTGGAATACTGAACCTCCATTTGTTCAAAACTTCCATCACCTCATTTAACTTCCTGCATCCATATATAATGTGATCAATGTCCTCAATCTCCTCACACCCTCTAGGACACTTATCAAACCCTTGTAATCTTCTATAACAAAGAAACTGTCTTGTTGGGATGGCATTATTGAGCAACCTCCACCAGAATAACCTCACTCTCAAATTTAATTTTACCCTTCCAAACCATTTCCTAGAAATAATATCTGATTTATCAGATTCCATGGCTTCAGTGGCTAATACTACTATAGTTTTACCAGAGAGATTATGCTTGAGCTCGATATGATCTTCACCTAAATCATTCTATATATTAATAGAGGTGATCAGACTAATCAATTCTTCCCCAAATAACTACTTCAACTTATTCATGTCCTAGTCTCCATCACTTATAAAACTGTCCACTGATAAGTTGCCACCTTCCAATGGGTTGACAAAAGTAGGCCAATTCAGCAAACTTTTATCCAAAACCCAAATGTTTTCAAAAGCATTGATAGCTTTGCCATTGCCAACTGTCCATCTGACAATTGGTCTCAAGAATTCACCTACATGAAACTGAACCACTTTTCTTAGCAGATTCTTCCTCCAATATTGGCCTGTATTTTGGAAACAAGATCTTATGCATAAGGGACTCCTTCTCTTGAATATACATCTACGCTAACTTGGCCCTCAAAAGCCCAGCTTTCTTTGAGTAGGAATTGATACCAAGACCTCCCCATCTTTTTGGTTTGCACATTAAGTCCCAACTAACATAGTGAAGAACTGCATCCCGTCACTTTTAATCCAAATGTATTTCTTGCATAGCTTGTCAACCTCATATAGAACTTGCTTGGGAACCATTGAATGGGTAGAATGATAAGTTGGGAAAGATTATAAAACATATTTAACCAAATAAATCCTTCTAGCAAGGGAGATGATCTTACCACCCCAAATGCCTAGCATGCTCAATGCTTTATCAATAATAAATTGGAAGTCTACTCTAGACAACCTCCTCAAAGTCACCTTGATTCCCAAATAATAAAATTCTTGAACTTTCCTGAATTTCATGGCTTTTCATATTTTCTTCCTTCTCCTTGTCTTCACAGATTTTCCAAAAAGGATACAAGATTTTTGCAAATTCATCCTTTGTCCCATCCACCCACAAAAGTCCCAAAGAATCTCTTTGACAATCTTAATCGATTTTACTTTAGCATCAGAGAAAATAATGATGTCATCGGCATACAATAAATGAGATACCTTAGGCCCATTTAAAGAAATATCAACCCCTATAGAGCTTCCTTTCTATAAGAAGGAGTTGGAAAGAAGTTGTGCGCACATCACGAACAAGAAAGGATAAAGAGGGCACCCTTGGCAAAATCCACACTTGGCTTCAATCCACTTTGAGTAGGAACCATTAACAAGCAGAGAAAACTTAGGGCCAGTGACACATTCAACAATTAAATTGGCCTAACTAATTAAGAATTAAAAATAATTCAAAGTTTTAATCAATGTCGGCCAACCCATGGAGTCATAAGCTTGCTGCATATCAATTTTGAAGGATACAAACCCTTGGATGATTTGGAATGCCTAAATTTGTGAAACATTTCTTGTGCCAATAGTGCATGATCCGAGAGGGATCTACCACTCATAAAATCCACTTGTTCCTCCAAAATTATCTATGTTATCACCATCAAAAGTCTATTAAGAAGCATCTTAGCCACTATCTTATTGACCGAATTGCATAAACTTATGGGTCTATAGTTGGACAGAGATAAAGGAGTTTTGACTTTAGGAATCAAAACTATGTTAGTAACTTTCCAACTTTCATTCATCTTACCATACTTGAAAAAGTGATCCATAGCTTTCCATAAATCGAGTTTGATGATATGCCAATAGTGTTTTAAAAAAGAGTAAGACATACCGTCTTGGCCAGGTGCAATGTTCCTCCCTAGCTCTTTGATAACCTCCTCCAATTCTTCAAACAAAAATTCTCTGCTCAACATTCTTTTGTCTTCATCATTCAAAGCTATCAAAGACAAAGGCCATCCCTTCAAATCATAATTCTTGACCTCCCATTTGTTGCTATAATACCGAAAAAGAACCTCCTCAACTTCTTTTTGTTCTTCAACCATCAAGCCTTGTTCATTTCTGATTTTATGAATGTAGTTAGAATTCCTCCTAGCACTTGCATAAGCTTGGAAGAATCTTGAGTTTGAATCCCCTTCCACCATCCACTTCACCTTGGCTCGTTGTTTCCACCATGTGCTAAGCCGAGCCAATACTGAATTTAGCTCTTCAATTTTAGCTTTTAGAACCCACTGAACCTCCTCAGGAATGATCCCGTCCTCAGCTTCCAATTCCTGCAGCCTCAAAACTTCTATTTTCAGCTCCTCTTTGGATAAGTTCAATGCCTTGAACTTAGCCTTGCTCCAAAAATGAAGATCCTTTAAGGTCCTCTTCAACTTTTGGTTTAGAGCTTTAAAAGGATCTCCTCTAGCATTTCTCTTCCAGGATTCTCTCACAACTGCAATAGACGCTGGAATTGAAGTCCATACCTCTTCAAATCTTAATGCCTTCTTGTTTGGAGGGGTGAAATCCAACAGATTTAACAAAATTGGACAATGGTCCGAAGCCATCCTCGCCAAATGTCTCACCATTAGTCTATGAGAAGAGTTAAAGGCTGCTGCGTTAACAAGGCATCTATCTAGCTTCTCAACGATTCTCTCAGCCCCTCTCTTATTACTTCACCATGTATACTTGGGCCCTACACAAGCCACCTCATGCAAATCATTGCAAGTGATGAAAGTCTTCATTTCCCTAGGTCCCAGTCCCAGTCTAAAAAAAAAATCTCTTCCCCTTTTTTTCCTCCTTGGATAGCAAACAGTTAAATTCACCCTCTATAATCATAGGGAGGTCTTCAATCATGTGATGCTCCAATCTCTCCCATAGAGTCCTCTTGTAAACGTCTTTGTTTCCATAGATTGTTGCAATTCTCCATGTGCCTCTGTTGATCACATTGAGATCGCCTATAAGTATTTAGGATGAAGCTTCCAACATGTTGAAAGTGGCCATACCTTGTCTCTATATCACCAATATCCCTCATGAGAGGCCTTCTAATGGAACATGACAAAAATCCCAACCTTCACCAACCAACATACTAACAACCTTCTAGTCCACAATAGTAAGCTTAGTTTCCACCATGCCAAGGAAGAACAATCCATACTACCTAATGAACTCCCTCACATATAGAGAAGCTTACTCTTTTTTGCTCCTCTACAGTTCCAAAAACCAATAAACGACATTAATGATCCAAGGGGAAAAGGTTCCCCACCCTTGCCTTCACCTCTCCCTCCAATTTCCTATTTCTCGAAATCAGCTTAATGGAACCTAAGCCCTTCAATTGCTTAGCTCCTTTTTTCTCACTTTGCTTGACCTTACCTCTGGCTGACTGAACTGAGCCTCCATTTGATCGCTATCCAATGACTCATCATTATCTCCACCTGCTATGATAGATCCTGAAACTATAATCGGTTCAAGAACATCATCTATATTGACAATTGTTTCTCCTTCCTCCCCCAAGTTGTTTAAAACTTCATATTGATTGAGATTGCATAGGCTGTCATCAGACTTCGATCTAGTGACCTTCTTACTTCCATATGCGTTAACTTTTGGAACACCAATTTAACAGTTAGGAGGAACCAAAACCTCCTCCATTTGCTTCTCCACACTTCTAGAATCAGCATTCCTCAGGCTCCCATTGTTTTAATTTCTAGCTTTGCTTGGCTATCTGCTCCAGCATCATTAAACTTCCTCTCTGAATTTGATTGCCGAGACCACTTGTTTTGAAATCTAGAGACTTTCCCTCTCTTCCTCCCATAGTCCACATGGATTCATGGACCATAACTATCCTACTTTTCCATGGAGACTTCTTTCTCCCTAGGATTAGCCCTTGAAATGTCCCTCATTCCTGCTGCTCCTCCTTTCACAGACCCAGCTAAGGATTTATTTAGAGCAAAAATAGGTTCCTCATAGCTCACTTGATAGAATTTCTCCAAATGTCCTATCTTACAACATTTAAAGCAAATGTTTGGCATTTTTTCATAACAGACTTTTTGATAAAACTTGCCCAAGGAACCTTCAACCCAAACTTCCAATGGTAGCTTGCAATCCAACTTGATTCTAACGCATACTCTGGCAAACTCACACCTCCCCCCACTGAAACATGTTTTCATCTATCAGAAAAGGAGCACCAACCTTCGATGCGATCCTACAAATGTTGATTTTATCCCAGCTTTGCAGAGGGAGGTTTGGTAGCCTAATCCATACTGGTGCCATCAATCCTTTCAAAGAAGAGGGATGAAAATCAGGGGACCATTTGTCCAGATTGATTATGCTGCCATTCACGTACCAGGGTCCACTATTTAGGACTGAATTCATGGTGTCTTTTTCTTCAAAGCCACATAATACCCAGCCACCGTCAAGCAAGGTCATATGGAATCTACCATATTGATTACACTGCCTCCTTAGCTCCAAACCAATGATATGGTAAGGAGCACTGTCGCCAAAAACCATAACTACTAGAGATTTCTTCAATCTATCTGAGTTCTCTGCCTCACTTTGCTGATAAAGTTTCACTACACAATCTTTAAAAAAATCTCTCCATAATCAAAATCAATTGTTTTAAAATTCGACTTCACATTTCAGGCATTCACCAATGATTTGCTCAGTTGAGGAGGGATAACAAACTCCATGCCTTCCTTAGTTTTATAGTTTCCCAATATTGCTGATTCACAAACTCTAACATTCTCCACGTCTTTTTTCGCTTGTTGGACTCCATGAACAACATCTCCATCTTTATGCATCTCCAAGACCATACCGCCAGTTCCACCCGACATGATCTCATTTATAGTCTTCAGCTTGTTAAATTCGGATGAGGAGCCCTTCAATCATTCCAACATTTCTTCTGTAACCACATCCACACTATCTTTACGAACAGCTATCTCATCACTTTGATAGAAATCCTTATGTATAATGCTAGATTCATCGAACATTATTTTTTTTCCTTTGCCAATGCATTCCAACTATTTTTTAGAAGATTGATGACCTCCCTCATTAATCACCAGAGGATTAGCAATTTTAAACCTCAGATTGAAATCTCGATCAAACACCATGTTAGCATCACCGAAAGCTGGGGGTGAAACACTTTGGTTAAGGCGAGGAAGAAATCTAACCACAGATGATGCAGGGAGACGACTGTCTCTGATGCTGGAGGAAGGAGGCCGCCATCCATCCACCATCGTCGGAGGCGATAGAAATTTGCAGGAAGTCAAAATTTCAAAATCCTGTTATTTCCTCTCTCTAAAAATGGGGAGCTTCTCTCTCTTCCTTTGATTCCGATTTTAAAATCCACATATATGATTTTTTGGGTGCTCACTCGTGCTTTAGTTATACTAATCATACTATATAACTTAATCTCTATATGGGAAGATAATTAATCACAACTGATCATACAAGATAATAATCCAATATGATTAAACTTATAATACTAGACAATTTATTATATCATATTGGATGATCAACTCAAATACTTGAATTGATCATACAACACCTTGTTTCTTGTACAATACTAATAAAGCTATTTAAACTAGTCATACAATATGATCTTTTAAAATATTGTATGATCAATATCAACATAATTAAATTTTTAGGGTTTTTTTGTGAAGCTTTATATTTAATTGACTTATTTAAAGTCTTACGCTATTGGGTTTTCTAAAGAGAGATTATAATGAGCTTTGGGAAGGAGAAAGGAGAGTTTGTGTGTGAGGGAAGAGTGTGAGGGGTTCTAAAATGGTTACTCAGAGAAGCTTCTACTTTATTTCCTCTGAGTGTCTTACTTAGTTTCTTGGGTAGCTCTTAGAAGAATAACTTAATCTTGAAGATCATTTAGGTTTTTTGCCTTCACGAGGAGGTTAAAAAAGGATTGATAGGTTCTCTACCTTTACTAGGAGGGTGAAAAAGAGGTTGAGGTTCTATTCCTTCACCAGAAGGGTGAAAAAATATTGCTAGGTTATCTACCTTCACTAGAATGTTGAGAAAGAGGTCATGGTTCTCTGAAGTAATGGGATACTGAAATGCCTGTAAGGGCTTCTCCACCTAACTGTGGAGGCTAAAGGAGAGACACTAAAGTTTTAGTTCAATACTCTGAGAGGAGGATTCAGGGGAGTGGACGTAGGTCATTATTTGACCAAACCACTATATCATTCTACTGTGTTCTTTCTGAGTTTTATATTTTGCAATTTATTTTTTTACAGTTTATTTTTATAAAATTGTATGTTGGAAATTTATATGTTTAATAATATTCTTATTTAACTAACTCATCATCACCATAGTTAAATTTTTTTGTTCATTAATTTTCTTATGCATCGATTGATAACATTATTTATTTTAAGTTATTAATTTTTTTAAAAAAATATTTTGCGTTAAATAAATTTTTTAAATTAACCAATTCACCCCCACTCTTAGTGTGCCTAGGGATAATTCAACGAGGCATAAAATCTTACATAGAAATTTCATCAATTTGATATGATATTTCTTTAAATAAATCCACATAATTATACTGGTGACGGCAAGAGAGACAGAGAGAGAGAGAGACTCCGGTATTTTAGAGAGAGAGAGCTTCGTCTTGTTTGAATTTTCTTATCTCTTTTTTCTCCTTTGGCTTGAATGATGGTGGAGGGTTTCCGGTCATTAGCTAATGATGACTGGAAAACCTCCTTTCCTTAATCGACGAGGTGTCCAAATGATTTATATCATTGTGGATCCAAAAGCATGAGTTTTTCAAACTGGGAAGGCTTGTTTAAATAGAGACCTTTGATCATCAATGAAGGTCGGTTGAGTATGATGGAAGAACCTATTTTAGTGCTGGGTAAAGGGAAGGAGGTATTTAAATCCCAAGATATGAAGAATTCATCTATTCATTCATCTCCGATCAGGAACATTTTGACGGAGATGGCCAATGATGCGGAGGCATCTTCTTCTATTGGATTAAATCTGAAGGTTTAACTGATTTACATCTGTTGCTAAAAATGGGGCAGAATTTCAGGACCTTTCAAATTTGATTTCAGAAATGGTGGTACAAGACAAAGATCTGAATGTTGATGATGAATTGTAAATTAAATATGGTGGAATCACTAAAGGATCGATTGATGTCATGGATGTTGTTCGGAATGTGGATAATATCAAATTCGGTCCACAAAATTATTGGTTGTCTAATAACCATATTAAAGTGAATCATGTGGGAACAGTTCATGATGAGGACGGTGATGCAAATGTTGTCAAGTTGAATATGGAGAAGGTAAGTTATAATGTTAAACTTCTCCAAAAATCTCTTGTAGTGAAAGTATTTGGTAAAGAGTTCCTTATTCTTTTTGTAAGATTGAATTGAGGAAACAATGGAATAGATTTGGATCTTTCCATCTCACCTCATTGGGTTTAGATTGGATTTTATTTTCATTCCAATCTTCTCAAATAATGGAAGAAGTTCCAAGTTGAGGTCCTTGGATTATGGGTGGACACATAATAGGGGTGGATAAATGGTCACCTCAATTTTCACCTACATCACTAAAAGGTTTATCATCACCAATCCGGATCCGGTTGCCTCATCTACCTCTACATTGTTTGGATGAAGAGAATTTTACAAATATTGTTTCGAAAATTGGAGTCCCATTGTTCTTGGACGGAAAAATGTTTAAAAGGGGGAGACGAGAATTTGCAAGAGCTTGTTTTTGTATTAACCTTGATTCTAAACTAGCTTATGGTGTTTGTATTGAGGGTCTTTTTGGAAAATTCAAAAGTGGAGTATGAGAAAATCTCATCATTGTGTTTCAAATGTGGAAAGATAGGCCACAAGGTTGAAATGTGTATGGAAGCTATCAATGAAGATCAAAATAAAAATCTAAAGAAAGCTTTGAATGAAGGAAATAAAGACTTGGGAAAAGAAGAATTAGCTAAGGATCATTCTAGAGAGTATGATCCTTGGTTACATGTGAAATTTAAAAATAAAAGGTGGAATAAGTTTTAGAATCAAAGTTCTATGGTTGTTCCTGCAGTTAGAAACCGTGCTCATGGTTATATGGAAAAAGCTAATAAATTTGAATTTCTTTCTCATGAGGTTGAGGACAGATTGGAAGTGGAAACTTCAGAAAATCCTGTCTTGTTTGAACAAATGTTATCAAATTCTATGGTTGAGAATATAGAAGGGATTGGAAATAACACTCTGATTTTAGAATGTCCAACAGAAGATCATATCAGAATTCATATTTTTGGGAGAAACAAAAATTTTGAAGTTGGATGTTGTAAAGAAGTACTTGTTGCTGTTGCTATTAATGTTCTTAATCAACTAGGTGACAGTGAGACTGGGCAAGACACTGAAGGTGGTGTGGTAAATAATGTTACAAATGCAATTCATCATGAGGAGATCCAGGAAAACAATGTGGAGTTAACAATTTCGGATGATAGAATTGGAATTATATCTAATTCTAAATCTGAAACCAGAGAAGATTTGAATAAAAAGGTAAGTACTCCTTTGTCTAAATTGGGTAAAGTAAATTCTAGAGAAGAATTATTTGAAGATGGGAAATTCCAACTACTTTCTAAGTCATTCCTTATTAAGAAAAAAAATTAATAAAGATACAAGGTTGTTTGGTCCTATTAAAGGAAGCCTTAGAGAAAGGAAGATGGACATTCTTGGTGGCAGCTTTAGAGCCACTACTTTATTTAACCAGTAAAATGATTGATGAAAGGAAAGTTCATGGATGCTCGATGAAGTGGTTGATGATGGTGGAGCTTCTTAAAGACTTGTCTTGTGGAGGTGTTAAGATCATATGCTATATCTTGACGATTTTTTATTTCCTTAGTTTCATTTCTTTTACTTTGTCTAGTAATCTTGCTTTTTCTTTATTTACTTTAAGCATAAGGTGGTATTTTGAAAAAGGATTTAGAATAAAGGAAATAAGATCTACTCTATCTATTATTTTTTACTCAATTGGGAAATCTGGGATACTAATCAACCTTATGGGTTGTTGTTTAATCTTTGGTATCCCTGTTAATTAGAGAGTTGATATTTGCATGTTTTATATTCTTGTAACTTGTATAGTTTTGATGATTTCAAATATTATTGTTTTATGTATTGATATCTCCTAACACTTTTTGGAAGATTTGTTTTTGCTCTTGTGTGAACTAACATTTCAGGAAAATCAAACTCCAAACTACTGAAGACTTAAAATCAAATTTAGCATGAGAAATTTTGTGAATTGAAGCTTGTACTTTGAGAGGATTGTGTGAAATTAAAGTCTTGGTACTTTTCTTTGAATTAAGTGAGAGGGGAGTGGATTATAAGTTGAAGTGTGAATAAACACAACTTACACTTAAAGGAGATCTTTAAAAATTTTTATACTGATCTAGTGGGACAACATAGTTCGTAACGGGACGATTCAATCATTTATCCCTTCTATAAGAGCAGATGGAATGAAAGGAGTTGAAGAAATTTTTCTAAGGTCTGATGACGTCTAGGATGATTGTTTTATCGTCCAGGATGAAATGTTCTCTGGAAAATTTTGTTCAACGAAATTGCATATTCATTGTCAGGATCCGATAAATGCTCTCTGTAAAATTTTTGTTCAGACGGAACTCAAATTCATCCCAGGGCGAAAAATGTCCTCTAAAAATTTTTGTTTCTACGAAGAAGATGCCTCAGGTCTAGCGTTTCAAATCTTACCAATCTACCATGTTTGGTGTTGTCCAGCACATTAGTAAAATCATCCAGGACGATCCACTTCGCTACAGTATGGATTTCAACTTCATTTGACTTGAAATTTTGCCAGTTTTTGACGGTTAGTTTTCTGTGTGTCTTCATATGAATATGTCCAATTTAGGACTGCACTGAATCCTTTGCTACTAATCTTGTATGCCTATTGAAGTAAGAGTTAAGGGAGAGAGTGTGAGGAGTGTTCGAAGGTAGGAATTCTTAGTACTTGGAGCTGTGTGAGAGGCTTCACTTGTTGTTAAAGGTAATGAATCTTTACTTTTTGATTTGTGTTTCTTTCACTCTTTTCCTTGTCCTGTCTGAAGTTTCTTATGAAGAAAGAATTCTGTCAAGGAGATCCGAGTTCGCTGCCAACACTGAGAGTGTGTCGGGTGTGAACAGCTAAGGGTTCTCTGCCATACACTAGGAGATGTTGACAGCCGAAGGTGTCTGCGCGCCACACTAGGCAGACGGAGTGGTGAGAAAGAGATAAGGGCTTCTCTGCCTACACTAGAAGGAGTGTAAAAAGGAATGACAGTTCTCTGTTCGCCGGTAGTGGCAGAAGAAGTTTTGTAAAGGGCTCTTTCCGCCTTGTTGTGGGTGCAGAAAGGAGATCATCTGAGTGGTATCTAGATGCAATACTCGGAAGGGCGTCGCCTCCCGGGGAGTGAGTTAGTAAAAGGTTTGACCGATCCACAATATAAATCTCGTGATCTTTTATCCTTTTTTCGCTTTTTTCTTTTTCTGCTTGTTACGTGTTTCAAATTGTGGTTGGACAAACGTTTTTCCTATAAAATGTCAATGAAATTCTAATTCTTGTTTATATCAATGTCGACAAGGACGGGTAAATATTTTTAAATACCGAATTTAGACAGTTTCTTTTGTGCTACTTAAATCAGAGATTAACATGCCAGAGTTTCTACTATGCAGAAGTGGAAATGACATATGGATAGGGACTTGGTATAACATGAGCCATATGACTAATGAGGTTAGCAAAGTCTTGATACTTAATACCATGGTTGCGTGCTTATGAACTTTTCGCGATGAAACCTACCATGAATCCATTTCTGATATTGTTACACAGATTCACACAAATATGTCACCTCTTACATTATAGGTAGCGAAATAACGAGATGCTGAAATGATTATATTCCTTTGTTTGTTTTCCTTATTACTGATATGGATTGCTAAAATTATTTGGTAATTATAGAGGTCTAAAAGATCTAAAAGACAACTTGACTCTTATTACAATCTTCTTGGTTCGCTAATTGCTTACGAGCAAGGAGTTAGCCCATAAGAAGAGATTGTATGCAGGTAACCGGACGAGAGGGAGAAGAACATGCATTGAAAGTGGGGAGTCTGAGACGTGAACACTCACACCTGAGGATGAAGACGACATCATATTAAGGACTAATAATTCCGCCCCCGCTTGAAGCTTTCTGAGAGAAAGCAGAAGAGACACCAACAATGGAAGTAGAGGTAAAATTAAATAAAAAAAAGTAAAAGTTTCGGAATGATGTTGATTTCTATTGAGTGCTAGGAAACCTGACAGGTATAAAACGATTTATCCAAAAAGGACTCAAGAGCCAATAGCCCTAGCAAGTAGAAGTAAGAGGAAGAAACCTTTGCTAAGATAATGGGGCAAGAAGGAAATTCCATAAGAGGCTTTTGGGTGGACTCGGCTTTGACCGAGTCAGAGGCCAGAAAAGGAGAGAATTGAAGTCACTAATCTGTGCTTAATGGGATGAGTTATCTTGATCAATCAGATCAAGAAGAGGTATGTGACTAAGTTAATGATGAACTTTTTGAGAGTTCTGAACACATGCATGGAGTGTCATATAGGAAAATGAAGAAAATGCATGCTGTCTAAGTTTAGAATCTTGGAACTACAAAAAGATCAGAAATTTTAGGAAAAGATCATACGTTAACTTGATGACAGACCACCCATTGAAATTACTTAATGAGTTTGATTAGACTTCATGAAAAATTAAAAATCATCCTATTTGACTTAAAAAAATGATTTTAAAACTCTTAAGATGAATAGAGAGTTAGAATTATAGATAAATTATATCAAATCAAACTTTTGGAGATATGAATTCATTTGACAAATGGATTAACGATAAAGCTCCGAGTGATAATAGGATACCCGCTAAATTGAGATTTATGCAATCCCTAAAAAGATAAATGAATAGAAGTAGTAGACTTAGGAATTCTTTTCCAAAAGTCAAATGTAACAATTGTGGATTGTTTGGACACATAGCTCACACTTGTACTTTGAAGAATAAAACTTATTTGGTGTGGAAACCTAAGATGCATAAACCTAGACATATCATACATGCATCTCTTTATAAATGGCCAAAAGGAGAACCCAAACTTGTTTGTGTTCCCAGGTCTAATGTTTGATAATTTTGCAGGGTCGCTCTCACACAAGACCTCATGAGATCATATAGTACATGGACAACGGATGCTCAAAGCATATGACTAGAGATTCTACATAATTCATATCGCTGGAAGCCATGAGTGGAGGGAAGTTTACACTTGGATATAACACCATAAGGAAGGTGGTTGGGACAGGTATGATTGAAAATCTTAAGAAATTTTACATTTAAAATGTGTTATTGGTAGAAGGCTTAAAACATAACCTGTTAAGTATAAGCCAGCTATGTGATAAAGGATATTGTGTGAATTTTTTTTTCTACTAGCTACATTTTAAGCCTAAATAATAAAGATGTTTTGAATGGTAAAAGAGTTAATAATGTTTATATTCTAGACTTGAATTGCATTCAAACTCCTACTGCTTTTTGTTTTAAAACTATATCTGATGAGTCATGACTTTGGAATAGGAGACTTTATCATTCTAGCATAAAAAACCTTAGGAGGATTACCCAAAAGAACTTAGTGAGAGGTATACCAAAACTAGACTTTACTAAGGACCACCTTTGTGATGCATGTCAATTATGAAAACAAGTGAAGTCCTCTTTTCAATCCAATAAGGATCTTAGAACTAGTAAACCATTAGAGATTTTGCATATGGATATTTTTGGACCAGTTGGAACTGTAAGTCTAGGAGGGAAGGTATACGGCTTTGTGATTGTAGATGATTACTCTAGATTCATATTAGTTAGATTTATATTTCATAAAAGTGAATCATTTGAGGAATTTAGAAATTTTTTGACTTGGATTCAAAGAAAACATGGGTGTGAAATCATGACTATATGAAGTGATCATGGAGAAGAATTTGAAAATGAAAGATTTGAGGATTTTTGTAAGGAGAAAGGAATTGATCATAATTTTTCTGCACCTAAAACCTCAGCAGAATGGGGTAGTCGAAAGTAAAAACTAAACATTAATAGAAGCCGCCCGAATAATGTTGGCAGAATACTCACTTCCTAAATATTTTTGGGCTGAGGCAGTTAGCACTGCATGTTATGTTCTGAATAGGGTGAATGTGAGATCTTGTTTAAATAAAATATCCTATAAATTGCTAAAAGAAAGAACATCTAATTTGTCTCATTTGCATGTTTTTGGTTGCAAGGTGTTTATACATAACAATGGAAAATCTGCCTTAGGAAAATTTGATCCAAAATCAGATGAAGGAATTTTTGTTGGATACTCAAGTATTGAAAAATCTTATAGAGTATTCAATAAAAGAACTTTGATAATTAAGGAGACCACACATGTTGTATTTGATGAATCTGGAAATTTGGAAGAGCTAAATGTTGTAGAAGATGAGATTAAGGATAACTTCCAAAAGATTGATAAAATAAATTTGGAAGAAAATTTGGAAGAAAATATGAAGGAAAACATGGAGATAGAAAACCCTTTGCCTAGAGATTTGAGATTTTCTAAAAACCACCCAAAGGAGTTGATAATTGGTGAACCTTAGGAGGGTGTAAGGACTTGACGTGGATTAAATAAAGAAGTCAATCATTCAGCCTTCATTTCAACAATTGAACCCACTAATATTGATCAAGCACTTTCGGATAAATTTTGGATTTTGTCCATACAATAAGAGTTAAATCAATTTGTAAGAAATAAAGTTTGGGAATTAACTACAAGGCTAAAGAATCAAAGTGTAGTTAGAACTAAGTTGGTATTCAAAAATAAAATGAATTGCTCAGGAGTGGTAATTAGAAATAAGGCTAGATTAGTTGCTAAGGGGTATAATCAAATTGAAGGGATTGATTTTGAGGAGACTTTTTCTCCTGTAGCTAGATTTGAAGCAATAAGGGTTTTGCTCGCCTTTGCCTGTTTTAGAGGACTTAAATTGTATCAAATGAATATAAAAAGTGCCTTTTTAAATGGGGTAATTCAAGAAGATGTTTTTGTAGAACAACATCATGTTTTGAAAATTCTAAATACCCTAATCATGTTTTCAAATTAAAAAAGATATTATATGGATTGAAATAGGCACCTAGGGCTTATTATGAGAAGTTGAGCACCTTCTTACTTAAAGATCATTTGAAAAAGGAAGTGTGGATACAACTCTCTTTTTGAAGAAAGTTTGAAAGGATATACTTATTGTACAAATTTATGTGGATGACATCATCTTTGGATCTTCAAATAAAAATCTTTATGATGATTTTTCTAAAATAATGAGTAGTAAATTTGAGATGAGTCTAATGGGAGATTTATGTTACTTTCTAGGATTTAGCATTAAGCAAATTGAGGAAGATAAATTTCTTAGTCAGTCAAATTATGTTAAGGACATCTTCAAAAAGTATGAAATAGACAATGCTAACCCTGTAAGTACACCTATGAGTTCCTTAGTTCAGTTGGATAAGGACCCTAAGGGAATATCTGTTGATCAAAAGAAAATTAGAGGGATTATTGGATCTTTACTTTACTTGACTGTTAGCTGACCTGATATCATGTTTAGTGTTTGTTTATGTGCTAGATTTCAATCAGATCCAAAAGAATCATATTTGACAGCCGTAAAATGGATTTTAAGATATCTGTTAGAAACTCAGAACTTAGGAATTTGGTATCCTAAGTTTAGATCTTCATTTAAAATAATTGGTTATTCAGATTCTGACTTTGCAGGTTGTAGGGTAGATAGAAAGAGCACTTATGGAATATGTCAGTTTATTAGAAATTTTTTAGTCTCTTGGTCCAGTAGAAAACAAAATTCAAGAGCCCCATCTACTGCAGAAGCTGAATACATTGCATTAGAAAGTTGTGTGGCACAAGTATTTTGGTTGAAACAACAGTTAATTGATTTAGGATTAACTATAGGCACTATTCTAATTTATTATGATAACACTAGTGCTATTTGTATTTCTAAAAATCCTATTCAACATTCAAGAACCAAACATATAGACATCAGACATCATTTCATAAGGGATCATGTATCCAAAGGAGAAATTGAACTCACTCATGTTTCTACTGAAAATTAACTTGTAGACATTTTTACAAAACCTTTAGCCTTTGATATTTCAGTGTATTAAGAACAAGGCTTGGTGTGATTGATTTGAATGCTTAATTAAAAATATTTTCTGCAATATTGATATGTGTTTTCTAGGTAATATTTTGTGTATTTTTTATGAGTTTTTGATATTTTGTTTGTGATTTTCTATATTTGAGTTTGTTTTTTTTTTTTGAAGAAATTGCAACATATGCAATAATTTTATTACCAATATTAACAATTAGATTCCTCCTTCAATAAATTTAAAATCGAAGGAGGAACCTTATTCGTAGAGAAATCATCCCAAAAAAAGGATGAACAATGAGCATAGCTAGCACAAAGATGAGCTAGCTTATTACAATTTCTTTTAGCTAAAGAAAAAATAAAATGTTTAAAATTCATAAGAAAATCTAAATCCTTAGGCTTTAGAAATTCTATATATTTGAGTTTGTTTGTTTTATGATTTTATGCATTTTTGTTGTGTTTGTGTTTTAGTTTTGATTGAGTGTATGATTTGAAAATTTTGAGTGATAATCATCCGGGACGAAATCTTTTTGTACGGGACGAATTGTGTCATGTGTCAAACTGTCGAATTTTGAACCGTTTGCGTGCAATTTTTTTTTTCAGTTTTTAATTTTCACTTCGTCGCGATCGTCCAGAACGAACTTGTTCAAATGACGAGATGATTGAATGACAGTTAAACGGATAAGGTAGTTTTTAATGTTATATTTCATTCGTACGAACATTTGGTTCGTCCGGACAAACACATGTCGGTTCGATGGAGGGGACGGTTTCAACTACCATTAAAATGATCATAAGTTCTGATCGTCCTGGGACAAACACGTGTTCATCTGTACAATCAGTTTGGTCAAAAGCCTGTACGAAAGGATGCTTCGTAAGTTGTGTGATTACGAAAAGCAGTTTTATTTTGGACGCATTCATTCGTCCATACAAAATTTTTTCGTACGGGACAAACGTAAAATTGTTTCTGTACGAACACTCATTTTTTCAATAAATAGATGGGCTTTTGAACTCAACAGTCACACTCTCACTTCACTTTCAAATCTTTTCGTTCCTTAGATCTTATTAATGGCAATTTTAAGTAAGTGTCAAAAGATTCTAGCCAAGGGTCCACCTAAGAATTCTTCTGAGAACTTCCTTTCTAAAGCCAATAAAGAATCCTTTCCTAGGTTTGTTTCCGCCAAGATCACACCCTCTAGAATTCTTATCCAGGAACAACTTACTTTTCAGGTAATGAACTTGTTTGCCTCAACTCATTTTGGCTTTATCCTCACCCTAGTTTATGTCTACAACAAAGAAACCTTGCACTATTTTCTTGCAAACATGTCCTTTAACTCTGACCATTCTGTAATTCGTTCCTATGTCTTTAAGAAAAAAGTTGAAATCACCAAGGTTGACTTAGGAGCCTTTTTAAACTTAAGGACGGAGGGAGTTAGAGCACATACCTTGATCACCACTTCTGATTATACATGGTATGAAATTAATACTATGATTAGAAGAATCAATTTTAATGAGCATATGCCTAAAGTATCTGATCTCATTCGTAATGCTCGTATCATCCAGCATATTCTTAGAACTTCTATAATTCCTAAAGCTGGTGATATAATCAACATTACTCATCTTCTTTTTATGGTAACCTTTTTGATCATGTCTAAAGAACCTATAGATGAATCCCAACTAATCCTTGACTATCTTTATGGACTTTCTGAAATTGACAATGTCAAGCATAAAAAAAAGAAGAACACCGCCTTAGGATATTTAGTTGCCTACATTCTAGAGAAGAAATACAATTTGGTTCATCCTGATCAAGAGTTTGAAGAACCGCTCTACTACAACGACGGATCATTTAGAGCAATATTCAGTAAAGATGAACCAAGTAAAACACATGTCATTAGTGATACTGAGAAAGAACATGAAGCTGCACCTGCACCTGCTAATGAACTAAATTATCAGGATTTGGTTCAAAGATTTGATCATTTAGAGACTCACGATGATCAAACTGAAGCTCATATGCAGCAACAGGATGTACAGTACGCTCAAGACATGGGGTTTATGAGAGAACAAATGAATGATACTAGTACCAATATGCTTATGATGAGTACTTATTTTAACATCTTTGGTACTGCTCCTCCTCCTCCTCCTCCAGATCAGGGTCCTTCTGAGTGACACACATGCTAGATTTTATGTGTTTCTTTAGTTGTTGTTTTTGTTTTTATGGGTTAGGAAAATGTGTTGTACTTTATTTTCCTTAGATGTTTTGTTTTTTAAATCTTATGATGTATTAATATCATATTCTTAGATTGTAATATTTTTCATTTTGATATCAATATAAGTTATCCTGTTTTGACTTTAATCTTGTTTTTGAAATGTGTGTTAGTCTATATGCAACGTTATAATTTTTGATCTTAAAAGTGCTATACTTTGAAATGCAAGTTAAAATTAAATTCATTAGAAAATCTAATTTTCTAAATTTAATTATTGCTTATAACTTTATGTAATTAAGATTATCAATTTCATGTCTCTTATTTAGACTACATTAATGTCTAATATTATTATTGCAAATGTGATGTTTTCTTATTTTGTATTTCACTTATCAATAAATATTTATGCACTTAAAAAAATTTAAAATTTTTTATTATTGATATTGGAAAGATGAAAATTATTCTTGAAAAATGTACAAATATAAAAAAATCAAAAAGAATGTGCAATGGTTCGTAAGTTGAAAAGAGGCATAAAATAAGCCCACAAGTAAAAAGATGCACAAAAATGTGCCACAAATTTAAAAAAAAAAGATGCGCAAAGCACCACATGTGGTAGTTATTTCTTTCCATTATATTTTAATCTCTTAATTCAAATTGATCTTGTATACATTTATATTCTATATTGAAATTTGAAATATATAAATTTTCTATTCATCCTTTTTGCAATGATTTTCTCTATTTTAGCATTTAAATTGACTCATGTTTTTTATATATACTTTTTATTATCAATGTTATATCTCTTCTTAAATTCTATGAATTATTATGATTTGCTTAATGATTTGATTTTATTTACAAAGTTTATTTCAATCACTTTCAAAGATCAATTATCAAAGGATTATCATATGACTGCTTACATTTCTGGTCTTTTTCTTCTTCTCTTTTTGTTGTTGTCAAAAATGGGGAGAAAATATTATTTGTTCGTATCATTTCACTCATTTTTTTTATCCTTGTTTGTATCGTATTTCTGTTTCATAGTAGTGTTTTTATTGCATTTTTTAAATTAAAAAAAAAAGGAAAAAGTTAAAATTGTTGTGCAAAGCCTCCTTATTTTTCACGTATTCATCAATTCAGGGGGAGTTTCAGATATTCTTAGAATTTAAAATTATACAAACAATAATTGTTCTGCCATCATAAAAAAGGGGGAGATTGTTAAGAGAGTTGCTGTTTGCATGTTTTACATTCTTGCAACTTGTATAATTTTGATGATTCCAAATATTATTATTTTATATATTGATATCTCCTAACACTTTTTAGAAGATTTGTTTTTGCTCTTATGTAAACTAACATTTCAGGAAAATCAAACTCCAGACTACTGAATACTTCAAATAAAATTTAGCATGAGAGATTTTGTGAATTGAAGCTTGTACTTTTCTTTGAATTAAGTTTGTGAGGTAGTAATTGTAATTGAGTGAATACACACACACACACTTAAAGAGATCTTAAAAAATTTATACTGATCGTACGGGACGAATATAGTTCATACGGGACGATCAAGTCAGTTATCTCCTCTAAAGTGCAATGGAACGAACAGGAGTTGAAGAAAAGTTTTCTAAGTCATGATCGTCCAAGACGAATGTTGAATCGTCCCAGGATGAAATGTTCTCTGGAAAATTTTTGTTCAGATGAAATTCATATTCGAGGCGGGACAAAATGCTCTCTAGAAACTTTTCGTCCAGACAAACTCAAATTTTTTCCAGGATGAAATGTCCTCTAGAAAATTTTTGTTCAGACGAAATTCATATTCATGCTAGGACAAAATGCTCTCTGGAAAATGTTCATCCAGACGAATGCAAATTCATCCCATGATGAATTGTTCTCTGTAAAAATTTCATCCGGATGAACTCATATTCATCCCAGGATGAAGTTAAACAACTCTTCAAATTTTGGCGTCGTCATGTAGTTTTTGGGAACCGACCTATGGTATAAATGTTCGTACCGGATGAACCTAGTTTGTACGGGATGATGCTCAGGTATGATTTCAGTTCGTACCAATATACATTTGGTTCGTTTCCATACATTTAAGTAAAATTGTCCAAGATGATCCACGATTGTACGGGATAATCAACTTCTTGTTGACTTGAAAATATGCAGTTTTTGGACGGTTTTTCTTGTCTTTCATATAAATAGTCCAATTTAGACTGTCACTGAATCTTTTTGCCTACTGATCTTCGTACCTATTGAAAGAAGAGTCAAGGAGAGAGTGTGAGAGAGTGTTCGAAGGAGGATTCTTACTACTGGAGCGTGAAGGCTTCACTTATTGTTCAAGGTAAGAATATTTACTTTTGAGTTGTGTTTACTTCACTCTTTTCCCTCTTCCTTCTAGATTTCTTATGAAGAAGATCTGTCAAGGAGATCCGGTTCTCTGCCGACACTAGGAGAGTGTCAATAGCCTAAGGGTTCTCTGCCCACACTAGGAGAGTGTGAACAGCCAAAGGGTTCTCTACCCACACTAGGAGAATGTTTAAGGACGAAGGGTTCTCTGCCTACACCGGGAGAGTGTGAAAGGATGAATGGTTCTCTGCCAACACTAGGAAGAGTGTAAAAGGATGACGGTTCTCTACTGCACTGGGTAATGGTGGAAGAGAGTTTTGTAAAGGCTTCTCCGCCTTGCTGTGGGTGGAAAAGGAGAGTCACTTGTGGTATTAGTGCAATACTCGAAGGGTGCCTCTGGGGAGTGGATGTAGGTCAAGTTTGACCGAACCACTATAAATCTCGTATCTTTTATTTTTCCGCTGCTTTTTATTTTTTTTTGACTGTTTCAAAATTGTGGTTGAAAAACTTTTTCTATAAAATTCACTAAATTTAAATTCTCAATTTTAAATTTTAAAGAGGGTATAATTTTTAATACCATTCACCCCCCCCCTCCTCTTGGTTAGCCGAAGGGACATAAGCTTAGGTTTAACAACCTAATTCATATTGAACAAGTTTCAACAATCCCCTCCTCCCCTATGGGTTTCAAATGATAAGTAGAGGGTCTTATTTTCATTATGACATTTCCTCTTTTTCTAATAGTTCCATTATGCTTAAATTGCTTGCTAATAAGACCTCTTTTTACTTTATTTTAAAGGTAGTTTCAAGTAGTTTTCTTTGCTTGTAATAATTTCCTTTTCTAATTTAAATGCTTTATGCATTTTCTCCAAAAAAAAAAACAAATCCACATAATTAGTGTTAATTATCTTGTAGAATAAACAAACACTAGTATTATTGATTTGAGGAAAAATATTACTTTATTGTTATATCTAAACTCAATATAGGGAATATAATAATTATCTCTAAGGATAAAATCTACATTACCTATCATTTCAAATATGAAATTAACTTAGGATTGGCTTGTGAAAGCACGAGATGCGCCAAGAGGGGGGCGAATTGGATGATTAAAAATTCTTTAATAAAAAAGAAAACTCTTTTTATAACTATATTAGAAAGCAAATTTCATTCACAATAAAAAGATAAATTATCAATTTCACTCACGTAGTAATCTCAACGAAAATAAATATAAAAATAATAAAGGAAAGAATACACCAGATTTAGAGTGGTGGTCAAACCTTGACCTATGTCCACTCCCGGAGGCACCCTCCGAGTATTTCACTAAATCTTTAGTGATTCTCCTTTAGCCCCCACAACTAGGTGGAGAAACCCTTACAAAATCACTTCCACCTTCCCTGGTGTGGTAGAGGATCTGGGTCCTTTGACACCAAAGAGATCTTCTTCTTCCTAAAACTTCCCTCAAGATGAACCTTGAATTTGATGATACTGAGGTGCAAGCACGTCGGAAAAACTGTTTTAAATCTCCTTCACACTCTCTTGAAACCCCCTCCAAGGATCTTCTCCCTCTCTCAAATTCCACCCTTTCCTTTCTCTCTTTCAAGTTCTCTCTTTAAGTTTTCTCCAGAAAAATGAAACTTCAATGGATGCCAAAGACACTTACAAAGACTTATGAGAAAGCTTAAATATAGGGCCTCAAAAAATCCTAAAAAATCATTTAGCTGTTAATGATTGTACAGTATGATCTCAAGATCATCTAGTACGATGTGTAGATTTTGACCTATTAGTACTGTAAGATCACCAGTTAGTATTGTGTGAAGAGTTCAATTGCTTGTTTCTATTGTATGATGTCCAGTTATTACTGTATGAACAATTCAGTAAAATATAGTATGATCACCAATTAGTACTGTATAAATAGTTTAGTTTTCCTATTTGTACTATACGATGTCCAGTTAGTATTGTACAAACAGTTCAATAAAAATGCAGTTCATCTAGGACAAAGCATGGGACAGCTAAAATCATCTTTGTTGATTATATAGTATGATCCAATTTGTATAGTAGGTTCAAAATATCAAATTAAGCCATTTTGATGACTAATCACATGATTAAATTAGATGAGATTTTAAACATCGTACAGTACGATTAGAAAAACTTTTCAAATTAAAATTTTTGCCAAATTTAATGGACGGCATGCTTTCTAATTATAACAGATCATCCAGTACGATGTGGTGATTGTATTGTATGATAAGTTATATTTTAAAAATATTTTTTATAAGAAAATAAAGTATTTTAATTAATTTGTGTTACACCAGATCGTACAGTGCAATCCAGATCGTTAATACGATTTACAGAAAAATTAAAATATTTAAAATCATGTTTTGCTCCCCCTATGTGTGTGCATGATCACCATTCTAATATACGTCATTACAAGTCTTGACTCAAGAAATGAAAATTATAGACTTGTTTAATATAAGCAATTCTACATAATTTTGAGTCTTGAATCTTCAAAGAAGGGTACATAGTGTACCTAAAATATTAGTCAACACATAAATAAATATACACTACAAATAATAGGAAAAATAAAAGATTAATCAATATTATTTATTATCATCAAAATCATAATCTCAGAAGCCCGAGTTGCAACAGCTTGATCAATGTCCATATATTTTTTCCCTCTTTTAAAAGAGAGAGTTTATTTTATACTAGGATCCTAGGTTCCTATAAAGACAAGCCCCTACAGTCAATTACATCTCTAAAGAGAAAGCTTTCAATTAAAATAGAGATTAAGTTATAAACTTGTAATACAATTATATATAAGTAAGTTTCCTTAGATGTTTTGAAAATAGTAATCATCCTTTCCAAGTCTTATACCTACTTGGAATGAGTAGCAAGCTAACAACCTAATATATAAGCAATTATTCTAGATGAAATACCATATAAATGTTGCTCTATCTTAAGAGTTCAAAGGAGTAAATCAGACTGCAAATTAGTAACTCAAGATGAATCTCCAGTTTAAGTTCAAGTGACACTATCAAGAAGACTCACTACAAACTCTAACTTGTTATCCTATTTAAAAACATAACTAAATTATCTAACCATCAAAATTTTTGAAGAAATTTTGGCAGCATAATGACTCTATATCAACAGGAATAGAACAACATCCTCCGGTTGCAAGAGGATCCCACCACCTTATTGTAGGCTTATGTGCTGGGCTTGTATATGTTGCTAAAAATAAAATGCATTTATGTATGTCTGATAGGATAAATGTGTTCGTATAAACAGTACCCAATATTGTATCATCTTTAAACTAGTATAAGTGTTCCAACAAAGTCAGGAAAACATACACAGAGGAAAACCTAGGAAAATTCTACCCATTAATGCAATCTACCAACAATATGATGCAATGAATGTATGCAATATAATAATGAAAGAATTGTGTGTAAAATAAAAGAATTTTCATATATTTATTTATTTTGAAATTTTCAACAAACTCTAATTATATAGGAAAAAAAAGTGGCCATGATTCATCATAACAAAATTCAGTTCTAAGCCTACCCCCCATAATTGAATATAATTAAAAATAATCAAAATTAATTAAATTAAATTTTAATTTTAAATTTATTAAAATTTATATATTTTTG